>NC_134323.1:17850851-18212726 GCF_964195595.1 Calonectris borealis
TGCGTTATTAAAACTAGAACAGAAAATTATGTTTCATTACCCAGAATTAGAATGAGAATGGGCTGGTTTGTGCACAAAAAAGTGTAACTGAGAGGCTGTCCAAGATAACAAAAACCAAACCAAGATTGTTATCTGATGATATCAGTACCAATATTCTGCACTGTCTTGTATGAAAAATTATCTGTATCATATACTTACAAACAATACGTTGCATGAGCTTACAAATAAACACAACTCAGCTCTTACTTCCATACAGTAAGAGTAGATAGGCTTATTTGGTTTGGTCTAACTGTTTAACAATAGAGGGAACACACGGTAATACAAGTCAATGACAATTACAACTACAACTGACCAGAATGCCAAGCTGAAACAAAAACACAACTTCTGCTTTCAGGAAACTCTGAACCAGAAGTAACATGTTGCCAAGAGAGCAGATGAAGAAGTAAAATTAATGAACTATTATAGAACTAAAATAACACGGAGTAAGACTAAGTGGTGAGAGGTGAGCTGGGAGCAAGTCCTTTGGTTTCTACCAATATGTGATTTACCTCCAGTTAAAGACTCCAGGCCAGAATTTCAGAGGTGAATTGCTGTTGTTATTCTGAAGTCATTACTTTAAATTCACTGAAAGTCTAGCTTTCAGGTCGTGGCTTTTAATATGCTCCAACTTGCTTTGTTCCAACCAGACTGTGTAGGAAATTTGGGTTTGAGTGTAAAGGTACAGACCTGATTCTCATCTCTACTCAGTTTTACGTTCCCTGACTTTTCAAGAATTACTCTCAATCCACACTGATAAATGAATTAGCCTTTCAAGTTAAAACTAGGCTTTTTCATGTACTTCTTTTAACTCTAAGTCAGTCCATTTTGTTTTAAGAAAGCCCTATTATGGAGATTGTGGACCAGTCCATGCCTACCTCAGGTGGGCTGGCTGCCATCTCATCTATACTGATACACTCTGTTAGAGACACTAAAGAAAAGTTAAATGGTTCATTATTTGTAAATAGGTATTGCAAATGGATTTAAAATTTTTAAAAGTCACTCTGGTGCAAAAACTAAATAGAGTTAAATTCTTGACAATTCTAAAGCTGAGAATGTTTAATGTCTAAATATAAAAATGAGAGTATAAAAAAGTTAGAATAATGTCTAAGAACAAGATATTACCATTTTGCAAGTTCTTTGTCAAAAACTGCGTAAATATGCTTTTCCCGCAAATAAACGCAATACAAATACTAGGTCGCATAAGGCCTAGTTCATAGCCTTTACCCTAAAAGTAGTCCTAAGGATTAGCGTAGTTAAGTATGTACTGTAATGTAGAGCCTGTTGTATATTCATTTGCAGTGGGTATAATTCTCTTCTCGGAGACATTACCAAACCCAGCAACAGCCCTGGTATGTAAATGGAGAGTTCCACTAGCTTGTATTTAAAGGCATCTATAACAAATAATTAACATGCATAATATATTTACATATCTTTAAAGTGCAGACTGTACAATAAAGCACCATATAACATATATTATTTCAAAACATAAAACATCTTAGCAAAATAAAAAAAGAAAAATATTCCTTTAAAATTTAGCTCCCACGCTCCTAAACAAACCTCCTGTAAATACATACATCTTTAAAAAGATGTATGCCATTAGTAACTGTAGCTAACTAGGCATACAAAGAATTTCTGAATGCCCACCAGACAAAATTAATGCTACTTCTCCCTGGACTACAATAGGCTTTTCCCATTTTGTCAAGATCTAAAAGCTCTTTGTTTTGAATTTCCAGGCAAAGAGTAGCTAATCCTTTACTAGCTCATAATAATATTTTGAGCTGTGTTACGATACTCAAACAAAATATATATGCATTTTCTTGAGTGAAATCTAACATAATTTCCCAGGGCCCGAGAATCCTGTAACTGAATCCTTAAAGAATATAATCAGAAACAATGCCACAGATAATACAATTAATTGCTGGTGCAAGGGCCTGGGAGTTGGGATATGGATTTCATCCCTGACTATGCAACTTGCCATAATCTTGAGAATCATCAAGTCGTGATACATTTCAGTTTTCAGATCATCATGTTCAAGATACTAACACATTTCTAGTAAGTATTTTGAAAATCTCATCAAAAATAAACTGATTAAATTTAGCTTTATGAAATCTAATTTAAATACCCATTTAAAGATAAGAAAAACTTTTTTTTCTGTGAGGGTGGTTGAACACTGGAACAGGTTGCTCAGACTCCGGTTGTGAAATTTCCATCTTTGGAGATACTCAAAACCCAACTGGTGATGGTCATGAGCAAATGTGCTCTAGATGACTCTGCTTTGAGCTGCAGGGTTGGGCTACATGATCTAGAGAGATCTTCTCCAACCTCCACTATTCTGTGCTTTTCTAATAATTGTATGCATTTTTAAACACTGTCAGTGTATTACGGGGTTTTTGCTTGTAAGCCCAGAAAAATGGACTTGGCGGCACCTTCTGGCTTCAGACTCTCCATCCTCACAAGTATTGTAATCCTTTTCATAAATGGATCAGACTCCATTGTCTCTCATTAGTAAGGAATGATTCTTTTAGTTTTCTGAAATGTTGTATGTCCTTGCATAGTTTCAGAGTTATTGTTATAATCAAGCAGTGATATTCCTTTGCATTGTGCGACCCTCGTGAGTAGCCCAGCTATACAGAGGGTGTTTTGTGAGTGGCAAATACAAAGATACAAGCTGAGTCCATGATTAAAAATCACAAAACACAGTATTGCTTAACATATAAAATTATACACCTAGATGTTAAAACCCTGCATATTTGTGCATTAGTAGATATCGCTAGTTCAGTGCAATTTTTATAGAGCAAAGTTTCAGGGAAAAAATCCATTTGCTTACTAATGTGCTGTAATACACTGTGATCACTCTGAATATTATATATACTCTATGTGTAAACCATACTGAATTTGTCAGATGTCTTCCCTTAAGAGAATCTTTCAGTCAACTAAATCTAACAGTATTTTGTATCATCTTGCTATTTATGGATTCTTAATAATTATTCTAATACAGCTTGTCCAGATAGTACTAATAAAACTTATCCCAACTTCCTTTAATTGGCACTGTGCAAGTTTCAAATCCCACATTGCATTACAACTTAAAACATTCTTAGGTGTTTACACACTGTCATTTTTTGCTTAACAGAAGAAACCACTTGAGCTATCCACTTCACACTTCTGTTTCTACCCACATAAAAATAAGGCCATAAACCAACGTCTCTAATACTGGACTCTTACCTGATGCTCAGGATATTCAGGAATATAAGAAAATAATGTGTGCCATTTGCTCCTGCTTGATGTATATCATGATTTCCTAAATCTGTTGAAAATTCAACTGTTGAAAGCTCTGTATACACAAGAGTTCCCATATGAAATTGACTTCTACATGATGTACGCTTTCCCATTTTTTTGCCTTAGTCGGAAACTTAGCAAATCTTTCAACAGGAATGTTTTGGCACCTTTCTATTATCTATGACAACATGTCAGGTGGAAAAATGGCATTTGCAAACAAGAGGGAACAGAATATGAAAGGATGTTATTTTTGGTGTCATTGGAAAGTACTGGCAAAAGAATCAATGTGTTCAGACAAAGACAAAGCTATCTTAATTTTCAGCATAAGGAAAGACGCAACAATGATTAGCTTCAATCCTTATTGCCAGACATGGTTCTAGTTTCATAGAATAAGATGGTGAATGATACAACTGCATAGCAAGAGGAACCAGAAAAAGGAGAAATGAACAGGTGTGGAAGGCACCTAAATTCACAGAGGTTAAAAGAATACTTCCACCCATTTCCATGTTTTTTGAATGAGGCCTTACATAATTATTTCTGTTCCAGAACAAGCATATGTCCTGGTAAAGCATCTTCCAAAATGGCTGTTATGTGGATGCGATAATAATCCATGGAAAATATACCTTTGCTGACTCACACCAGAAACCAATTCTGAGCCACTTCTATCTGATGCGAAGTCTTACTCACTACCAGGTTTTCTTCAGTGACTGCTGTTACGGAACACTACTTGTACTGGTTTAGGGAAACATTGTTTTGACAGGGAAGTCTCCTTTAGTACGGTAATTTCTGTACTTGCCTTTTTTTCTTGCAATGCTGTACACTATCTCTGTTTCCTTCTCCTGTGACACACCATTCTGTGCTTTAATTTTTAAGGCAGTTTTTTCTCTATCTCTCTTTCTCACTAGATGTCAGTCTGTTAAAATGACTGCAATGAGTTGATCCTCATACTTGCATGGAGATTTGTTAAAATCAATAGATCACATGAATCAGCTCACAGAATCAGGGCACACATTAAACTTAATATTAAATATTTCCCATTGAAAGTAACTGACAAGAAAACATGTTAAGCAATGAGGCTGCCTTATTTTCTAAGTCTAGATGGGTAGTGACAAATATATACAATGACATCATATGGATTTCCATATGAAGGATTAATGTATTAACGTCTTCTTCCATATATCTTAGTTGGCATCCATTTTTTCATTTATCCTTGGTCAAAGTTTCATTCTTCCCCTTCCCAAAATAGGGCAAAACTTTATTGGCCATACTTAATAGAACAGAACAGAATCATAAAGGTGTAAGAATAAAGACGGTTTTCAGAACAGCTACCATTAAAATATAGTTTGAACCCTAAAAAAGTTCTATTCCGTGGCATGGGCTGTACACCAACAAATAAACATTACTTTGTTTTCTATATATTATTGTTTCTTTTATTATACTGTGGTGTTTCAGATTCTATTTCAAATGCTTCCTCTTGATGCTAAGTAATTGCATGTTACAAGATCCAAAGAAGGGTTTCGAGGAAGATATTAATTTAGCTTCAGAATCAAACAATCACAACTACTACTTTGCTTTCAAAGACAACATGGCACAGGGTGAAGTACATTGGGCTTCTCCCAAGTCTACTTCTTCTTGTCACAAAATAATGTAAATCAATTATTCAAGAAAAGTGGCACCTTCCTATTTTCCTTTCATGTTCATCTATTCTCTAATTTTTAGATGCTATATGTATGCTAAGGACATCCTCATCTTGTTTTGCAACTCCTATTTGACTTCATATCTTGGATAATTTTTCTGACAAGCTTCCTGGGGTATTTTAGCTCTCTCTCAGACTTAATAGGTGAGTATACAGCCGTCATGGTACCAAGCCCTAGGAAACCCATTATCCTGCCTATCACCCAGCCAGAACAGTGGCGTCGTAAGTGACTCTCCTCTTCCTGCTGTAGCTACTCACCATTTCCTGTCAACTCTTCTTTTATGAACTCACTAAAACACTTTCTTTCATTTTCACCCTCACTGACTTTTTCCATGTTCTGGTCATCCCCCCTTCTTTGGTTAGAGATAGATATCTTGTTACCTTGTTCCCTGCTTTCACTTCCAGCTGCTCCTGCTAAAATATTGCCTTTTGCCTCCCGTTTTTTCACACAGCCAAGGCTTTGCACAGCTTTCTCCTTGCATTCACCTTTGGTTCCTTGTCCTTCTCTCCTTCCTCTCACTCATGCCTTGTTTTCACCCTTTTCTCATCTAATTTTCATACCTTAGTACAGGAATTCTCTCAATTTCTCCATTTACTAACTTATTCTCGCCCATCATTCAGCTTCCTCTTCAAGAGACAATGCAGTCCTTTACAGTGACTTTTCATAGAGCTTGCTGCCAAAATGCACTATTTGACTGTACACTCCTTGGGGGAACTGTATTATTGACTGTGCAGTATCTACAGTATTTGCATAGCACTGGACAGACTGACTAAACCATCAATAACAAATCAATGGCACAGCTACGACAACAGTATTTTAGCTTTCTGAAATATAATAGTTTCGTTTTTAAGTTTATTCAGTCTGAGAGATAATTCCTGTAATTAAAGTAGTGGAAACCAGAGCATCCACCAAACCAAACGAAGTGTTCAAATGTGACGTATCGCACTTGGAATGCCTCCCTTGCTTGCATTGCTCTCTTGGGATGGGAAATAGGAGAAGGCGGCGAAACAATAAGAGTAATGAATAATCACATATTTAGCAAAAACATTCAGTTTAGAGTTTGTAATTTGTACAAAAATCTGGATTTTGCTGCAATTTCATTTCAGAGTAAAGATATTTCCATTTAAAGGCAATTAAAATTGGAAAATATGTATTTCCAGAAAATCTGTTATCAGAAACTTCAAAAAAAAAATCATACTAAGTTTAAATATTTCTATTTTTTTCCAAAAGACTCAGAGGTATAGCACATGACTTGACTAGTTACAATAGAGACCTGCTGGGCAAATGAAAGTCACTTAGATTCTTTAAAACTTAAAACCTTGTCTTCTGCTAAATGACAAGAAAATACAGTGAAACCACAATCAACTTTTCCTGGGTTTGACAATCGCAAAAGTCCTCTTTCTGCTCCTCACTATTGACTCACACACCACTGCATCCCAAGGGACTGTGTACTCTAAAACAAGGAATGAGTAATCAGGAAAAAGATGTTTCCCCTCTTCAAAGTATTCACTAAAGCATTCATCCTTTCAAAACTTCCAAACTAATATTTGTTTGGGTTGTAAATCTTACGGCAACGATATTGACAATGTTAACGTGATCTAAACACTGTACAATGTAAATGAAATTTCCTAAAATATAGACCAGGTCATGGAGATTTATTCCAATATGGTGCAGGGTGGGTTGTTCTAATTTAAGCTGTCTGAGCGCAGAGTAACAGCAAAGCCCAGAAAGAACAGTCTGATTATTAGACCTGTCTCGAAAGAAAGGATGTATATTCTTCTACAGCTTGGGAAGGGACATTTTTTAATTCATTCAAGACACCTTTGGAGAGAGTTGATACTATGAAGAAAGCCAACAGTTTCAGAGAAGGAATATTTTAGAATGCATCTAAAAAATGACTCACTGGATTTGACTGCCATTTTGTTTACTGCTGTGGAAAGCAGCAAAATAGTAAGTGTAATAAAGCAGACTTTGAAGAGAAATGTATTAAAATGTCTACTTATCGATGGAATATTCTGCTCAATGAGCACTCCAGAGAGCTGATTCGCTACTGTAAACAATAAAAGTCACTTTACAATAAGACAAAATAATTGATTTATCAAGAAGAAACCATGGGGTGTGATTATTAAGTAATGCATTTCTTGGGAATTAAGAAATTTTTGCTGCACTAATTACTAAAATTGCTAAAGGCATGGGTAGTTTACAGTATTTCTTAATCCTTTCAACATTTTGCTCTTCAAATATCAAATCCCAACAATCCAAATATCGCTGGCAAATTGGAAAGCAGAGAACAACCCTCCAGTTACTTCAGTTAAGATAAAAAAACAGTTCCGTTTTACATAAGCAGAGTGGCTTGTCCTTAGGAATTCAACATTACTACACCACCCAGCAGACCACACAAACCGTAAACATCTTGGAGCTCCAAACTACCATAAGATAGTTTTTATTGAACTGTAAGTCAATACTAAACTGGTTAGCTGGCCAGTTCATAATCACCAGAGGTAATATTCACAGTTCAGGAGACAGGGTCAATCAAGAGCTGGACGTGCATGTGTTATTTCCTACTTTCATGATAAAAAGTGACAACATTCAAAATACCCAATATCGGTATTCCAAACAGGAATCCCCTCAGTCAGAGGAGTCTTCAGCTTCACCCCACTTGGACCACGCCAGGATTTTTGGTCATAAATGAAATTTGAGACATATTTCAGCGTTCGATACCCGCGACATTTATTAACCATGCTGAGAGTTACTGTATTATACTCAACGTTATACTCGACGCCAACCTGCCGCTCAGGTAATAGTCTGGGCAGTGCCAAGTCCCACATTAATGTGGAGTGGAGCGTTACACAAAGGACTGAAATCAAGAAAGGAAAAATGCCAACACAATGAAGACAAACAACAGCCACGACCATGGCAAAGCCAGACTCCAGGGGAATGACTACCACAAGTCAGCTACGAGAACATGGGGTCTAAAAGCCGGTAACTACAGCAGGTAACTACAGCAGGCTGGCTACGAAGCCAAGGTGTGAAGAGCTGGTCTGAGCAAACCCTAACAGCGCTCCTTCGTATCAAGATAATATCGAGAGGATGCTCAACTTTACCTGGAGAAACAAATCCTTCACAGCATGAAGCTGCAGGAACGCGACTCGATACTCAAGCGGCTTCCACAGAGCACAGCCCTTTGCTTCAGGGCGGCTGCGGCGTTGCGCTAAGGGCCCTCTGCTGCACACCGGCTCCCGGCTCCTCAAGACTCCATCATGCCTGGTGGAAAGCGGGGCTTCCTCTCGCGATGAGCTAGTTCGTCTTCACTCATGGCCAAATTGGTGTGGGAAAACCTCCTCAACCTGGGAATCCCCGAGCAGGAGGCGTTTGGCAGTAATGGCGGATAAAGGCAGGCGGGAGGTTGAGATGCTGCCGGGTTTGCTTGGTGCCATCTGCACGGGGATCTCTCACTCAGGTAAGCCACCATGCTGGGCCACGAGGACGCCAGCAGCCATGGGGCGGCCCTTTTCCTCAGAGGAAAGGCCCAGAAGGCTCTAACATGGCAACTGCCGACAGCTTCGTGCCGCCCCGCTTCAAAATGCCGGCCGCCCGGTGCCTCCACGTGAAGACCAGGTGGCGGGAGGTCGCCAGCTTCCATTTCCTGGAGAGGGCTGGCTAATTTGCAAAATGGCTGCAAGGGAGCGGGAGAGGCCTCTCCTTGCCTGGCGGAGGGTGGGTGCCGGTGGAGGCGGGAGGTGGCCCCGAAACCCGCCACCCTCCCCAGGCTGCCCCTCCTCGGGGGGCTCGCGGAAGGGATCCCGCCACCTCCATTTCCTCGGCGATGGCCATGGGGTGGGTGGGGCGGCCATGCGGCGCCGAGGGGGCGGGAAGGTGGCCGGCAGGGCCGCCCGAGGCCGGCGGCGGGGAGCCGGCCCCGCGCCCGCCTCTCCCCGCGGTGACCTTGGGCGGGCGGCGCGGCCCTCCCCGCCGCGCGGCCGCTCCTTCCCCCCCTTTATTTTATTTATTTAATTATTTTTATTTATTTATTTGTTTTGGCCGCGGAAAGAGTTTGAAGCGCTCCCGGCTCGGAGCGGGGTGGGGGGCGAAGAAGAGGAGGCCGCCCTCCGAGCGGCCCCGGGACTTTCCCTGCCGGAGGGCGCGGGGGGACCCGTCCCGGTCCCCGTCCCCCCCCGGGGCGGGGAGGGTGGCGGCGGGCGGGCGGGGGGCGGGGGGGGCGCCGGCCCCGCCGCCGCGGGGGAGACGCGGCTCCCGGCGCTGTGCGCCCGAGCTGCTGCTGGTTACGCCAGCCCCGCCGCCTGCCTCTCTGCCTCTCCTCGCCTCTGATTCTGCGCACAGCCAGCCCCAAAGCCTGTCATTCTGCAAAACACAGTTTACTCAACAGAGAGCGAGTGGGGGAGCGGGAGAGGTGGAGAGAGGGAGACGGCGCGGAGGAGCCCAGTCCCGCAACCCAGCATGGCTTCAGGGGACCTTTACGAGGTAGCGGGGGGCGGCGGGGCGCCGCGGGGCGGGAGGGCGGCGGGGGGGGCGCCGGCCGGGGCGCCGCGGAGGGCAGCGGTGGCGCGTTTGGGAGCCGCTCCGCGGAGCCCTCTTAGTTGCCGAAGAGCGGAGGAAATCGCCGAGGGAAGGGCTGGGGTGGGGGGAAAAGGGCTGGCGTGTGTGCCGGGGGGGGAGGGAGGGATGGAGCGGCTCCCCTCCCTTCCCTCTGCCTCTCTCTTTCTCTTTCTCTCTCTACTTTCCATCGGGCTTGATCTTAGCAGGCCTTGCAAGAGAGAAGGAGGAAGGAGTGAAGGAGAGCGAGAGTTAGCGGTAGGATGGGGAGGCGATCGCAGTGTGATGAGCCCGGAGAGTGGAGAAAGTCCAGGTAAAGTCATAGGCGCTCTGGACGTGCTGAATGTGCAGATTAGTGCGAAAAAATGCGCCTTAGCGCTGCCGGGAGGCGCAGGGATGGAGGCGGCTCTGCGCCCGCTGTGCAAAGTGCAGGAGCCGGCGCCAGGTTGCTTCACCTCGCGCCCGGGGTGCTGCGGGGGCGGCGGGGGCGGCGGCCGGGCCGGCGCGGGGGGGCCGCGCCGCGCCCCCAGCACCACGGCGGGCTGCAAAGTTTGGCGGGGGCCCCGCTCCGGCGGAGCCGGGCGGCCCGGGGTGCGAGGTGGGGCGGGCGGCGTCGCCGCGCCGGCCCCCGGCCCCCCGCCGCCCGGCATGCGCTCCCCCCCGGCCGCAGCGGCGGGGAGAGCAGCGATGCATCGGGCGACGGCCGCTCGGTTTCCAGGTCGGGGGGAGGGCGAGAAAAAGGAGCTGGCAGGCAGTCGGCGAGCCCCAGCCAAATTTTGACCTCAGGCACCCAGTTCTAATGCCCAAACTGAGAACAAGTCTAGCCACTCTTCCCGTGCCAGAGAAGAAGAAGGGAGAGAGCAGAAATTAAAAATAAGAAAGACGGGACCCAGGTGTTTGAAATATCCAGCTCCAGTAAGTGGAACCAGGGTGGAAGTCTACCATCTTAAAGACCAAACAAGACTGGACGTCCTACACCAGTTCTCGGTCTGGAGCACCTCCTCAGGCTCCGCGTTTCCTGGTGAAATGGCCGTTTGTGTTGTGGTTGTCTGGAGCGCACAGTTTAAGGGCTAGGACAGAAACAATCACCTTCCAGTTGGAACTGCGTGCTGGTGATTAGGCACTGCTCAACTATCAGGGCGTGCTTGGGTGTGGAATTGCTGCTGCGGTTGGTTGGACATGGTTGGACTTACTCTCCGTTTGATGATCTTGATGATCAGCTGTAGGGTCTTAAGTGCAAGAAGTGGGGGATCTGGCAGGTTTCACATAGACAGCTTTTACTTTGTCATGGTCTTTCGAAGTCTTTAATAAAGGTCATAGTTAAGGGATGACGTTGCTCTATTAGGACTTTATTTTGCTGAGTGGGACACAGACCTCCTTTCAAGTAAACAGCACTTACACTGTCCTATGTGATGTTGAATTATCGGAAGTACATGGTGATTTGAATAGTATCATTGACCTTTTCCCCACCATTTTGCGATATCTGTCATATTACTTTGCAATTTTAAGGATATTGCATGTCAACTGTATTGCTGTTGTGACTCTGGCGTAGCCAGTGGGAGTTCTGTGAAGAACAACTTTGACCTGAAAAAGTTAGCGATACAATTTTGTATTAGTAAATTCTGGGATGCGTAGAGGATCTTTGCCTGATCTTGTCTGAGTTTTCTTTAGATGCTTGCATTAGTTCTAGAAAGAAATAAAAACTAGTACCTCTTAGGCTAATGGTAGCCATGCTGGTTTAGCTCCTACTCATTAAAAAATTCTGCTTTTTTGTGATCTTTGTGTTATTATAAGATGATGACATTTGGCCGTTGGATGTGGGTTGTGCATTGAGTACTACTGCGTGGCATATGAGTGATGTTGCTCAAGCGGTAACCTGGCATGGAGGTGTTCTGTGAGAGAGCAGTCAATTTTAGGCCCAGTCACTTTGCAGGCATTTGCATGGATGAATGTGAATTGTTAGCACTGTGGTTCAAAGCCTCTGAATCACTTCCTTTCTTTGTTACTCCATTTGAGCTACTTTTGCTTATCATTGTACAATATGGAAGAATTGTATCCACCAGAACAGGTAAGTGGAAGTATGGCTATTCATTTCTTGATGTGTGAGAGGTTTGGAATATGGCCTTCTCAGCTGGTCATGGTGTAAAATCTTCATCTACGTGTCGGACGTGTCGGAAAAAGTATGTGCAGCGCTTAGATTATCAATCCATCTACATTTTGCATCTCCACTGTGAAGTTCTCCATGATGGAGGTCAGAAGAAATGTGTAGAAAGCTGAAGAGTTTGTATGTCTAATAGGTAGCAAGTAGATGGTGGTATCTTCATTTAAAACACAACTCAGCTTTGCCTCCCTGCTCATTCCCATTCCAGAAAACCAACCGCATCTAAGGGACTCATCAGAACGAAACTCTTACAGCTGTGATGTCCCACACAGTTAGCACGTGAGATGAAGTGCTTCGTGCCTTCAGAGCTGACACCTCCCTTCTTGCTTGGACACATCATTCTTTTCTGTCCTCCTGCACAAGTAAAACATAATGTGGATAGCAGGATGATCATTAAACAGTTTCAGGATTTTAGCTTGAAATACGTTGGCGCTATTGGTGTAAATAAATAATTTGGGACTTACGGTGACATTCCGAAGGTATACTGCACTCCTGATTCCTCTTTGACTCCATTCGTAATATCTGAGTCCTTCAAGGGTTCTTACTGAACTTCAGCAAATAAGACAGTAATTACCTCTGCAATTTGGAGTATTTAATACTGGCTGCAAAATTATTTTTGTTAAAGCCAATCATGATCTAGAAGCCATGAGAAAGCACTTTAAAAAGTATAGCGTCTATTACCTATACTGACTTCTCATATTTTGGTGGCACTCAAGAAACTTAAGTATAAAATTTTAAGTTTTGGAAATAGATGTGCATATTTATCCTGTTGTTCATTAATTTTCTACCGTCATGTTATTTTAAAAGGCTTTTCAACCTTTTAAACTTAAATTCAATTAATATCTTTACATAGAAGCCAAATAAGATCAGAGACAAAATAATCTCAGTGTTTGGTTAACTAGGTGCCTTTTTCTAGTTAGAAATGGCTTCTAATCACCTGAAATACCTCCTATTATATTTCTTTTAGGACTGTGAAACAGGTACCAATTCATTCTAGAAGCAAAAGAACACTCATTAAAGAACTATGGTGCATATTCCTCAGAAATAACAAACTGAAAATAAAGGACTCACAAAGGGGTATTCACAGTGGCCTTCAGTAAGGCAGCCCTATCTTGGTTTACGAGTCAAATACACTGTTGGATGCGAGGAAATCCTTGTTGATTTTGGTAACAAACAGAAAGGGTAATGTATTTACTCTTAAATACCAAGTTTGTTAATTCACATTAAAGTTGTTGTCAGTAATTTGAAGTAATATTTTTTATTTTCCATGTACAATTTAGTTCTCACATTATCTGAACCCAAATAATTCTCTCACAAAGGCTCTTGTATTAAAAGTACATGAGATGGCTTTAGAGGGGGAAAAAAATTAAATATGAACAGTGCACCTAACTTTATTTTTCCTGGCACAGAGCATCCTGTTTACTGCAATAAAATTCTACTTTATTGATGAATATATGAATCAGTTATCAGTATCACAGAGATGCTCATGAAGCTGACTGATGCTTTTCTTTTTTTTATTTAATATTTTGGGGTTTATATACAATAACATAATTAGACATTCAGGGATGATGATGTTGAAATCTAAAGTCTTATTTTAACATTGTGTCAGGTGATATTACAACACCTTAGGTAAGTGATCTAAAGATTATAGCTAAATCTCTGAAGGGGACTGTCACATGCATATATTTCTGGATCACAATAGTAAAATCAGTCTTTAAAACGCAGCAGTTTTTGCATTAAAGTGTTGCTTTGTGTGGAAAAGTGACGTTTTAAAAAATGGCATCTTCTCATTGAAATGATACAATGCCCATGGATAGGAGGCTTGCCCACCATAGTGACAAGTTTCAATTAAATCTAGTCTGTTTATGCAGCTGTGTAAGAATGAGCTGCAGTTTATTTTAGCTCACATGATCCACCAGAAAGATAATGTATTTCTAGATGAGTTACAACATCTCCCATTTATACCTGCACTCAGGTACCAGCAAAGTCAAAACTTGAAGATAATAATGGCACAGTTTGGCCTGCTGAATCCTTATTACATGTGGAGACATGCAAACGGGAGAGAACACGCCTGAACTTTTGGATGCTAGGTTTGGTTTGCCGATGCAGAGTTCAGAAAATGGTCTTTGTTTTGCAAAGTGAGGAAATGCAAGTTTTTGAGCGTTGTGGCTTTCTGTCTTGCATCTCTTTCAATGGAGTCACTTTTTAGGAGGGACACATACTTAAACCTGCTTATTGAACTGGAAAGCAGAAATCTATTTTTAAAGTATTTCACGCATGTATCTTCTAAGACAGAGGTGACTTGCAAGAAGATGGTATATTTAAGTAAACGTTATTTCTCAACTTAAATCAGCCTCTTTATTGATATAACAGTTACATGTTGAAGGAACAAGACTGATTTCACAACCAGAAAAGAGTGACTTGAAGTAGAATCTGGGGAATATAGAACAGACTTAAGCGCCTACTCCTTCTGTAGAATGGCAAACTATGGGTGCAATGCTGACTTCAATAATACTGGGCTTGTTTCCACCAGCTAAGCATTTGGTCATCTGTAAGTAACACCTCATTTTTTTTTTTTTAATGGAAAAGCTTTACTAACAACTATTTTGAATAATCAGCTATTTCTTTATACATTGTCATCTATCTGTTACCAAAATCAGTTTTCAGAAGACAACTGTCCTCAAAATAAAGTAACCTGTGAGCAATATTACCGTCAGTCAGTAGAAATCTAGAAATCTTGCTGCCTGATGAAAGTTTTCAGGACTCTCGTCCAAATTAGGTGTGATTTGCAGTGCAGACAGTATTCTTCAATCCTAAACTGGGCAATCATCTGGACCATAGATTAAACTGAGGTATAAAGCCAATGACAGAGAGTTAACCTGAGGTCCCTTCTGCCCGAGTCTTGTAGTACTCTAAATTAAAGATACTGAGTGAGTTTCAAAAGCGTAACTGGATAACTCTGGCAATATTCATTATCTTACTAAGAAATTCCAGTGTTGAGCCACATATGGAACATTACAATGCACATAATGACTGTCTTGTTTACCTACAACGTCACTCTGTTACCACGATTCCAACTTCCTCATTACATTGTAAACTGCTTGGCATATTTTGGGATACTGAAAACCAATTGATTTCTTATGCATGTTACAGTTTTGTTACAATCTTGATGAAGTGTTTTATCTGGATCAAGTGTAGTTTATCTCAAGATGTATGTCATAAGCATACTCCTGCTTGGAAGGGCTACTGAAAATACACTCTGTATTTCTCTCGAAAGCCTAAACACATGCAGTGACAATTTTCCCACCACCAAAGACACTGAACTGAACATGCTTCCCTTCATTGTCCAGGTTCAGTGTTCATACCTATCTGAAGGTTAAAATGACATAAAGTTTTGTAACGCTTACTGAATGTTTTACTTTGGGTTGATCTTTGATTCAAAATTAAAATCCAGCAATAAACTCATTGTTTAGTAATTGTTTCTGAAAGTTAAAATATTTAGAGAGAGACAGTTCAAATAATGGCAAAATTTAAATGTGGTCTAATATTGGAAGAAATTGGCTAATTATTTTTTTTTAAATCAATGGAGTAATTGTGATGGCTAGCTATGCTGTAAATAGCATTTCTTTGTCCATTCATTTGACTTTTAGCAGTATTACAGTTTCTTGGCTCTGTACATTTTCATCAGTGCAATCCCTTTTTGTTGTTCCTCCTTACCCATATATTTTTCAGTCAATTTCTGCAGCACGTTTTATGACACTGGCATCCTGACACTGGCAAAAAAGATTAATTAAATAGTTAACTGTTCCTTGTGTTTAAATTATTAGAACAATATAATGTATCAAACAATTTAAAGTGTAATATTGGCAATGTAGGGCAACTAGTAGTGGGGTATGTGAATGCTGGCTTGCTTTACATTCATGCAAATAACAATATTCTGGTTTTGACAAAAGGAAAATTATCCTTTTGGCCTGTTGAACAACAATGTCACACTCTTCGTTTATTATCAAAATTTTAGACTGCTAATATTGCAAAGCTGAAGGGAAATACACATCAATCTGTTTTCTTCTATTACACAGACAAAATGTAGATTCCAATACTATTTCAATACTATCTCATTGTGAGTCATAATATAAAATATTGTTGCAAATCTATTAGGTCTCTAAAAACTTTCACAATAAGTTGATACGATTGACCTGTGTAGGAAAAAATGATTCTTGTTGTGGCTTACCAAAGAAGGGGAAATAGGTTGACTCTTGCAAAATTATAAACGGTAGCAGCATGATCAGTAAACTATAACAAAACACTAAAACAAGAACAGCATTGAAAACATCTGTCAGAAAGACACTTTTCTTTGAAAATAGCAATTGCCCCGCTTGGGCTTTGCTAGATTTCTCACAGACCACCCACAAAACTCGCAGCCCATTCCTTTAGAGGGGCAAAACAGGAACAATGAGGATATTTTCTTCCATAAGGCACTTCACTGCGTTTATTTAGATTTTGTGGGGTTTATTTGAAATCATCTTATAATAATGTAATCACTTACATGTGCTCAGCACCCAATGTATTAAGAAGAGATACAACGGACTACATACCACTAAGTCTGAGCTCCATTGCACGCGAATTAGTAGCACGTATAAAAAGAAATAGAATCGGCAGATATATGTGAACATGTCTTGGTTTGGGGAAGAGTTAATACGAATTTTTAGAGGAAAGGCACATCTCACAGAACTCTTAGTCAATGTCCAGATAAGAATGTCTCTGTCTCTGTCTCTCAAAAAACCTTCTTGTAAGAACCCACAGGAGCAGCTGCTAATGAAACAAAGCTGTAGTCCAGAAGGATGGTCATCTGGTGGACTACATGGTTCATGGAGAGGAAGCAATGAAGGATGGCTATGATAGAGTGTCCAAACATCAGTACTGGGACCTGTGTTGTACAACAGAATCATCAATTATTTGAAAATTATCACATTTACTGCTGATAACTTATAGATTATTATTAGCATTGTCAAGAGAAAGGTTGGCAGTGAAGAGCTGGATGACAGCAGGTGAAATTCAGTATTTATAAATGCAAGCTAATGATCAAAGGAAAAATAATGCTGACTATACATGCGTAACAATGGGCCCTGAAGAAGCTGTTACTATTCAGGAGAGATCTTGGAATCATTGTGGGAAGTTTTTGGGTGTGTCCACATTAGTATTTTAATTTGGATCAGGTGCGTGCTTTTGAAGTGGATCTCCCTGGGATCCCCATTTACCACATCTCCGTTTGCATCAGAGAAATGTCCTGGAGAGCAGCGACCGCACTCCCTTCAGGTGAAACTAAACCAGAAAATATGTTCCAGCTCCTAATGGCTGTCCGGTCCATGGGACCAGGCTACTGCTTATCAGAGGTAAACCTCAGGCAAACAGAATTGTGCGTGTTATTAAAAAAGCAATTGAGAATGAAACAGAAGATGATGGGGAATACTGTTGTGCTTCCACATCTGCAGTACTGCACCCACCTCAAGAAGAACACAAAACTAGAAGTAATGCAGAGAAGGGCCACAGGGTGTTGCACGGTATGGAATGGCTGTCAGTGAAAAGACACCTTATGACAATTTTCTGGCTGGCAGAAGTGATCGAGGAAGATATGAATGGTATGGAAAAGACAAATGGGGGATGATTAGTTAATTCAGTGATGAATGCTATTTCTCATTGCACAAGAAAAGGCATGCAGCAAATGATTAGGCAAATGACGGAGACAAAGGAAATACTTCTTCACAATATTTAAATCTTGGAACTCATTGCCATGGGATGTTGTGAAAGTCAGAACTGTAAATGGTTTCAATGAATGGTAAATCAGCTTCTTGGAGGATAGATGCCGTTATACCTTTCAGCACAAAAAAAATCTTTAAACTGCTAGTCACCAGAAGCTAGGAGGGTAGAGCAAGGGCAGCACTTACTTTACAGATGCTGTTTCCTAAGCATCAGTACTGATTTCTATTAGAATATACAACATGTTGAGCTAAATGGACCCTTAGTCTGACCTGGTATGGTAGTTCTTAGTTTTGTACATACTACAGTCATTCAACAAACATAGGTATTGACTAAGATGTTGAAACGGTCTGCAGAGATCACAAACATACTTGCCTTACAAGCTGTATTCTGGTATTCTAATTGCTGATCACTGTCAGTTAGTATCCTTGCAAACTAAAGGGCAAATCAGAATAGTGGGTTCAGTTTCCGACACAGAAAAAGTCAGTTTCTGTTTTAGAGACCTCACAGTCTAGACTTCCAACAAGATGCAACAGGTGGTAGAAGCAAACAAAAGAGTAGAAGAAGGGAGGAGGTGATGAAGTAACATAGAATCAAATATGCGTAATAAAAATGAAGTTTTGGCTCATTGCCATAGCTCTGGCTAGTAACTGGGGTAAAAGGGATAAAGATGAACTAGTAAACATTTGAGTAAATGCATGGAATGAGGCAAATGATGGAGTCAATATTATTAGAAAGTCATTAATGTAACAAAATGTTTCTAATGAACAAAAACAGCTTTCTCCTACTTCTATGAGAAAAGCATTTCAGCATCTAAAAGGGTTTTTATCCACAACTTTTCTGTATTTACATTTTTGGATGGTCGTGGTAGGCTTCCTTAATGCTGTACGGGGTTGTTAAGACACATTTATCAATCTTCAAAAGCCTTACCTGAATATACATTAAAAAGCCACTAACTTTTAACAAACCCATCAAGTCGCTATTGTGTTGGGTTTTTTCCCAGAAATGGTGATTACTAATATATTGAAACATAAATGGTCTAATTTCTAACTGACCAGCTCAACATGTCAAATTCTTTCACAGATACAAAATTAACTTTTTTTGATATCACTTTGCAGTCACTGCAATGAGCAGTGGTATTGTAAACTGTTCTCAGATGTCAGGCTAACTACAAAGGAGAGAGCTTTGCTTATGTATCTTAGTAGACTTAGTAATAAGAGAGAGATTACAAAATAAAGTGTGACATTACATAGTTTTTTAAAAGACTACTTTGTAAAATTTCTTTGACTATGCTAATGGACTTTCCTTTAAATGTTACGCAGTTGAAATTTGCTCTAATGATATTTTTGAAACCATTAAATCATTTCCTTTTTTGGAGAAGGGACTGTTTTGCAAAATATAAAATCACATTATCACATTAATATGCCTGATGAATTTGTCTTTTAGAAATGTTTTTGCGATAGGTTTCAGGTGTTTCAGCACAGGAAATCTGACAGGAAAGGTGCTGGGGAATTCATGTTAAATATGGTTCATGTGGAAAGAAAATGCACAGTAATGCTTACTGGGCTCATAAATGGATTCTGATACTCTTAGACTGCAAAGATGTTGATCACAACGTTTTTGGGGGATTAATGTAAGGGAGGAATAGTGGACTCCAGTGCAAATGTGAATGCATGATTTTAGGATGACACAGCGTGAGAAGACCTTCTTTGATGAGAAGTGATTGAACTTATCTCTACCTAAGCAGAGGAAGTAGAAACCTTTTAGGTTCAGCAGTGGTACAACATAACAGTAGAGCTTCAAATTAAATAGGAGTATGACTCAAGTATCAAAATCCATACAGGGAGGAGGATGGAGACTTTCTGGATCCCAAATTAAGTACTAGGAATTGTAGGGAAAACTATGTACATTTATGTACTAAAATGTCTTCACATGACTCCAGGGG
The DNA here is from genome assembly GCF_964195595.1 of Calonectris borealis. NCBI lineage: Eukaryota > Metazoa > Chordata > Aves > Procellariiformes > Procellariidae > Calonectris > Calonectris borealis. The sequence continues at coordinate 17,870,281 of NC_134323.1, forward strand.
AGGTAACCTGGAAGTTCTTGAAGGAATAAATACTGGCTGATGAGGGACAATTAAAACTTCGCAATTTGACTGCAGTAACTGGAAGCGAGACTGTAATAAGAGCCTGGATGCACAAACTCAAGCTTTTCACGATCCAAAAATGTGAAAAGTTGAAAAGCAGTTTCCACTCTTGTGTAGTTAAACATTACCAGTGGTTCATAATTTTCTACTGTGCTGAAATGTCAGAACTGATGTACTCTAACAGTTAGAAAAGGAGATGGTGGAGATGATGAGAAACTTGACAATGTTTTATCCAAGTAGTCACTGTTACATACCTAATATACAGATTAATACATAATAGTATGCAGTATTTGTATAGTCAGCAAAATACACCATAGTGTGGAAACAGTGATAAAAGTAAAGGAAACTGAAAGAAGCGATAGGTATCAGCTTCAGCTCTTTGGCAGCAGCAGAGGTGAATTTTTTTTTTTAGGGTTGTTTTGGGGGTTTTTTTAGGTTTTACAGTGGAAATGCAAAATGACTGCTTTTCTGGATATATACAAACAAAGTGTGAGACAGGCAATTAAATAAAAAATAGACAGTTCAGGCTGCAAAACTTAGTAACACTGAATGTTCCTGCTACTTACCCTTATGGCCTGATAAAGTCTTATGTGCAATAGAAGCCCTAATAATCTGTGCGCTGATGATACACAAAAGATGCAACAGAAACCCCGGAGAAAACTGCATTTGATAATGTATTTTTACATATACCAGGGAAATAGCATCTTTTTTACTTTACACCCACAGAAACACTCATGTTTCTTAAAAAAATAAAAAGGGTGAGGCCCTTGGCCAGCTTTTATGGCCTTCTCACTGCCACATTTTATTTGCCTCTTGGTGTCAAGAATGGCAGTCGTCAATTAACTGTGGGAATTGTGCGTCTCTCAGAGCAAGACTGTTCAACATCACAGAGCTGAGCAGTGCCTTCAGAGCCCAGGTGATTTGGATCAGCTCCTTCCTCTGACTTCCCTTTGATTTAGAACCTGCTGTTTTGTACATAATACTGATGCGTTAGTACTTCTAGGGAAGCTGAAGTATAAATACACCATCAGAGTACGTGGCGGGCAGGCTGCCTGTGTGACCTGACGGCAGCTAAGGAGTATCAGAGTGCTCTGTCCCTCCCGTGTCCTCAGTCAGCAAAGACTGTTCGGGAGCCTTTGGAAGGAGACTCATCCACCGCTCTCCTGCCGTCTTCCCCACTGCCTTCTCACCAGCAGTGAATGACCTCCATTGCCTTTCCCATGCACTGGCATGCACTTACATCAGATGACAGATTAAAGCAGGAGTGCCAAGGTGGCCTTGTCATCTCTCCCTGCTGACTAAGACCTATGCAAACAGTATGTTGTATGGCATTTATCAAGTGGATCAAGATAACAAAAATTCCAAGCTCCAAGGAAGACACCCTTTTTTTTTTTCGTTGTACACATCACTAGCTTTGGATTATTATTCTCATCAGTCTTTTGTTACACTGATAGAATGCACTTTCATCAAAGAACATCATGGCTCAACACGTGGACTGCCTGTTGTAGTTCTTAATCTTGTATGAACTGTTGTTCTTGCTGCCTCAGAAAGCTTCAAGGAATTGCTAGAAGAATTGATGGAAGACTGCTGCTTCTCCCAAGTGAATAACATGTCCCCTAGCTGAGTCATGAGCAAAGGATGCCGGATCTTTTTCCTGCATTGTTTGACCATCCTACGCTTTGGCTTTCTGACATGACATTGCTTATAGTATTTCTAGTGAGTGCCAGTAATACCACATTTCTCACTCTTAGAAGTGGTATCAAGTATTGCAGTGTGTGCGTGGTTACCACTTATTGACAAGCTACTGTAGGCTGTGATTTGAATTGTTCTGCAACTGTGCTGCTGTTATTTTTTGTGCTTCATCCACTCATATCAAATACCACTGACAACCTGCTGTGTTTAGAAGACAAAGGCAGGTCTCTTTTTAACATGAACTGGACCTTCTATTTGTACCATGAATGATGCAGTTTTCCTCCCCTGCTATTAACTGCTGCTCTTGTAGCCTATTTTTTTAATGATCAATTAAGATGTGTAAACTACTCTTTTATTTTGGATTTGCATTGCTGTTATATCTTAGAGTATACACCCCTTGATTTTCCACAGTCCGTTTCAAGATATATGTCCAAAGTACAGCTCAGAAACCAAGGACAACATTCTTTAATGCTGTTTTATCCCCAAGCTACAAGGCAGAATTCCTTAGGTAACTGAAATAATTTCTGCCTTAACATAACATTAAATTTCTAGATTCCCTTATTAATTCTAGGTTCTTGTGCAGCTCAGAACAGCTCTAACAACTTTCCCTAAACATCTTCCTGACTTCATGCCCAGCTGCTATTGCTCCTATTACCACCCAAAGGCAGCCATTCCAAGATCACAAGCATCTTCGGTAATCCAAAGTTGCAGTCTAATGGCAGTTGATCTCTCAAAGTGCAGGGTTACGCACCAAGGATGTTCTTTAGCACTGAGAATCACAAAGGTATGTTTTGAATGTCTATTTAAATGCATACACTTTTACAGGCATAGAGGGGATATCTGGGGATTGCCTACAGATATTTAGTATTTGATATATCACTTATTCAAAATTTGGAAAGTACTTGAGTAGTAAGCCTCGGGGTTAGCAGAGGAACTGCGTGATAAGCCTTGGATCTCACAGAAGAACTGATAGCAAGACCTACCTTTTCATTCGCCCTCTGATTATAGTGTAGTGTAATAGGGCTTTGCAGTGACAGATACAGTGTAACTGAGAGAGACAGAGAATGAACCAAGGCTGTTTTACAGTCGGTTTTGGGTTTTTTTTTTTCTTTTGAAGTGAGTAGCCTTTAAGCTCCATTTCTCAGAAGGTTACTTGAACCTCTGACTCAAACAGAGACATCTCTGAATGGGGTAAACCGGTAGCTTCTGGGACAGAAACTGCAGACTGTTAGGAGCACGTTCCCCTTTGCAAACATGGTGGCAGCTGCTTTCGATCTGTGGCTTCTCGCTGCTATTGTGTGAGGGAATCACACTCTCTGAGTTTCAAGAGCCACAACAGAGAGTAAGTAAAGCTGTGGCTCATTTAGGACTGGGTGTTATTTTAATGAGCTTAATAAATCCTATATAGGACTGAGAGTTTCTTTGGAGTTCTCAGTCCTGCAAAGCAGCGCTCTCAGTCTGACCTTTGAGCCTTGTACACTGTAGAGCTCCAAAAAACTGCACCAGTTCTATGCTGCACCAATTTCAGCAACATCAGCAACCCTAGTGTAAGTAGCTCACCCGCGTTAGCAGCTGTTTTCAGCATCAAGTTGATCAGACTTCTCTGAACGGAGCTTAAATGACATTGTACTGCAAAGGACTTCCACTGCCCCAGGTCACCATGTTCACAGACGTTCACAGAAGTCCAGGAGATCCATACTCATGTAGAAACAAACTGATTTGCTTTATGAAATAAGTACCCACAGAAGATAAGGAGTTGGCATTTTTGTTAACCAAACTTATCACATGGTTAAAGCTGAAACGTTCATGAATGTTAATATTGTTCTTGTGAAACATGAATGGCAAGGATTCGTTTCATGTGCAGTACGGACACTGACCTTCAAAGGGCAAAATTTATTGCAGCACTATTTGTTTCACTTCTAGCAAAGCAGGATGGAAGGAGATCTCCTAAGTTATTAATTCTACAGTCATGGCTATCAACTCCTCATCACGCCATGTCATACAATCACTCTCATCAAAAGAAATGGATATCTGGATCAGACTCTATCTTACAATGAGCAGGGTTCTCACCCTCTCCTCCTAAAGTTAAAGGTTGCTTCTGGAAAGGATTTCTAAAACCTATCTCCCATAGTGGTTAGGACTGAAAATGCACTGGAGTCAGCCAGCAAACTCTCCTCTGCAGAAAAAACGTTCACCATAGAAACCTAAAAATGACTCAGGGTGATGAACTGGTATCATTTTAAAAGAAAAGTACTATCACACCTATTTTCTGGCTACAGTACAGTTTTATTAATGGACATGTATTGTAAATTATATATTCTTGGATAGTCTACTTTGGAACACTCAAGTACTAAAAAATTACTTTTATAAAATTATTCCAGTGTGCTTTAATACCAAAAGCTGGGAAATATGGTAGATATACCAAGAAAATTAAAAGCCCTAGGGCTAAATATTTTCATAAAAGTCATTTAAAAAACAGAACTTCAACTAACCAAGTTGACCTTGCTTGTTACAGCGCTGGCGAGATTTGGTTGTGCATAGTTAGGAGTATAGCACTGTTTACATAACGTATCAGAATCTACCAGTGGTGTAATGCTTTGTGACTTCGACTAAGATATAATCTATAGCTTTTGACTGGGATGATTAGGGAAATGTCCGATATGCTAGGTTCTGCTGTCACTTACAGGAACATAATTTATGTATATCTAAAAAATTAATGCTATCCTACTTGGTAAAGCTATCTTTCCCTTCCTTTTTTATGACACCTTTTGGAAAGGTTTTCAGCTATCTAAAACCAAAACATACCTGAGGGTCTGGCCCTTAAGTGAAAATATTCACAACTTTCCAGAACGCTCATGGTGCAAAAGATTGTGGTGTTTTTTCAGGAAAATGAAGGCATCCTAGAACACAACAGGATTGCTGCACCTTTCCTTATGATATATCTGTGCTGCTCATTTTTGTGGGTAGGTAGCTCAAGAGAGTAGTAAGTCTCCCATGTGGTATATGGATGAAGCAGTCACTTTCTTCACCAGCGGGGACATAGAATTTAGGCAATATGTACAGTGATTTCAAGATCTATTCCTAATCCCAAACTGCTTGTTCTACTCTGAAGGCTCTAAGGCACTTCTTCCTCTGTGCTCAGCCCTGCTCCTTGCTCTTTCCATCCCATCCCTTCCCCTTGCGCTGCCTAGTGGAATTTCCATGGATGTTGCTGACCTTGTCTTTGGGAACTCATCCGGCAGCCCCGCAACCCCCACTGCCCATCTCCGGCTCTCTGGCACCCCACTGCCTCTGTCTGCTGCCTCCACGCACAGGGAAGCCTGGAAGGTGAGACAGGTTGTCCACAGCTGAGTCCACAGAAATTTGGCTTCAAAATTAAGCTCAATACATACAGCTTTCATGGAGGCTACAGAAGTATTATAAGGACAGGGAAGTGTAGCTTATGTACTTTCATCAGTGAATTAAAATCTCATTCATACTCGGCAGCCCTGGACCAGTGAGCTCATGTACCACTAATGCAAACGACTGACTGAATTTACCCCATGGAGTTCCCTGATCTCTGAAATGCAGAACTGGGTTATTTTAGTAGAAATTGATTCACTAGTCATTAATTTCATTTGAGAAAATCATGTAATTTTTGGTTCGCTGTCTGCTCTAAAGTGACAGCAGCTCTTTTACATACCCCAACAGTCTCAACAAACTATTTAATAAGTTTGAGGTTGAGAAGAAAATGCTGTTACTTCTTCATTTCCCACAACATATTTTATGGTAAATCACTTGTGCCTAGTGAATGGTTTCTCAGGTCAGCAAAACCAACTCCTTTCTCATCTTCGGGCACATGTATCCAAAGGATACTAATCCTTTGGATAAAAAGACTTGAATGTACTTTACCATGGTAAAAAAAAATACACAAACTGGTAAACTCAAAGTATTTCAACTCTTTCCTTACATTTGATCAGTGCTTTATATGCCTGCTTTCAGAACATTCCTGAAGTGTTCTGTTTTAATTTGTTTAATTAGTAGTTTTGAATTCATAGCATGTGGTTTTAAAAAACCCAAACACTGAAAAATTAATTTTTTTAAAGGTAGATTATTAAATTTTTACAGCATATGTAACTTTTATATATGACTTCTTTTTAAGATTTTGCACTTCCGTAGTATATTTATGACTCTAAATAAATTCAAATAAATATATAGCACTTGAATTTTTCACAAACTGATGAGGATATTGTTGTCCTGTTTCAGAAAGGGTACAGATTTATGCAGATGTAAAGCAGTTTGTAGACAGATGTGGGTAATTATGTAGCTGTATGCAATGATCCAGTATAGCACAGGGGAAAACTGTTCTCTTTGTCCGTATGACTGAACACATGGGTACAAATTTAAGACAATAAGTAGAAAACTTTTTGCATAGCAGGAATAAAACTGAGGCACAGAACTGAACACTGCACATCTTCCTTACATTTAATTTTTCCTTTTTCTTTAGTCAAAATTGTGCCTTCTTTAGGAGGTGCATTATTTTTTTAAGTGGTAAAACAAAGAAAATAAGTGACTTTTATTGATCTGGTGAATGCAGTTATTATAGTCCTGCACTTCATAAAAATGCTCTCCCTCAAAATTAATGAAACAATATGAATTTGAACTTTAAACACAAGTGATGAACCCTAACACTTACGATGAAATTTTAGAATATGGCTTCTGAAGCAGCTACAGAATTTTAGACAGAGCCATCACATTAGCACCCAAATTTTACAAAACTTAAAGAAATATGGAGACCATCTGTTCAGTTAGCTGCAAACCACTTTGCAGGATTTAAGATTTGGAAAATGAAATTAGCTAACAGAGATATAAAAGGTGCTAGTGGCTGGAAGTTTACCGTTCATAAATTAGAAATGAGAGGCACTGTTTGACATTAAGGTTATAGCTTTTTATTTATAGCACTTAGAAATATTCACTAACAGCAATGGTGCACTTTCTGTGAATCACTTCAAATTAAGATGCAATGATTGTCTAATAGATGTTGTTTAACTAAATCAGAATTCGGGACCTGGTGCAGAACTGCTGAATGAAAAACATTCCTGTGTAACCCAAGACAGGCTAGATGGATATAATTGTCCCTTTTGGCCTTCAAATCTGTGAACCTGTGAGCCTGTAAGTAATGTCACGACAGACAAATAATCAAGTCTGGGCCATCATACTGGAAAGGAACATAGATTCCTCTTAAATGGAAGTGGCATTGGTACTTCTTCGGTGCTGCGGTATATAAAACTTACTCTAGATCTGTATTCTAGTTTTATTCCAGTTTTTTTCAAAATGTTATCAAGACACTACATCCCCAAAAGTTTTATAGCCACAGACTAATCGTTTGACAAAAAAATAAAACTTTGGTGACATTGAAAAAATTTTGTGGTATCATACGTCATTCACTCTGGAAGGTCACTATTATTTTGATGGGTTTGTATTTTTCATTTTTAGACTATCCTACACAACAAACATCTAAAATGCTGGAAGGCTCAAGCTCAAACATGCAGAGTCTCTTTCACCATTATTATTAGAACATCTGATGAACAGGATATTACTAGCTTTTTATTTTAAACAGTGGTTAAAAATCTATAGTTGTAAGAAAGGCATGGTGACCAACTGTTCAAGAATGAGTTCTAGTCTGTGAATAAAGTGCATATCACTCTCATGTAGCAGAAATTTTCAGTACTTTATACTGTTACAAATAACAAACTATTTCAGACTAATTCTTTAGAATTATCCATTTTCTCACTGTACATGCAGCATATTTAGATTATCACAGGATGCCATTCATTGAACAATGCCCACAATTACTTACGTAGTTAGATTTCATATTGCTGACTAGACAGGCATTAGTCAGGGGAAAGAACCTAGATCCTAAAATACAAACTCTGGGGTAGAAGAGAGCCTGAAAAATCTCTTTGCTCTCTAAATACCTTCCATAAAAAACTGAAACCAAACAGATTTTTATGTTGAAGAAAAAATGCAATTATGTTCCTTACAGAAAACTGAAGTGGCTTATTGATTAACTTGGACAGGACTCTCTATTGTTAATACGTATAGTATTATGAAGGGTTTAAAAAAATAAGAAAGTACATCACCAAACAATTGAAAGTGGAAAGATTTCAGACATTTTGATTATCTTGAATAAAAATGATTTCATATTATATGGCCATCAGAGGAAGTTACTAAACACCTCAGAGTGTTCATCTGAGTAAGAAAAATTTCCAACAAAATGTAGATGTACAGGTGATTCATACACTTTGTTCTCCCTTACTGTCACCTTCAGAAGATTCTTTCTAGCCATTTAGAGAAACTGAAGAACGTTCCCCATTCATTTTTCCCCAGTGGCTGTCATCTAACTAGCATATATCCTTATACATGTTGTAAAATATCTCAGATTCCCTTTAAAAGTAATTCACAGGTGCGAACTTGCTTTTTAAAATCCACACTGACTATTTGTAATTGTGTGTAATTAACAGAATCAACAAGGCAGAAATTGTAAAGATAGTGTAGCGTACGGTACTGCGTGTGTTGTATTTGCCCTGTACTGCACAGTGCATATTCTGAATACTGCATGTGACATTCAACAGCCAAGGGCAAGGTCTTTTCCAGAATAACACCGAATTTTTATACTGCAAAACTAACATCTTTGTCTTTAGGGCACACTAAGCAATCTTTAGCACTGATCTGACAGACACCCTATACTAAATTTTGTGATTAACATATTCTGACTATTTAATTTTAAGAACAAGTAAAACATTATGGCAGACTACATATTAAAGGAAAGTGCTCACTGCTCCGAGCTCCACCTGTTATGCTGTTAAAGAACAGTAATGATCATTAGTATCCGTTTAGTAGGATACGTTTGCATGGTGCTTTGTAACTATGAAAATAACATTTCAGAGTAGTAACTGGGGAAATATATACTCTGTAGGGAAATTCTCTGATTATTTAAAGACAAATTGTCAGTTTGTTTAAATCCTTCTTCCATGACCACCTGAAGTTTCTTGTTTCCTTGGAATGAAACTAAAAACTTTAACCATGTGCATATCATCTTGAAATCTTCAAAACATCAAAACATAAAATACTTTCTTCCTCTTATCTAGAAGGCAAGCTTAGTTGTGTTTCAGATACCTTATGAAGTTTAGTTAATATCCCTAAAAATATTCCCGAAGGATGAAGTTTATGTTCGTTCATTAGGCTACAGCTGGCAAGCATAATAAAAGTAATACTTTCCCCAATATTTGTGAGTATTTCTGTTGAAGTAGTAAGAATATAATACTCCTCCATCATGGGTGTTACTGTTTACTTCTACTTTATTTTTTCTATGTATGTCTTTGCACACAACTGCTCTTTGGAGAAAAAGAAAGGTTGATGTGTGATCAGAAATTCCTTATGTAATTCCAGAGCCATCTAATCCAGGTGTATTCTTTTTCCCAGCAAAAGGAAATTTGTATTCATCTTATGAGTCTCTTACCCCTCCCCAGTATGCTAGGAACCTCTTGGTCTTGTCAGGACATTACACTGCATACTCTACTACAAAATCGCTAAATATAAGCAGCAGCTAGCACAAATACTAAATGCAGATATTCAGCACAAGTTCATCTTGGGGTTTTTTCCTATTTTTATATTGCTCATTGGGCTTCAAAACAGATTTGCTTCATCAAAGTTTTCATTTTGTAGACTGCTGTACGTAAAGATCATCTCAATGCACCTTTCCCATTTTCAACACCAGGTCTGAAATCACTTTACAGAGAGGGTGTTCTTTTCAGGTAAGGCACAAAAAATGAAAAGAACAGCTGAGGTGGCGAGGAGGGCTAGAAACAGAAACTCAGACTTTCAAGCCCCATTTAAGCATCCTGTCCTGTGGAGCATTCTGTTACTGTCTCTGCACAAACCTCCAGGGTAGGTACAAGAACTACAAGTGTATTTTTATTAGCATGTTTGCTCTTACCTTTGTGGTAAATGTATGGTAACTTATCCCTCTTATCCCTGTCTATAATTCCTTTATATTGGATGAAAAGCAAATATATAACTGCTATCATGGAGCATGTTGTATGTTCACACCCCAACTTAGCACATTCCTTGCTCTGCTTATACCATAAATACTGAATGTTCATACAAACACTGAAAATACACTGAATAATTACTTCACAATGTATCTCAGTATTAAAAATGTCCATTTAATGACTAAGAAAATCTTCTTAAACTTGTGATCAGCTGACCTTGGTCCTCCAACCCATCCGTCCCTTGTACATCTCAGAGGGTAGACTGCTCTTGTCGTATGACCTGAAAGTCAACAAACCCTGATGGTGTCAGGTCAAGGAAAGAAGGAAGTTCAGAGCTGCTTGTGGGAAACTCCCTTCCAGCTGCCTGGTAAATCTAAACTCAGCTTAATTGAGTCAGTTCATACACCCACTTCCACAGATTGCATAGAACTCAGTTTTCCAAATGGAGCTGCTTTTCCAAGTGGAAAAGAATTAATAAAGAATTAGTAAATTATTAGTAAATCTTTTAGGCAAAATTTGTGTATCGTAGAATTATAGAATGATTTAACTTGGAAGGGACTTTTGGAGATCATCTGATCCAACCCCTTGCTTAAAGCAGCACCAACTTAATTAGGTTACTGGGGGTTTTGTTCAGTCAAGTTCTAGTATCTCCAAGGATGGATATTCCACAGCCTCTCTGAACATCTGTTCCAGCATTTGACTGCATGTATAGTTTGTGCTAGGGATGGCAGTGAGGACATCAGAAGATTATCATGGACTCATTAGAATTAGAAGACTAATTAGGTGCGAGATTCGTAAGAGTCTGTAACAACTTACTAGCTATTTGTTAAATGTCCTTTTGTAATTTCATAAACCATTTGCAAGTGAGATCTTAGTATTAAATGTGACCCAGAGGTTTCTTATTCTGAAGTGTGAATTTAAGCTTCCATTCCTACAGTACCTGCAAAACAGCATGGGTGTTGGAGCACCCATGTATGTTGGTCTCTGCACTAACCCTCAATTAAAAACAAGCAGACAGCTGCAGCCTTCCACAGCTTCAGTTTGTGACTGGCATAGTGCCACGGAGAGAACATACACTAGCCTAATCCCAGTGCAACAAATGTAGGGAATAAATCTCAGAAATCCTACATTTATAAAAATATAGTGCTCCATTCTACAGAGGCGCATAGAACAAAGTCCTTTGCCACATCATTGCTGTAAACGCATCCAGGAGCAGCTGAGGTATTAACACAACCGCCAAGTTAGGAATCTGACTAACAAATACATGGAAAATTTCCTCAGTAATGTATTCACTACTTACATATTCAATACTGCTTTGAGCACAGACATTTCTAGATGGTTCCTCAGATTCATCAGAGTTCCAGTCTCACCCTGACGCTTGATACGTCTGCATGATCTATCAACAGAAAGAGAGGATAGCCGTCAGCTTGGAGATGTGGCACATGCCTCCACAGTAACCCTTGGAATGATAGGCAGGCATTTTGAGCAGGATGGCAAGATCTGTACCTCTCCGTCAGAGAAACCCCGGTGTCGTTCCGTGGGACCTCTCTGGAAGGAATAATGGATTCCAGTCTATAGCAACCCCTACGGCTGGAAGTACTGCCAACACTTGGCTGAAACCCTATCATCAGGAATAACGACAGTCTGAAAGAACTCAGGACTCATCAATTAACACTTCCTTAGCTTATGTGAATTACCAAGGCTGAAACAGGACCCACTGAGGTCGAGGAATGGTGACCATCTTTGCCAAAGTCAGCTTTCAAGAGGCTCTAGGGCCTGAGGACAGCTGTGTAACCTGTGATTGTCTCCTCCGCAGCACGCCACTCTGATAGCAGCTCCCAGGGGACTCTGCCATTGCCAGAGGAGTTTCACGGTAGCGTGCGGCTGGAGCCTGCCACACAATGTGGTGTAGTCAGTCTGACTCACTGCAGACATTTGTACAAGCACAGATGTGTTAGTGCCTTGCATCCACACTGTAAGCAAACGTCCTCCTCACACAGAGTCCATCTAACTGCTCCAAAACACACTCTTCTGTTAAATATCAATGAATATGCTTTTATGCCTTTGCATCTCCACGTTTAGAGCACTGTCCCCACTTCTTAAATGTGTATTTCTAATTAGCTGCACTCTCAGACGATTTAAAATGCATCTGTCTGATGAACAGTGACAGCTTTCATAACTGCTTTTACTACTGTGCGTAAGATAGTTTGTTCCTTCCAGGCACCAGTAGTAAGTTGGTTTTACACTGGACAGAATTCAGATCTTGAACACAAATTAAATCTGCAGTGAAAACCAATGCAATAATTGAGGCCAGAACTTGGCCTACTGACCCTGCTCATCTGAATGCTATTTCTGAGGGGATAATGATGTATTATTCTTCCTTTTTGACAATTACTCTTTCACAGATAATTTTTGAAATTTTATGTGCCATTTTTCTGTGATGTTGCAGTGGTATCCTGGATACTTACTTGTAAAATTCTGTGCTCCTATCATGCCATTATAGTTGCCTAAAGCATATTTCTTTATTCCTTTTTTCTGCTCTACCTTTCTTTTTGGCTCATTTCTGTATTCTGCCATCGCATTAGCTTCATTTGTGTAACCAAGAAAATGAAGAATTCTACTGAATTCTGAAAGAAACCTTTGTGTTTCATGACTTCTCTTCTCATATTATCTCACTACTTTACAAACTGCTACTTCAGCTTTTCACTCAAAGGATCGCCCCTCAGCCTTCTATATTGTATAAAGTTATCTATTTTTAGCCCTTTCCTTCTAAAACCTATCCCTGCATGGTATTATTCACAAAGGTGACCGTTACTACCTTTGCTATATGGATGCTCCAAACCAGTTGCCTCCTATTCTAGTTTGGATAGAAAGCATGGAATGGATATGTGATTTATCATTCTGACATTTCCTTATCCCTGTCCAGCCATTAATATAACACAGAGAGAGTTCTTCATTTTCTTCTCCCTCCTATCTCAGTGATGGGGGAGAGATTACCATCCTCCTTCACGTTCAGGCCTGTAAGCTGGGAATTCTTTTTGACTTGCTGCTCTGTCAAATATGTATTGATCATTTCAAAAATACTTTTGTCTCCCTGTGTGCAGTAGCTAGAAGACACATACTGTCACTGGAGATTCTTTACACACCATACCCAAAAATTGCTATTCCACATCCTGTCTCTTGGAGTAACTACCTAATACATGCTGTAATTGTCCATTTGTCCTGTTTTCCAACACAGAGCCTTAATTTTTACCAAGCTATCATTTCGATACGGGGCATGTTCCTTGAAAATATCTGCAAAGCTGTTACATTGTCCTCCTGTAAAATTCATTTCAAAACCTTTGGTAAGGAGAGTGTGTTGTACAGCGGCCACTTAGACTGACCAGTATCACCTTGTACCCCCCCAATATGCTGTACCCTCCTGTTGTCTCTCATCTTCTCCCTGGCACATAAGCTTTGCAAAGCCAGCAAGCTGCCCTCGGACAATTCTCCTCAGTTGTCACATGAAGTTGGTAAAGCCTCTCTGAACAGCTGAAGCTCATGCTCACATTGAAATCCTAAGTTCTCAGCACCTGTGGAAACCACCGAGTGACGAACAGCTCCCCAAAACCGAGGCTTTCACTTCTTGGTGCTCAAGTTTACCACTTTGCTGTAAAAGGGCTAAGAAAATATTTTTCTACCTACTACACAAGAACATGTGGTTTATTTTATGACAGTCGTACCAGTAGCATTTGTAAAGCAATGAGTCACGGAGTGGTAGTACAGCAGAGTAGTTCAAATATTTATTTATACTGTATTATAGCTGAACCTTTGTATTTTTTTAATGTGGAATCTTCACTTCTGGCTAAGCTTTGGGATGGATGTAAAAGAGTTGAACTGAAGACCTGGCCTTGAGTTGAATCTGAATGAAGCCCGTATGGTGGAGAAAAAGACTTGAGAGAACTGTACAGCAGAACACTAAAATAAGCTAGGACTGAAGAAGGTAAAGGAGAGCAAACTGCAAATGAACATAAGAGAAAACAGCATTAATTTTTTCTCATGTTTTCAGGTGCAGCTTTTATGTAAATTAATTGCTTCCTGCATTTCTAGACTTGCTTTAATGTTGGTGAAAAGCACCTTTAGTGATAGTCATATTTTTATTTTTTAACAACTGCTTACACTTTTCCACATCTGTTTGGAAACATGAGTATTTTTAACAAATTCCAGGCAGTTTTACTGAAGGAACAGTGATACGTTCACATAAACACCGGTTTGCTTAGAAGTCTCCTCAAGTCTTGCTCCCGTTCCTATAAACTGCTTTTAAAGTAAAAGTAAAAAACCTCATGGTTTAAATCCCAGGGATTCCTACTTTGCTTTTACTTGCATCTAAGTAAATTGGAAATAACTCTGCTGACTTGTAGTACTGTAAAGGAAGTCAGGTCCTTACTAGGTTGTGCTGAGCTCTTCTTTTCTGATAAACACACACATTTCCCTTACACATACTCTCAGATGGTACAAAACTGGAGAATCCCATCGAATTCCGCAGAGAAACATTTGAGGAAGTAGTCCACAGTATTAGAAAGCTGAGAACCATACACGTGTCCAAACCAGCCAACTTTTTGTAGAGCTTGGCAAAATATTTTGTCTCTTTGAATTTAGATTTCTCATTCATGTTTTAGTCATCTGTGCTTGTCACAGAAATAGACTGTACAAGAACAGTTCTGCTTAAAGCAAACTTCATCCCTGTCTCAATTCTCTTAGATTAACAGCGTACACTGTGTTTTTAAATCTCACTTATGACAGTAAATAGGAACAGCATTTATTTTTTCCTTTGTTGATCTACAAACCAGGAAAATGTCTGTTGTTTCCAAATTTAAAGTGTGCACTACAATGTACAAAACAAATTTAGCAGTACAGTAAAAATTACTAGCTGTACTTTACTACTGAAATAAAAGTAAGCATTTATCATCAGATTCTAGATAGAATTCTAACAGATTCATTCTGAACTAAATTGTGCTAGCAAGCTTTTAGAGGGTGTGTTCAGAACTGACTCAACTTTTTAACATAAAGGACATCAAGAATTTTGTATGCCCTGCTTCTTGCTTTCTTTAAGAAATATGAACACTGCAATCCAATAACGAAGTGATTTATTGTACAAAAGAAAACCAGGGATTTGATAAATGAAATGCATCATTATGCTTTAAAATAAACAGAAACCCCCACATTCTTTGGATTTCCACATACATTGTATGTGTTGATTAATATTTGTAAGTGAAAGGGATCTAAACCTTTATGGAGGTACAGACCTAAAGAGGTCTTCCCCACATTGCATAACACTTCTTTTGGTGGCACAGGTGCGCACTTGGACTGCAAAGGAAAAAATCCTGCTCTTCCTCCATATAAAGAACATTGTCAAGATTACCTTAACCTACTACTAAAGAACATCTTTATTTTTTAGTGCACTTTTCTTGCACCTTTGAAAAATGTCTTGCTTTCCAAATGAAAACCTAAAATATTTTTTACAAAATTACTACATTTAAGAAGGACCAGCTGTTTGCTGTGCAACCTACAAACAATAAGCCCGGGCAGAAATATGTTCTGTATGATGAACATATCCAATATGAAAGGGGTTTTATGATGTAATTGCCTACAATGACAGGGACTACACGTGTTGAGCAAGAAGTCCTGTCTTGGTCCCTGTGTCATCTGTCAATTTTCCTTTTCCAGTCCAGACCAGTATCGGTCTATACAAAAATGCCCTTCTTCCAGTGCAAGATTCTTGTGTATATTATTATTCCTGTTTGCTCCAAAAACCACAATGATCGTGGTACTTCTACCACAGGTATTGTTTACACACATTAACTAAATATCCTAATAAAAGAAAGTGATTTAGATTACATCCTTAAATTTATAGTAGGAGCGAGAAATGGCTTTAACAGACTGGGAACTTTGAGCACTGTAAGTTCGGACCAGGAGAAAGCTGCAGTAAACAGAACGAGAGAAGACAGGGGCACAAAAATGGGTTCTGTTAGTAGAGTCGGCAATGGGGACAGAAGCGGGGAAACACAGCCTTTGTGTGGAACTGGAGGTGTGGCAGTTTTCAAAATGAACAGAAATGAACAACTGAGAGACCAGACCAGAATTTCAGTTTCAGTGAGACTGAATTTCAGAGAAAGGTGGGACTTCCAAGAAAAATGGCGTAAGGTCACTAGAGATATGAGTCTACATGGAAGCTGTGGTTGGCTGTTTTTCTGCAGGCTATCAGCCAGGGCTTCGTTTGATCTAAACTGGTAATAAAGGCAAGCTCCTTCTGCCAGAAGGCGGCTTACACAAAGAGGAAATGACGTTGTTTGCATAAGCATGGAGTGAGGCTTGTCTTTCAGTTTCTTTAAAATACCTAGATGCTAGGGAAGGTAACAAACAGAGTATACTTATGCAGGCAAAATGCTGGGTCCAGAAAAGTCGTACCACTTTTAGCAGTAATTTCTAATTGCCACATCACTACTGTAAAATACAACTAACTTGTAGTGCGCTTCTGGTTTTCTGTATAAACCTGGACCATCGAATCACATAGCGGGAAGCCTCTACGGTGTTACTGTCTATCAGGAGACGAAGATCAAAGTTGCAGGCTTACATACAAGGAGCAGCAGGAGTTTTTACAGCATTTATTTGGTCTGTCGTAAGTCTTCATATGTATGTGTTGGAGGACATGCGTACCTAACGCAGTGGTTTGCAACATGTGTAATAGGAGGCTGATAGGCTTTTTCCAGTGGAAATGCAGAACTTTCAGGATTTTCCTATCAAGTTTAACACCTCTTCTGATTCTGAGAAGATTGTAGAAAATTAGAAATCCATATGCTTGAAAAGAGAAAAAGGGAAGAGAATAAAAAGCAGTGTCCTGTTGACATTAACAGGGTGTTCACTGAACTTCCTGGGAAGATGTCATTTGATGTTTTGCCTGTGGATAATTCAGATCAGGGACGTCTTCCCTTTCATTTTTATGACTAGCCCTTTTGCTTTCATTTTGACCTTCCAGGTAACTACACAAATTTACTACTGGGGGGTTTCATAGCTGGCACACTGATTGCATCTACTCTGTTTTAAGCTGTGGGTCAGATTCTGAAGAGAGACCCGTCATCCATTCCACTATTACTTTTCTAACGTGAATACTGACTGCTTCAGAAGATACGGTGCCATATTTTTCGTACATCTGGAACAAATGCTCCAATTACCAGATTTTGAGAAATTAAATACAAATACAAGAGAAACACAAATAAGTTACAACTGCAAGCAAGCAAGAGATTTACAACTAATGAAATACATTATTTCTTAAACGAAGGTAACAAAAAGGAGGAAGTTAGGGCAATAATGAATTTTCAAAAGACAAACATGTTGAATCAGATGGCCTTTATCTCTCTCAGAAATCTTACTGCCTTTCTTTCCTTGGCATTTTCTTCAAATACCCTTCCAACACCCTGAGGCACAACATGGGACAAAGACCTCCAATGAAAAAAACACATAAAACAGTACAAGTCCTGTAACACAAGTTTTTCGAGTGTATGTCATGCAATCGGTCTGCTGCTCTGTACAGTTCACTAATGGAGACCATCTGAGCATCACAGATTGCAGTTTAAATTGTTTACAATATGCATGGCAAGGAGAGGAGATGACATGTACCTGTTTTGGAAATCACTAAGTAGATACGCAATCTTCCAAACCTTTCTGGCAGTTTGCTGATCTCCTGGAAGGTGTTTTCTTGGAACATAAGGATTTTTATTTATTTTCTGTAGAACTCCTGTGAACTGTGAGATGAGTCTACTGTGCTCTGATTTTACAGCTATATCTATAGAAATAATTCAATAGGAATTACCCTTTTATAACTTAGCCTAGATGGTTTTTTTGATAAGTGGACGATAACACTGCATTGTTAAATGAGTGATTTTTACCCTGAATCTTCTGTGAAGGAAGATGTGCGTGTGTTGTACTCCGCATATATAAACACTTGATCACCAGATCATTACACTAAGTTTATGAAGCTCTACATATTTGTACTATAATTGATAAGTATTTTTTTTATTTCACATTAAGTTTAGAATACAACATTTTTTTAAAACTCTTTTATTTATGACTTTCATCCTAGTTTGTGCAGCTGTGTATAGAGCTAGGTTTAAGGCTAGTTGGAAGCTCAAGAGTGTGTTGCAAATGCATTTGCACAGATGCGATGGTCTCATTCTATTTGTTGTCTTTAAACATATTTATATAGTAACATACCAGCACCTCAATTCATCCAGAATTAGCCAGGAGGGGCAGGGAGAGAGCAAATCTAGGCCAGTAATGGTATAGGTCAATTCTAGCACTCTCTTAACTGTGATACCCCTGCAAACTTTGTTTGCAGTCATTTCACTTTTATTAAATTTAACTACTTAGTTTTCCAAACCAAATATGTTGAATTCAAGGATTTGGCAAACTGTAACTACCAAGGTCACTTTTGGGAAGATGTTATTCAGTTCTCATTAAAGGCAGTACTGAGGGGGGAAAATGGAAAATCAGACATTGAAGCCATTGATATTTTCTGCATCTTCTCAGAATTGTGTATTGCTTATTCTAGGGAAGGAATGAAAGTATTATTTCTATTAATCACTAGCTGTCACAGAATTATTTCTCATTAAGAAGACTCATATGAATTTGTGTAACCTTAAGTAAATGTGGAAAGATTATTACTTTATATACTACCTGTTAAAACAAATATGCATCATTAAAAAAACAAAATGGTGATGTTTATTATTACTGTGGACTGTGGATAGAAGGAAAACGGGACAGACATTACCAGGTGTGGGTAAAAACCTGATATTTATGCCTACACTGAAGCACTTCACTGTATGCAGTGAAGGAACACAGTGGCACTCCGAAGGGGATAAATATCAGTGAAGAACTTAAAGCCCCGAGAAAGAAAAGGGACCATGTTGAGAGGTCAAGTATGTTCGACTCTACCCTCAAATGCATTCAGTAATGAACAATGAGGCAGTAATGAGGACAAGGCAAATATCTACTCAGACTTTTTATGCATCATTAGTCAAGCCAGTGGGTATGATGGCTGAACCAAAAAACTCAAGGAAAACAACTAATTTTGGATCAACACACATTTTTTTCATTTTCACCCCAGCAAAACAATAAACTGGGAAGGGGGTTGACCAGAAACAAAACATTTTGTCTTCAGTTTATTTAGTCCCTCTTTATTTTAGTTTTGTTAGTTAAATTGGAAGTGAAACATTGATAGTTTTGTTCTGAAAATGCTGTAATGAAATGCTTAGTCTTTCCCAAATATATTTGCTTTCTGAATGTTTCTTCTGAAACCATTTATTAAATTTGACCCAATTTCATAAATACTTTTATTCTCCCTTCATGACGTGTTGAACTGGTTAATCACATTCTCCATTGCCAGTATTTTGTTTCCCAGGAACAAAGACCACTCATGTTTTCTCCTTCTATCCTCTTAATTGAAATGCATAATGCTGCATCACCAAAATACTTGAGTGTTTCCCATATTAAAAAATGCTCTCTAAGAAACCTCTTCCCTTCACTTTTCCTTCTTATAGTAGAGCAACAATGTGAAAATGAGAAATCGGTGTAGTTAAATTTAAAGGTATGTGCATGAGTGAAAGGAGGTGAGATTGAAGAGATGCTTTTTGTATGTGATTCTGAAAATGGCAAGGTATTTGTCCATCCTTTCTGAGGTTCTTCCTTCAGCGAGCAAGTGGGGGAATGCAACTGGTGTAATCCCTCAAAAGAAAGGCAGAAGTTACTCCGAGGTAGCATCAACCTGACACAGAGTTTTTGTTCCAAGTCCAAGCTCCTGAATTAAAAAGGGAAGGGAATGCATGTATTGCTTAGCTAGTACAGACAGAATAGCTCTAAACCAAATTCTGTACTGTAATGATAGCTGTGGTCTACTGAGTTTAGCAGCAATTTAATTTTTTCCCCAGGACATATATATATATGTTTTGCCTCTTGGTATAGTGAGCTGCAGTAATTAAAGTAACAAATCCACAGACAACCCACGGGCCACTATGGAGTTCCACGGTTTGATGTACAGTCTTTCTAGCTAGTCCCAGATAGGAGGATGAGAAATATTTTAAAGCCAGGGATAATTTGGACAGCTGCTCTCTATAAAGTCAACAAGATCATAAGTCGTCTATTAGTTTGACAGTTGAAAGCCACACATCCCAAATGAGGTCAAAAAAAAAATGCCAGTTCATTTTTTTTGTGAGGACTTTTCCTCTTTTCAGACAAATGATCTCAAACTTGCCTAGACTGAGTTTCAGTTAATTGTTTTGCCACACTGAGCAATCCTGAAGGGGACTGTGCTAAATTCAGAGTAAAGATGATGCCTTGCTTTGCTTCTGCGGTGGTTCTATGTAGATATTTGATAAGCCAGAGCACAGGAATGAGCTGTTTGGGATGCTGCAGTTGAGTACCCTGGAGATGGAGGAAAGCTGTCCACTATGACTCAGACACAGATATCTTAGCACAGTTCCCATGTAAATAAATTGAAATAGAAGTATAATGTTTAGTTGCTAATTATATTTAGACTCCTTCGGGGAACCCACCATGATTTCTATGAATGTACAGTTCCAGCCAGTGAACAGACAGAATTAATCCATTGGTTTGCTCTAACAGGGGACCTAAAAAGAACAATTACTTACACTGCTGTGATTGCCCTTCGGTCAAGGTTAAATTCTCCATACAGATTCCACTTTTGTTCTTTACATGAGATGATTTTTCTTTGAAGAGCAGTGAAAACTATTACATTAGCTAGCCATTTATTTATTTTTCTAAATTAAAAATAGTGCTTTCAGTTAACAATAATGATTCTTTTTTTCATTAGTGGCATCTTTGTCCCTCATAAGTCACATTTTAAAAAAAATTTAAAAATTAAAGAATCAGAAAATAAAACTTGGGAGAGACTTCAAAGGGTTTTCTCATCATAACCCGATTTTCCAGCAGTGACTTTTCATGGCAGATGTTTGTCTAACAAAAACTGTTTGTTCTAAAAACCCTCCATACCTTCCCAATGTTACCTATTCTAATGCTTAATTCTTACTCCCGTTACAACATTTTTCCTAATGACTTGATCTAAATTTCACTTGATGCAATTTAAACCCATGACTTGCTGTCCACTGCTTGTGCTTGGGTTTTCATACGCACTCTCCCTCTAGTTGAGATCTTGCCAGTGCTGAGATAGCACAAAGATTTCTTCAGTTGTACAGCCCATTTTCCACAACAGCATGATACTGTTAATTCAGCTTGCAGTGCCAATATAGTCCCTTATCCCTTGGTGCAGAAATGTTCCTTAAACTGACATTCTTTAGCATAGGTTCATGAAATTCATTACTTCTACATAAGAATCCTGCCTTTATGCCTTTCATTTGTTTTTTTTTTTTTAAATTGGTGTGCTCACAGATTTTGTGTATTTACTCAAATAGTGCATTCATAAAAAATACAAATTTTTATGAGTTGGAAGTAGCAGAGTGTATGTACCTACTGCAAATGTATTTTTGGTGTAAAATACTGTAATTTGTTATAATCAGTTCTCTGTTCAAGATAGTTTCAAGACAAGAAGAAGTATGAGGATTTTCACAGGGACATAATGCATGTATGGATTCAGGAGAATGATCAGTAACTTACAATATAGCAAAATATGCTTTATTTAGCTCTTTCAAACAAGAGGTACCTGAGGAATGTAACAATAATAGTCTCATTTTACAACCAGATTTTCAAAGAAATGATGCTTTCATTAATGATACTCAGGCTCTCTCTTGTTTCTTCACGTTGTGGCTATTGCAGGTTCCCAGATCAGGTTTGATCAGGTGTTTATGTCTCTTCTTAATGTTTTCAGAAGGGGAAACGGCCTTGTTATCCAAATACCTCTGGGGCTACTGCATTCCTCTCCTGTATTGCCAGGTCTGTTCATGGGAATTCTTTGTCAAACAGAAACATGTGACACTGATTCCTAAACGTTATGTCAAGCGGTTTATACACACACTGAGTAGGTTCTCATCAGCAGTCAGCATGGTCTATATAAACGGGAATATAGTCTTGGACTGCATCTATGAAAATAAGGTAAATTTAAATCTGTAAAATAGGTTGCTATATTTTGGCTAGCCTGGGTGGCTTTCCATGTCAGAGTCAGTTCATGTTTTAGGCACTACATTTTAGGAGAATCTCATGAATACTAAGGTGCCTTTACAATGTCAAGGAGGCCTTCCTAGCTGTAAATGAAAAACATCATTTTCATGACCAAATTGTTTTTCTTTCTAATACGATACTTTTTTGGGTTTTCTTCTAGGTGGAGAGGATTGTAGACAAAAGGAAGAACAAGAAGGGCAAATGGGAATATCTCATCAGGTGGAAAGGCTACGGAAGCAATGAAGACACCTGGGAACCTGAACATCATCTACTACATTGTGAGGAATTTATTGATGAGTTCAATGGACTACATGTTACTAGAGAAAAGCGATCAAGACATGGGAAACAGGCCAGCGCTCCAAAATTTTTACGGGAAAGCCGAGGGTCATCTGTTGAGAAAATATCACATAGACCTTCTGAATCTGGGAAGTCTAAAGGGTCAACACACAAAAGGAAGAGAATTAATCCATCTCTTCAAAAACAGAAAAGAGGATATGCAGCAAAGCCAGCATCTGCTAATGACAGGGCTGCTAAAACTGTGACTTACCGAACTACTCCCAGCGGTTTACAGATCATGCCACTGAAAAAGCCACATAATGGTCTGCAGAATGGAGATGGCAGTCATGAAAAAGATTCTAGACATTTTGGGAATGGCTCACAAGAGCAAAATATGGATTTAAATGATCATGAAGGAGAACAAAATTTGCCCAGCGTGTTGGAAGTTAGTAATGATTCACCTGTTGTGAATGGAATTGGTATGTGATTTAAACTACAGTCTTTTGAGGCGGGGGATGGGGGGGGGGAGTTGCAGCAACTGCAAACGGAGAGTCCACTCGTGGAAAAATCATTGTCATGCTACACAAGTGATACGGTGAGAAGCATATAAACAGGTTTCACGCTTTTTCCGCATATATTATACCACTTCTTTATCAGTTGGCTTCTCTCCTTCCGTTTCCCACGGAGTGACATGAAGCAGTGTGGGCTTTGTTACATGCCTTTGCAGTGTAAAGTTCTTGTGGGGAAATGATGACAAGGCACGGAGTAGGAATGACAACGGAGGTATGTATAAATTGCAACTTTGGTTTTGTGTATCGCCAAGTAACAAATCACTTCTCAGTTCTGTGTGCACAGACCTCTCCTATGTGTGCATAGGTCTAGAAAGATCAGGATTATTTTAGAAACAGAATTAATACCACTTTTGCTAAAGTATCCTGGTAAGTATGGCTGAATAACATTCAAGTTCCTCAGTATTAATGCTCGTCATATTCAGTACTCAGAACTGCCAGGTCCTTGTCTCTGACAGTGACTGGATACATCAGAAGTCAAAAGACATACTTTACAGGAAAGTACAAACAGCCTTGAAGTGAATGAGAAGAAATAGGAGAAATTTCTTTCTAATCCCCATAGTTACTGACTGGCTTAGTTCTCAAAGAATGAAGGTTTATGTTCTCTATAAATACTATGCAGTTTAATGCAACTAAATAGCTTCTCGGTATCTATATTTGTCCAATCTTTTGGGTTTTTTTAATCCTACCAAACTTAAAACCTTGATGGTGCTTTGTGGCAGTAATTTCCAGGAGCTAACAATGAGATGCACATTTTATTTGATCAGGTTTTTGGGTTTGGGGGTTTGTTTGGGGTCTTTTTGACCTTTACTTTCATTGAATAAGCTCTTGCCCTTATATGAAAAGATGAAGAGGAAGACGTCCTGTCGATCTGTAGGCAGCCCCAGCCTTTTTAGCCTTCCTACCACGTGGAAGTCTTTCCAGATTCCTGGTAGTTTTCGGTATCCTCTTGTGCCTTTGGTGTGTGGGGTTTTTTTAATACCTTTTAAAAACAGCAGGAGCTGTTCCAAATGATTTCCTACTGCTTACTGATATAGTGGCGATACAACCTTTTGAGAATTATTTTTTCTGCTGTTACACACTGCGTAAAGGTTTTCATGGAGCGATACACAGTTGCTCTTAGGGTTTTTTTCCTTGCTGGTTACAGTTAATTTAGAACACAGCTATATGTATGATTCTTTTCATTATGCATTTAATCTGCTTTACTGTTGCCAATTCACCCTTTTCTTATGACTCAGTGAAGCTCTTCAAATTCTTTCCTAGTTTTTACTCTACTTATTTTGTATTCCCTTCAAATTTTCCTCTTATAATTCTCTTCCCAGTTCATTAATACGTACGTTAAATAAACTAATCCTTCTGCAGGTCCTTGGGGCAGCCAACTACTAATCATTTGACATGATGAAAAGTAACCATTTGTTCCAATTATTTATTTTTATTAGCCACTTTCCGTAGCCCATGATAGCACTCATTTCCTTAACAGCTTCTCGTGAATTGCCCTGCCAAAAACTTTTCAAAAGTCAACATAAATTGTATTACCCCGCTTTCCATTTTCCACCCTACTGGCAACCTAACAAATGCTAC
The DNA here is from genome assembly GCF_964195595.1 of Calonectris borealis. Lineage (NCBI taxonomy): Eukaryota > Metazoa > Chordata > Aves > Procellariiformes > Procellariidae > Calonectris > Calonectris borealis. The sequence continues at coordinate 17,894,657 of NC_134323.1, forward strand.
TTGATTTGGAATGTGGAACTGTCCTTGCCTAGTCTTACTGGTTACATCCTGTAACTGCTGGGATCTTTCAATCCAGGCATCAAATATCTTGTTACAGACTCCCAAACCAGCAAAATGTGTGGTCAGCTTTAAATGCGTAAGTAGCCCAGATGATGTAATGACACTTAAAATTGAGAGTGCAGGCTTTTGTATTTTGATGCGTTTGAGCTCGTGTAAGACCGTTTAAAAAGTTACCTGCTTCTTTAAAAAGACTTGCATATCTAATTACGGATGCGTATAAAGTTATTTTTCTTTGCTTTCTTAGTGTTTCTAATGAAGTTTTTTTAATCATTTGTTTTATGTTATTCATTGGGGAAGTTCTGATACAAAGTGCATCTTTAAAATGCATTAATTCCCAAATTTTAGAGTCTTTTTTTTTTTAATGAAGAACGAAAGGGCCACAAAGAACTGTAAGGTCAAATGAGCCTTTCATTTGTCCCCACAAGAGCTAATGAATGGCATCCACCAGCCCCTGTCTGAATAATCCCTGTAAGAGAGCTCTATTTCAGTAGAAAGCTGCTTTGCTTAAGCAGCCAGGTGTTCTGCCATGTACAGAGGGCTCCTGGCCTAACATATGCAGCTCCTTTAAAACATTTCTTTATGATGGTTTTTGCATTCTCCAAATCCATCACTTCTCTTCTGTAATTTGCTCTCCTTTCTCCCTTGCATTCTGACCTCCCTGTAGGCAAAAGCAAGAGATCTTTAAATCTCTACCTGGTTCTTGTCTGAAAAACCCATACTCAGCAGCACTCCCAAGGTCAGAAATCCCTCCAGTCTTGCTTTGTGATGCCCAGCACATGCATAGCAGAGAAAAATACAAAGAGGAGAGATGAGACTACCAAAGTAAGAGCAGACAGAAACTGGTGAAGAAGGGTCAAAATAAAAATACTAGCTTTTTTCCTAATATTGCCCTACAAGCTTGAGAGAAGGCACACTTCCTGATACAGGATTTTGCATCATTTGAAATGTCAGATTGAAGAAACTTGCACTACTCTTCAACAAGTCCAACAATTTACTAAACTCCCTCGGTATTGACACTGACAGAGAAGTAGCACAGAAGATGCCATTGTGATTCTGCCACGTGTCCTGTTAGTATCACAAACTCATTCTAAACAGGATAGACGTCCACTAAAACTGGTCTGAAATTTTACAAATTACAAATGAAGAAAGTTTCAGAGAAAAATGCCAATTTGTTGAATAACAGAAGTTTTGTTCCAAACATCTTGGGTTTCAAAACTTTCTCCAAATCTGAGCCAAGGTCCCAAGGCTTTGTCCCTTGAGACCGGGAGCAATGTGGCAGTCTGCCTGGCAGCACTCCCACATGTAGCTTTGAGGCAGCCAGCTATGCCAGAGGTTTCAGGCAGTCTGCCACAGAGTCTGGAAGTCGAAAGCCCAGCATGCCCCATCAACGCTTGCAGGGCTCCCAGGCACTATGTGTAGAACAAAGAGGGAGCCTGGAGGACCTGGATTTGGCTCCCAGAAGCTGTGGTTCCCGGGCAGCCCCGTGCAGAATCTGATGAAGCAGGCATTTGTGTCACTTTTGAGATTGCCTATATGAAGCCCAAATGAATGTCAAACTCATTTCACAGCTAAGTGTAAGAGTGCACAGAAAATGTATATAGAAATTTTAAGTTGGTCTTGAGATGAAGCCTAGATTTGTAAAACTGAAAAATTCCCCACAATTTGAAAACCCAGCTGTGGGCCCAGCTCTGTTACCAGTGTTGGCCTAAAGTTGAAGGCCTCCAAAAGCCATCAACTTGAACCAGTATTTTTTCATATTATAATAATGTTTAACTACCAGTGTATTGAACCAAGCAATATAATTAGTAATTTATAAAATATAACTAATAAAAAAATATCTATTTTGATTGTCTGTGGTATGCCAGTTCTGTTGAAGGAAATAATAGCTATTTGAAAGCTAGTTTTTGGTGACCCCTTGAATGGACTTTCACCAGTCTGTGTTTAGTTTTGTGAATACATCCACTTGGATACAAGTGTTTCCTGCTCAACCTATAGATAAAACTCACCAGTAAGCTATTTACCCCAGAAGGATGGGTAAATACATCTACAGATGTATGCACAAAATCATATATGCACCCCAGTGGAGGCCTGGAACTTTGCTGAAGTTGGGACAGGCGTTTCTTACCAAAACCTCTCTTCTACCTTCTACACATCCCGTCATACGGAGAGTAGAGTTGTCTTTACTGACAGTTATTTAAGGGTCTGCAAATTGGAAAATATTGAAAAACTCTGCAGGAGAACATCCACTGATGCTCCCAGGAGTTAACAATACCGTTCTTTTTGATTATATTTGTTGTATTCTGTTACCACATTTCTGATTCTCTCCAGATATTGTAATTGAGAGTGATTGTTTTGTCAAGTTTCTTGACAGAATCAAAAAACATCCCCTTTTAATTTTCTCTTTCCCTTTTCTACATCACTCTATTTCTGTACCATCTGCTGAAGGATTTTTGCTTGTCGTGTATCACTAACCACTGTTTTTCTCCATTACGAAAATCTTTGCAGTCTCATGGTGCCCGTAATTTAAATACTCTCTATGAACTTAGTCACTGCTTCCTCTTGTTTTTTTAGCTTGTTCTGTTTTATTTATTCTGGAGCAATACTGGCAGTAAAAGACAACCAAATATGCTTGCTTTCTCAATTTGGATAAAAACTCATTGCTTTTAGATATCTTACAGATGCTTCCTTAGCTGGAGAAGTTTGAAATTATTAGTAAATTATCAACAGAACACTGCTTTTAAGTATGTACAGTATTAACCATTACCCACAAGAAAGACAGAAAGGAGACAGAGAAAAGCTATTGGTAAGACTGAGGAATGCCAAGCTGTTTTACCAGGGAGAGTAAGGGAGCATGGTTTATTTCACCTAGAAGAATTAAAGCCCTAGCTCCGTGATCCTTTTCATTCAGCATAAAGGCATGCTGCTTACAAAAGGGACAGTCCAGCCCTCCATCCCATGATACCCTGATCGTTATTCCCATCTCTTTCCCTGCACTAGTTTTAGTACTTGTGAGGCTACAAGGTGGACCTGATCTGTTTGAAAATTAACCACAGTTTTGCAGGGTTTCCAGCCAGAACAGTTCATCAGGTCACTTCACAGTATGGCTACCTACCTGCATGCTAGTACCAGCACAAGGATCACCACTAGGGTGGTGGCACAGAGACTGCCCCATTAAACTGACTGTGATGAAACACTAAGAAAAGATATATCTGAAAATAACAGTAGCTTGAGGTGTCCTCTTCTAGTGAGTAGAAGCAGTGGAGCAGATGGGGAGATCAGAGTCCTCTAAAGCACTGAGTGATCTGAGGCTCATTGAGATCTTTTCTCTCTTTCCTCTCCTACCCTTTGTCTGCCTCAGCTTTTTAGACTATTAATTTCTAATGTGTTTTCTGCAACGCCTAGTATAATGGAGCTCCAGTCTCAGGCTCAATCTGGAGTCTTCAGGCACTTTCTAGTACCAATAGTAGCAGCAGTAACATGGTTACATGTTGTCCCCTTTGACTGTAGTGAGTACTAGAGAAGATACAGGAACAGACAACTAAAATGAAGAGGATTACAAGAGTAAAAGAGGCTTCAGTTAGGAGAGGAGGAGGCTGAGGGTGAATATGATGACAAAATCAAGGCCTCAGATAAAGTAAATGCAGAACTGTTGTTCTCCAAATCCCTCAATAGCAGAACTAGGGACCACTCACTGAAACTGGTAGAACACCAGATAAAAGCAAAGATGAAAGAAAATTCTTCTCTGTGTAGTGGCTACACACCTTCTCAAACTCATACCACAGGAAGCTGTGGAGACAGACAGCATCAACAGGCTCAAAAGAGGATTAGAGAAACCCATGAAAAGGTCCACAAGCAAATACTGAAGGAAACAGGAAGGGTGAATCCTCTCATATTGCAATACAACACTTAGGGATGATACTAGGGGAGAGGACTGCAGAAAGTGGCCAAGCTTGCATTTTCTCCTTAAATAGCATCCTTTACTGCCATTCTTGGAGAAGGATTACTAGATGGTCTGCGAATATCTGAAGTTCCCTTAAAAAATATTGAAACTTCTTCTAAAGATCAGTGTGTTTTTAGGTATCCCACAAGTTCTACTGCTGATTAAAAACAAGGTAATAATTAGATTAAACTCCCACTAAAGGAAGAAATATTTTCTCCTCTTCTGTTTTCTTTTTGTACCTACACTGAGCATCAAATACTCATTACTAAGCCAGTAAACCACATTTAGAGGTACGTAAAGCTTCCTTAGTTAATTTGTGACATCCTTAATTTGTTTCACGTGCAGTATAGATAGGCTTTGAGAATGCCTCTTTTTTCCTGTCAGAGTCGCTGTCAATGTCACAGTCATTTTTCATCGTGACATATTAAAGTACTGTTACCCTTGCGTGCATTAAGCAGGTGCTAACTAGTAACCCTCACGCAGAGACAAATCTGGATGCTTTAGTAGCTCCAGAGCAAACCTTCAGAAGCTCCATCACATCCATGCAATAGACATGCTAACTTCGCCTGGTTTCACTTGAGTGTTGTCTTTGGATTTTGCTGATCATTTTCTCCAGTTTATCAGATTAAGCAAGGTTACTGGGATGCACAGTATACACTGAAACAACAGTTTACTCACTATATGTTGTTCCGTTAATCATCCATTCCTGGAAATGACACTTTTCCATTTATGTTTCTCTCATATTTAATTTAGATCTTTCTTTCCTCTGGTTAGATTTCCTTCAGCTGGCGTGCAGACAGTTAAAATATTTTTATAAGATCTATAGTTTCTTACATCGTGTATTTACTTTACAAACTGAATACACTACTCAAACAAAGAAGAATACAACAAAAAAATCCAAATAAAATTATTATTATTATGAGGCTTTTTGTTGAGCTGGATTATCTGTGTGAATTAATCTTCTACCATTCTCTTACCATCTGTGTTTAAAATGGTGATGTGGCATATGATGTGGCATAATCTTCAACTCTAGGTAGATAATCAGTACAGTTAGTCTGACACATCTTCCATTCAATGTTCATTTGTGCTTCTGATTTTGTAAGTTCTTTACACTTTTTTGGGAGATTTAACTCTTCACGTTTCAGTAGCTTATTGCTGGGTCAAGCAACATAGTAAGGATTGAGTAGATAAAAATGCAATATTTAAAAGTCTGCCTCACTCAAATAATTAATTTGTTTCAGTATATTATTCCCAATGCTATTAGTTTTCCATTAGTAATTTCACAAGTTGATTTTTGTTTGTAAGAATACATGTCAAAATATATGCAGTAGCAAAACCTTATGAAAAAGAAGAAACATGCCATCAGAAATTACGCATAATTTTTAAAATTCAAGCACATAGTGATTTCTACACTTGTAGATAATTCTTGTCAAGAAAACAAATTTCAAATTCTGCTGGCTTCAAATGCTTTTTCTTCAAATTGATGATCTAATGTAATTTGTCAATGTTTGCATTGCACTAGTTAAATCCTCTATTCAGTATAATATAGGCAGTACTGTAGATGGTATTTCTTAACTTAACAACGAAGAAGAGTTTTATGATTGACTGAAATAGCATTCTTTAACAAACATGCATTTCTGTGTGTAGATATATGTGTACACACATGCACACATTACATGATGAAACCAAATGATGTACCATTAAATACCATTAAACATGACATATCATAACTGCAGTGTATATACAGGCATTTCACACACTGCGAACAATTCCACAGGCCATTGCCAACTGAGAGGTATCAGACAGTTCAGTTACCTACATAAACATCAAGTTGAAACATAGCTAATCCAAAATGAGGATAAGTGATTTTGGTTTAGAGAATAATTTGTTATTAATTCACAATTCAATTCTATTCCAACAGAGCATTTTTAATTGGATAGTGGTTATTTAAACTATAAAATTTAAATCTATGTTCTAATATGCATGTCATCTGCCCTTTAAAAATTCCTGGCTATTTGATACCAGAAGCTGGAATGGGTGAGCTTTGGCAGGAGTAAAGAACGGAACAAACAAAAGTGTTTTCATTCAGCTCTTTCTTGGCCATTCTTAAATATGGCATATTGTGGGCTCATGTCTATTTAAACAAAAATCAGATTTGAAAACTATTTCAGTGAACAGAGTGACTTTAATCTCTGTTCCTCAATAACCTGTCTCTGCTTTACTTTTAATGGCAGTAGTGTGAAATTCTGTAATTAGAAAAGGAGTATTGCATACAAATCTTGTAAAGATATTTTCAACAGTCCGGCTCAGCATTGTTACCAATCATAATATATTGCCTGTTACAGAGGAACTGTAAAACTAAGCAAAGTAATAGTTTACAGTTCATACACAGTGTAAGTCAGAATAAACCATCTTTTAAAATTGACATACTATTTCTTTCATTTATTTTTCAGGAGGAACTATATCTTTCTTGTCATAGTTCCCTTTTTCCCTACTGCTGGATACCCTCCAAAATGTCATCAGCATTCATATTTTCTATGTACAAAGTCCAATATTAATATCATGTCTGTTAGTCAAAAGTCAGTATTGTTACTGTAAAATGTAATGAGCAGAAGCTTGGGATCAGAGCAAAGAGGATGGCTATCCGCTACTTCTAAAGCTAACCACAAGGATACATGGAAGAGAATGATGGTTGTGTCAGCTTAGTAAGAACTCCCCTAAATTACTGTCACATAGAGATGTGCAACAAGTGTCTATTCAGATTGTCTTTTGAAACCGATAATGACTTTTTGATCACCATAAAGATGATGGGATTTGGAAGATGGGATTTGGAAACCTGTTATGTAAAGTTTTTCCAAAGCTGAATTAGAATTTTCCTATGAATTCAGGGATCACCCCAAATTCATATGAAAGACTATGATACAATTGCTTTCATCTTCAAAGCAGAACGGAATCCCATTAAGAGTACCAGTCCTACATGCTACAATTCACTGGATCTAGCAGTTGCCTGATCAGAGAACAAAAAGTACTGCATGTTGGGATATAGAATAATAAGAATGGCTTGAGGCCACATTTGACTAGCTAGGAATATTTTTGATTTATCAAATTTATCACGTAGAGGCTATTGTAAATACCGAGCTATGTTTAAGCTAATGGAAAATGTCACTCCATTTGTTTGAAGGTATAGACATAATTATGCTTTGATTCTTTCCATCTGAAAGGTTCTTCTCTGGCCAATGGAAGCTTGAATCTACACAGCACTGTGAAAAGGAAACTAGATGGGGAGAAAGATTATGTCTTCGATAAGAGACTAAGATACAGTGTGCGTCAAAATGAAAGTAACTGCCGGTTCAGGGACATTGTAGTCCGGAAAGAAGATGGTTTCACACATATTTTGCTGTCGAGTCAGACTTCAGATAACAATGCACTGACCCCAGAGGTAAGCATGTAGCCATAAAAGCCAAAGAAAGCCATCCTAATGTGTGGGTTATCTTGGAAACGCTGCACGTGAACTGGATTTTATGTATTTTCGTCCTAATTGATTATCATAAAAAAGGAATACAGAGTTCAGATATATCTAAATTTTTCACACTTGGGATTCCTGTCAAAAAGAATGCAATGGAAATTAATTTTTAATTTACATGACTGAAACCAAAAATTAGAAGTAAAGAAAGGAATGGCAGAATCGGTATTTCCAGCATGGAGTTGTGTGAAGCAGTTGTTCACATGTTGAAGTTACCAATATTTACTATCTTTAGGAGAAATCTGGTCTGTTTCATTTTATTAATTTAAATAGTGCTCCAGCTGTTGCATACGGAGGAATTTCAGACTATATCCTGAAACATTAATTCTAAAAGTATATCTTGATCTCTAATTGCTTTTTCTCTGAATCACTTTATGAGTCCGTATTTATGAAATCTTAACCAATTAGGGGCTCTATTCTCAGCTGAATTGCATAAAGTCTTACAACATATAAATGATATTAATGAATTCCCTTGTTCCAAACATTATTCACTTGGACTTGTAGCTTGTACTACTCCAGTACATATATTGGTCACTGGCAGGGCTGAGAAGCTCTTCCTTCCATTCCCTGTGATCCCAGCATAGTGGGCAGCAATGCCCTGGTATACCTTTCCCATGTCAGAACAAAGGGGTGTCAGTAAATGCCTGCATCAGGGTGCATGTCCTGGAGAGCGGAGAACATGCTTGAGCCCTGTTCCACGTGGGCAGTAATGGCCTGATGGAAAGGTGTTACCATAGATCGGAGAGGAAACAATAGGAGCTGCCTCCCAGCACCGATTTTGCCTGTCTGAGCATTCTGCAGGCAGAGTTCCTCCACGAGCTGCCCACAGTGCGGCAGATCTCTACCTTTGCTACCCTCCAGACACGCCAGTGCAGCTCTGATTTATACAGTAACTTCAAGATAAGAGTATACGAAATATCGGTTTGAGTACCATTTGAGGGAAAAGTAGATTGTAGCTTTGAGGAATTATTTTATTCAATAAGAAACTGAATAACTTTGAAATTAATTACTTATAATGAGCTTCAGATAAAACCACTGGCAGGTATGATGGACTCTAAACCTGACTTTTCCAAATGCACACTTACACATGGACATTAATACACAGAATGATACTGAATAGTTAAAACTGTTGGTACATACATTTATCACTCCTAGTTTTTAACCTATATAATATTTAAAAGGACTATCTTGGTAGTTAACAGAGAACACCAAACACCTACTTTTAATACTAGTTCCTTAAAACACATCAGATTGCATCAAATCCATCATTCCATCCATGTATTAATTACCACTAATTGACATGGCAGGTAATTTAAACCAAGAGCTCAAGGGCCTGAAAAAGTATGAAATCAAGGACTTGCTATGTTCAGGCTGAACAGACATACCTTTACATTGCTGGCTGTGCTGTTCCACATGAGCAGTGTTCAAATGCTCTAACCAGGGAATTAATTCCAGCTCTTCAGGTCCGCCAAACCAATCTGTTTCATTCTTTGAAAATTTTCAATATGCCAGGGACCCACCTCTGTGGAAGAATAAATGATAAGGCATACAATAGTAATCCTCTTCTTGCATCACCGGCATAGACTATTTCTAGAACCTGTATTGAAGCTTACTCGAAAACCAGGAAATACATTTTGGAAAACTACATTACTGACCAGGATCTGGATGGTCAGGAATTAATCAAGGTAATGAACTCTCCACATTGAGATTGTCTGTTTAAAACTCATCCAGGCTGAGAGCAATTGAAAGCTCTTGCCCTCTGAAGGCTGCTTGCTGGCAAACATGAAACGACTTCTTTGGCCTCGGTCCAGGCTGCAGCCCGTCATCATTCACACCACAAAATCCAGCACCTCCAATATTGACAATTCCACATCCTTGCTAGCAATTACAGAAAAAATCCAAGGAACTGAAAGGAGGAATATGTTGAATGCCTTGTCCCTACAGTTTGTCACCCATAGCCATAGCTGAGACAAACTGACAGAGTATTTTAGGGACGTTTACATTTCAGTTTTCACACCTTTTATCACCAGTGAATAAAAAGTACAAACACAAAATTCCTACAAAATGAAGAAAGTGTGCTTCATTTTGTCAAAAGAAATGCTAACTTCAAGCTTTATTAGACATTCAGTAAATAATGTTTGCCAAATAGTAAATGATTAATTTACTCAGAGCAGGTCGGCTTGGTGTGGTTAAAATAGTGCTCTGGTTATTCTTGGCCATCTATGTTAAGATAAAAATAAAAGCTGTCCACTGCCTACAATCATTATAAAATTAATGCAAAATTAATAAAATTAATGTATAATTAAAGCTTATACAAAATCACTCTCACCCCTAAACAACCCTGCTTCCCTTTGTGCTTTATCTTAATCTTCAGATGAAATTTAATAGTTTTGTTCAACCATTGGCCTCTGCTATTTATGCCGATTTAATTAAAATAATGAAGAACTTATTTATTTAAAAAAAAAAAAAAAGAAAAAGAAAAAGAAAAGCCTAGAGAAGTCTACCTGAATCTTTAGCCTATGTTTTTGGTAACCACATCACACCTGTGGGTTTGTGCAGGTGATTTTAGCATGAAATGTGCCAATGCTTCTTCCAGCAGCATTTGCACTGATTGAAGTTGGCTCAGTGCCACTATAGTAATTGAGTTTTTTCTACAAAATGTTCAGGGCACTATAGAAATTCTTTCTTATGTTTTACAAGACCTTGTAAAACTTCCAAGCCAGTGTCATGAAACAGCACAGCTTGTTTTTATTTCAGTGGCTTAGGCTTGCTACTTTTAAAATTCATTTTTAAAAAAGATATGTAAAATATTTCATCATTATAAATTCCATTAGGGCATTTTCTCTCACGGGTCTTTTGCTGCTTCTGAAGTTCTTTTTCCAGTGATGATGTTGCTGTTTTAACTCAGCACATTTCAAGGATCCAAATTCTGCTTCAAACTGAAGATTAAATGGATCCATCCACTGTTTTTACTTTACACTATTAATGGAGCTAGGAATTAATATTCCCCTGAATTAAAAGCAAAGCATACCCTAAACAGCTGATGTTTTCACTGAAGACTGATATAACTACCTCAAATACACTTCTCATACAAAAGAATCAGGTTTCAAATTTCTAGCCATGAGAATTACGGGGTTTGAAGTTCTATCAGGTGCATTTTGGAGCACTGGTTTGCCTTCATTTTTCCTTACTTACAACTTTTCCTGACTTTAAAAAAAAAACAAGGCAGATACAAGTTTACTGTTATCTGTATTTTTGCTCTCATACAAAGACAAATTGATTTTTTGGCCAGTACGTCTGCCTGAAGCCAGCCTTATAGGTTCCTTTATTTATCAAACAGAAAAGACGCGGAATCTGTTTGTACAAAGAGTCAGTAAGTAACAAAAAGTGTATTTGTGTAAAAAGGTACGATTGTGGAAGAGGTTCTAAAAACAACTGAATGGCTTTAAAAATTTTGGGTTTCTGTAATATTTACTGCATATTTACCTTTAAGAATATCAACAGTGAATCCTTAGAGATTCAGAGAAGTTAACTTTTTAAACTAGTATTTCTATTTATATGAACAAGAGACTTCTGTTCAAAATACTTCGTGTAATTACAGTGATAAATTCCCAGCTTCCTGATTTCCCCAGAATGTAAGCAATATTGAAAGCAAAGGGCACCAAATGCCTTTTAAAATTTCCTACATCCAGTGATAGGCATTAAAATGAGCTCTTAGAAGTGTAATGAAGTTTTTAAACATTTTCTGTTTATTTTGCAATATAAGGTGTCCTATTAAAGAACTAACCAACTAATTTTCTTGACAGGATTAAAGAAATAAGCAACTTTTGAGAAAGTGATAATTTTATTATATATTTAGGTTTCAATAAAACAGTAAGTGAAGCATTAGGCCTGGTCTAAATTTACAGTTCGATAGATTTTCATAAGCGAAAGAACTGGCTCATACTGTTTTGTAAATACTTCCTCAGAAATTTTAGTCAAACGCACGCAAATAAAAATATTGTCCCCACAACTGAAAATTAACTAAAAGGTGACAAAAAAGCTAATTAAAAAAAGCATGGAACTGGAGAATACTGTGCAGAGCCCTGCAAATAGTAATATTAGATCTGGTCCACTAAAGAAAGTAAGATTTAATTGGACAAATGTCATAGGTATACCAAAATAAGGGAAGGTTTAAGGACCATGGAAGAGAGAAAAAGAATATGGCATCTGACAAAGAAATGTAACTAAAGACACATAGTATCTCTAAATTTGCAAACTGAATCCACTACTGCATTAAATGGAAATTTGTACTTAAAAACAGACAGCAGTTCTGAACTAAAATTATATTTACTTTACAGTACTGCAGTTTAATACACAGTTCTGTAACCCTTTACTTTTTTGTTAGTAGCTTTCCTATAATCATCTGTAGAGAAATACCCATACCCAAGTAATGGGTGAGGACAGCCATGATGCCAAGGCATTCGAAAGCAACAGTGGACGGCAGGCTGGCTATAAGTAGGCTGAGTGACAAGGTGACCAAGTGAATTTTGGATGGCACCAGCAAATGAATCATGGCATAGAACAAGGGAGTGAGAATTGACTTTGCTGGCATTGGTGTATTCCAATGAGCCTCCAAGCACCTTTTGATGATAAAGTTAATGACAAACTTACAGATATTTTTAAAAAAAACATACTTTTTGGAGACTGAAAACTTCAATACATTATGGTTTCCTGGTTTCTGATACTGTTTTCTTTTGCTAGAAACTAGTGGAGCAGTGGAACTAAATTTCCACTCTTGCTCAAAAATACTATCCAAAATACTGTCAAAGCCTTCCCATTTTCAACTATATCTGAGAAATCAGTTCCTAATAATGGACCTTTAATATCACCCTCTCCAAAACATTGAAAAAACAGTGATAGCGCAATATTGTTTTTTCCTACAAGTAGTATAACCTCTGCGCAAAAGTTTGGTATACTTCTAGATGGCTTTAGCCATCCAAATCAATGAGGGGTAAGATAAAAATGAGACAGGTTTGTAATGGTAATGATGTGTTTGAAGGATAGCAGTGGTAACATCAAAGAGATGGTACATATGCAAATATTACTGGAGGAAGGGGAACGGTAAAGAAACTTGCTAAATGGAGTATCATATCATGGCATCATATTTAAAGCAACACTCCTCATTGTATATAAAAATGTTTGACTGGTATTCTCTGATATTCTTCATACATCCTCCCTAAGAAAGAACAGATTTTGAGAACATTTAAAATAAACTCAGAGGACAATCTTGCATTCACATGGAACTAGGAAAATCAAAATACATGTTTTTTTATTCTAACATCTACCGCCTTCTAAAGTTTCTTTTTTAACTTTGAACAGAGGTTTCAGGGTTTTTTTTCCTTTGTTTTCCCTTATTTTGCTATGTTTTCACCAACTGAGGGCTGAGACAGCCTCTGAGACTCTGAGACTAAACAGTACTTGTAAAATCGCTGGTGACATTTTTGTACCTGCACAAGAACTTCAAATACACTTCCAAATTCTGCTGCTTTTAATTACTTCACTTCCACCCACTGTCACATACTCGGTATTACAGGCGTTCTGAAGTGCACTTGTAAAAGTGAAGCATCTAAAAGTTCACCACCTGCTTTCTCATGTCCTCGTCTCAGCAGCCAGTAACAATCATTTTTATGCAAACACATATGGAAAGCAGGCAGGTAGCATTGCACTGCATGGTTTGAACATACAAGTTCAAGCTTGGTCTCACAAGCCACAGCATTTCTAATAAAAGGCTACCTAGAGTGATATAAACAAAACTTCTGTTCTGTGTTTAGGGACATTTCTTAAATGAGGCACTTCAGAGGTCTAAAGAATTTTTGGAAACAGAAAGTAGTGAAGAAAAATAATCACAAGCTAAAAATCTTGGTTTTCTCTCATGTGGAAACAATATTTAATCCCCCAATCACATTTTGCTATCCGTTACCTAAATTTACACTAAGAGCAAATCTTTCAGTACAAAAGAGAAAAATTTGACTCAACAGGACCCTGTGTATAGGAAATACTTTGACACATGCGTATGTTTAAGAATAGGAGGTGTCACACTAGATGAAATCATAGCCCTTGAAGAGAGGATCAAATCACTAAAGAGAAGAGGGGAAGCTGAAATGACTGAAATCAATTACAGCTTACAAACTGCACTGAATTGTGACCAAAGAAGAAGTTACCCATCAGAAGTTTATGAAATAATATTTCCTTTTAAAAATCATGAGAAAAACAATTCTCTGCTCAGGTGAAAGGCCATTTTCTTACAATACCAGCAGCTCAATTCTGTACAGATTTTGATTAGGTTTGATTTATGGTGCAATTAATAGTTTGATCCAGTTGTAAATCAGAGTCAAAAGGTCTCTCTTTCAAGTGGCTTTTTTGCTTTAACTTTTGTAGACATTAACAATATCACTGACCATAGAAAAATGAGTAATATATTTGTCATGTTGATGTATATAATGTCCTCTTGTCCTGCTTTGCTCCGGTTGAAGTCATAGAAACCAAAGTAGTTGAAGAACTGAAAACTGGGGTTTATAGATTTTGCTTACAACCTTAATAGGCCATTGTTGTGATAACCATGTTACTGAGGATACAGTGATGTACACTGAATATACACAATGAAAATAAAAAAGTAATATTTGAAATTATTAAATTGCAATCAAATAGCATAAGCTGGCTAGAATTTCCCATAGAATAAGCAAAGAACAGCCAAGTCCTAAAAACTCTTTGAATTAGTGAGCATCAACAAAGCACTTCCAAATATAAAATATTTTGTAAACTCTCAGTGTTATCATTCTAAGTATATTAAAATTATATAAATATATAATTGATGTAAGTATTAATAGTGCCCAAAATTTAAGTCTCTCAAAATCAATAAGGTTTGTAAAACTAGGGAAATGATATTGCAACGGCATGCATGTCGAATTGTTTACTTTTCTTTATCCACAGATCATGAAGGAAGTTCGGAGAGCATTGTGCAATGCATCAGCTGATGACAGTAAACTCTTACTTCTCAGCGCAGTGGGAAGTGTATTCTGTAGTGGCCTAGATTACTCATATTTAATTGGCAGGTTATCCAATGACAGAAGAAAGGAAAGCACTAGGATTGCAGAAGCTATAAGGTGACCCAAGCTTACCTATGATCTCTAAATTATGAAATGCAGTGTGTGATTATAAAGATATTTATCAGGTCCAAAAATGTTGTCTATTTAAGTGTTGATTGCATTCTAATTATAGTCCTACAAATTTGTTTAGTAAGAAGAACCTTGGACCTTTCCTTGTTAGAGAAGAAAGCACATTTATTCTAGTGCTAATATCCATAGGGATTTATTTTATTCCAATTCTCTGTATTTAGTATTTCAAATCATGCCTCCAAATTCAAATACAACTTTGTTGTTGTTGTTTTTCCAAATTAGCTATTGCTTCATGTTCTAAAGTGGTTCCTGAAAGGCAGATATTTTACTTGTTTTAATGTTCATCATTTTAATGAATTTCAGTACAAATGGTAATCCATGGCTTACTCATATTCTGTTGAAATAGCAGTATGCCACTGTATTTCAGAACCTTATTAGAAGGGTCTCCACTCTTTTTCTTAAACTTAAATTACTTAATATATATGTAAATGTAGTTTTATTTTCATAACTAAAATGTGACTTTCCTTATATATATCACATTACCTTAATAGAAATCCAGGGTTTATGACGTGCAGCCT
This sequence comes from Calonectris borealis, assembly GCF_964195595.1. Taxonomy (NCBI): domain Eukaryota; kingdom Metazoa; phylum Chordata; class Aves; order Procellariiformes; family Procellariidae; genus Calonectris; species Calonectris borealis. The sequence continues at coordinate 17,909,915 of NC_134323.1, forward strand.
ACAAATCAATCTGCACAATACATCACCAAATATTTCCATTATCCACAAGGTATACTTTATACATATTTGGCAGATCTTCCAGTATAAATCAACATTACTCCACTAAAGCCAGTGGTATTTCACCAGTCTGTACGAGGAAAGGGTTTCGTCCCTTTTTTTTCCCCCCACTTCCTACAAATAAATATTATTCTTCTGAGACCTTTAAAACTTTATGCAACAATTATATGAAGGAATATTAAAGAATTTGTTTTACAACAGTTCTATATTTTGGCTATATTAGTATAACATAAGATCAGGTTTAGTTGTTACATGACATGTATTAACAACCAATTATTTTGGTTACAACTACTGCAGATCAGTTTGGATTCTCAGTTTAATACTTTTGAAATTCTCAAAGTAGTAATTATTTTGAAAGAATTTAAAATGTAATTTTTAATTATAATAAATTATGACATGTTGTTAAAATCCTAGGTGTGCTTGAATATCATGTAGTGATACTTAAAAAAAGAAAAAGCCTTTGAAGGACACATCCTAATTTACTATGTTTTTTTAATGTGAGGGATTTTTAATAATGTGGAACCAAAAAAACATGAGGGAAGAAAATCACTATTCTTGTTTGAAAACACAGGCACACTCACACTCCATTAGAAAATACAAATTTAATATTATTCATGTAAATATTGTGTAGGTAGGTATTGTTATATATGCATACATTTACATACACACATTGAATATACAGGTATACTTATCAATTCAACATTTAAATGAGTATAAGCCAGACTATGATACTCAGTTTTTCCATCCTTGGACTCACAGAACACTCTTGAAATACTGGTACAATGTACTGCTCCTTGACAAGAATGTCGGCTTCAGGCCCACTGGAAATAGATTTTTATTGTACTTCTGGAAACAATACACTACGTTTTCCATTTAGCACTCTCTGTGCTTTCTGTGAACAAAGGACTCAACTCATGGAAAATATACTGTAAGAGAGTAGAAAAAAAATGTACACTTTGCTTTTTCAGGGGTTAGGATGTCCTAAAACACATTAACGGATCTCTGCCTCCACTGCTTTACATCAAGTTAGACTCGTATCAAAATGAAATTAAAATCTTGATTACTGTGTGTTTCCACTTTCTAAAGTATGGATCTCATATACTGATCACAAGTTAAAACTGAAGTTTAAATACCCATTAAGTCTCATCTCACATGAATGATTTATTCATTTGGCCCCTGTCCTCATCCACTGCCTTTGGGGCTGGCAACTCACAGATGTGTGGCACTGTAGCTTCTCTCCACGTACTGAACATAGATCCATCAGCCTGAGCTGCCATCACCCAGACGTGTGTCCAGCATTGCACTCCTGGAGCAGGGAAAAGGCAGGCAGACAGACTGCACTGTGACTGAGCATATGTGGCCTACAGAGCCCTGCAATTGAAAGACTCACTGGAAGGCATTCCCAGCATCAGTTTCGCATCATCAGTCGGGCATCGTTATGTGACCCGATACATAAAATTCTAGGTGTCCTCAGAAGAAAACAAAGGGTGACTTTACTTGCTCAACTTCTTTATAGCCTTTGACGTACATAGGAGCCCTGACCTGCAGCAAGACCTCTGCAACAATGCAGAGGTATCTGAGCATCCCAAAGTGTATTCAATGGTCAACTTCCCAGATATCCTCTAGCAAAAGCAAAAGCCTTCTGCATGTAACACTTTTTCCTATCTTTGAGCTTCTGGCTCTACCGTGCAACAACAGTTACAATTTTAAGTCCTTTTCAAAGACTGCCTTGAATTGAAACAAGGATCCTCTAGCCCAGAAACTACATATGTGAACTTAGGTTCAGAGACATAGAAACATGCCAGGTTCTGGGTACAAAGACGACTCACTGAAACAAATAACGTACGAAACAGGGAACACAGATAAGTGGAGTGCTGGACACTGCAGCTTCTGTAGACCAAATGCAGGCATTTGATCCCTCGTAAGCTCCCAATATTGTAGCCTTCCACTCCATCCTATAGGTGGCATGTTCCATATCCATCTATTGTACTATTCTCTGTGCTTGCCATCCTTCCCTCATGACAGAGGCTCATTGTTTTTTCTCAACGTTCTATTCCACTCTCTCCATCTCCAGGTCCTCCTTCCTTCCTTGCTCACTCATATGAAGATTTCATATTTCCTTCAACCCTTCCCCTCCATTAATGTGTTCTGCTTTGTTCTTCATCCCCATCATCTAACCATTTCCTCTCCACATCCCTAATTGTTTTTCCATATTCGCTTCCCGTCCCATTTATCACCACATGCTTCCTGCTTTTCTCCACAACACTCTTTTCTTCTGCCTCCACATGGTCCCCAGATCTGCTGCCACCATTTATTCATAGTTTGTTCTTTTTACCTATCATACATCACATCCCTGTTCCCATCTGTAGTCCTGCTTGGAAGGCTTACTTGCTTAACTACTAAGGTTCTCAAAATTCTGGAATTAATCAGGTGCAGTGATCCACAGTCATTACTCAACCATAAGCACCGAAGAAATAACGAAATAAAGGAACAGCATTGCTTCTGCAAACAAAAATGAACCACAACTCTCCTTAACCCTGCTATCCTCTAGAAGGAAATGGTCTTGAACAGACAAATGTGATGTTCCTTATTTCACTCTCTTTGTCTTGCCGCTGATCTCCTGTTTTATTACTCACTGTGTGAACAGAGCTGCATCAATTCCGTAAGTCTCTATTTTCCTATGGTCAAAAATCAACTCCTTACTAGATAGCCTGAAAAACAGAACTCATTCATTGAACATTTAAAGCTGTGTCACCTCAGACTCTTTGTTTTCATTTAAAATATAGCCAATGCCCTTGCACTTCAGTCCAATAAAATACTTATCTTCGGTATGTTTTCCATTTTTTGCCACATCAGCACTCTAACCTGCAAGGCACACCTCCTGTTCTCAGATACAGAAGTCTAGGTCTTTTTGACCTCAGTGGGAGAGCTGCAACTCATCAAAGGGGACATTTGACAAAATGTTCTTTCCTACAGTCTGTCAGCAAAGATGCGCTCTGGATCTAATAAATACCCAGTGCAGGAACAGAATCTCCTCTTTTGTTTTGAATTTGATTTATACATGTCTCTTTTCTAAAGTAATTGAGCATCTCATTTGCCTCCATATACCTGCTGTGCACTGAGCTGCTAGAGCCCATAATTTGCCCACAATTACACTCATGCTTTTTCCTAATTGGTGTATAGGCTGTTCCATTCAACAGATGTCTTTCCACAGTAGCTGGTAGGTAACTTATTTAAAATACCTCCTCGTTGCACAGAATTTAACATGTTCTAGTTCATTCATCCAGATTAATCTGATCACATTTACTTCCCCGTTATTTCCCATCGCTTCACATTTACTGTTCTAGGCAGGCAGGCATCTACTTTGTTATGTCTTTGCCGAAGACATTTGCAATGAAGATCCAACAGATCACTTGCCTAATTCTTTCCCCATTCAAACATTTCTCTCTCTGACTCCCCTTTGTTGGTCTTGTTCTTTCTGCTGCTGTGCCATAAACGTTTACTATCTCCCGATCCGTTGATGGGACTTGCAGTAACCTTTGACATAGAATCTTAAGAGAAATTTTTGAAAAAAAGAAATATTCAGCAAGCCACCTATGAGTTTCCTATCTTTCATGCTGTAATATGTTCATCAAGTTAGCCAAACCAGATCGTCAGAATCCATACTAGCCATTGTGGAGCAAACTGAGAAGCGCTATGCATACAAATTCATGAGTTACTGGTCCAGAAGTAAAACTAAATCTAACCAAATCATTCTGCAAAAAGTACAACAGTCAGTGCATTCCAATTAATCAGTTCAAATACAACATACACAAAACTATTTAATATCCCAGGTACTCAGAAAGATTAAATAACTAAATATGAGCAAAATTTTCTATGTGCAAACTAGAAAGTATCTTGCAATTCTGACCTCCTAAAACTGGGCCATGGCATTTATTGTGTTCATCTGTGGTTCTAATTTGTTTTCAGATTAAGTACTTTAAGCTTGGGTATTTATCTAAGTGTTACTTCTGTATTCAAGATCTTTCTTTTATTTTTTATTTTAGGGATTTTGTAAAAGCTTTTATTCAATTTAAGAAGCCAATTGTGGTTGCTATCAACGGCCCTGCTCTTGGGTTAGGAGCTTCTATTTTACCACTATGTGATATCGTTTGGGCAAGTGAGAAGGCATGGTTTCAGACACCATATGCAACAATCCGACTCACTCCAGCTGGCTGCTCATCATACACATTCCCACAAATTCTGGGTGTTGCACTGGTAAGGTTTTCCACCTCAAATTGCTGAAGAACCGTTCTTAAATTCATGCTCTTCTTTCTCTCTTTAAAAAGTAAAACGGAAAACAACTTTTTCTCTTAATTGTCATGAGTGGAAATGAAATCTGTGGAAAGTTCATCTAATCCCTACCAATTTCTTATCACAAAATGACCTCAGAATTCAATACATTACACATGCCGTACACAAGAAAGATTGAACACAGGCTGAAAAAGCAAAGATTGTCAAGATCATGGTAGAAAAGGGAAGAAATGCATTAGCAGAATAACATTGCAGAGTACTTGCCTGTATTGTGTTAGGATTGTGCAGTAACAGAGCAAGATACTGCTCTTTGCTCTCTAAAGACAATCTACACTAATTCCAGTAAGGTTGCTTCGTTTTTACCAGTATAACAAAGCAGAATTTGCCCACAAAGTATTTCATACTAGGTTCCATGACTCTTGGCACAGTATCAGTGTATCACTGACAGTTACTCTTGTAAAATCAGCAATACAGATTCATCATGCATGCCAGCACATTTCTCTTAAATGAAACCCATGCTGTGCTCTGGCCACCTGCACAATCCTTAAATAGCTACTGAAACTCATTTTTAAGTATTTTGCAGTACGGAAAGATACAGGAGACCATTTGTAAATCTTGAAAATAGCAGGCAAGTATGGAAAATTTTTTAAGAGAATATAACCCAAGATCACGAGTAATCTTTTGGTTTCACAGGCAAATGAAATGTTGTTCTGTGGGAGAAAGCTGACAGCACAGGAAGCCTGCAGCAGAGGACTAGTGTCACAAGTATTTTGGCCAACAACATTTAGCCAAGAAGTGATGCTACGAGTGAAAGAAATGGCATCCTGCAGTGCAGTGGTAAGAAATCAAACTCCTTTGTGATTAAATTACATTTCACAGAGGCAAGGTTTGCTCCCAAGGCTCATCACATGGTGTGTCTTCAGTTTCCACAGCCATACCTGTGGGCTAACAACAGAAAATCTGGATAGGGATCAGTGAGCTTATGGAGTTTTCCATTTTTCAGTGGCAGGGAGCGTTGTTTCCTTTTCCCATCTTCACATTTTTTCAGTATGGGTGGAACCTCCTTGCCCCAGATTTTGAAAGGGGATTTTAGCATAGGTTTCCTTCATGAAGGTGGAGGAGTCTGAAACTATACAACTGTACTGGGAAATCTCTGTAGGCCTAGTAAGAAAATATATTTGCCTTTCACGTTGTCCTGGCCTACTGTGTTTCAGCTGACTCTGCCTTCTTTTCTGCACCTGCATAGTTCCTGATTCTGCAAAATGTTCTACACAGTGCACCAGAAGGGTAGGATAGTGCCAGCTAACCTCTGCTGTGAAGGAGAGGTGAGATCCAGACACAGAGGGATTTGAACACAGTCTGGTCACAGTATATTATAACTTTCCTTTTGTGTACATAAAAGTTGAAAAATCCTTTCCTATTTTTACTTCCTAAGGTTTTTTCCCTTCAGGCAGATATACTCCTATTCTGGGCACATCCTGGTTTAAAAAAAATGCAGTGAAGAAAGTGATACTGGCTGCAATAAAACTGCACTAACTAAAGCGCAAATTGTTGCAGTTTCTTGCTATACTTCCTATGCCTGAAACTGTCTTAGCATCTCTCAGTTTCATTTAAAAGATCCGTTGTAAAAGAGAAGGTAGAGACACAGGAGATTTTTAATTAAATGAAGTGTAGATTAGATCTCACAAAAGACATTCAGAATGAAACTCTCTGGAAATGTAGCATAAGCTGATATAACGTGTATTATATGAGTTCGGAAAACCTCTGGACCTTACAATGAATTCTTCCTTCCTTCACTGTTACTGGCTGCCAATGAAATTTTCTCTTGAGACCTGGTAGGAAGACTCGTGCTAACTTGTGGACAAGGATGAGTGTGAAAACTGTCAAAGACTAGATTTACTCTCTGAGATCCTAAATGCAATTCAGGCTGAAGTCACAAAAACAATGAATATAATGAGCTCATCCAAGTTCACTGTGGGTACTTGTTCACAAACAGACCAAAAAAAAATACACAGGCCCCATGATTTGCAGTTAACACCATTTACTTGCGTTAAGAGAAATACTATTTTGGAATAGCAGTGTTGTATCCTCAAACAGATAGGAACTGGGCTTAACATGCGGGTGTTGACAAAGCTTATGGTAAGGTCTCCCTTACCATAAACACTGTATTAGTTTACATTAAGTCTCCTACCTCGAAAAAATCAATAATGTATGAATTATTAATGGTTTTGTCTGACTAGTTGGGTCCTTGTGAGATACATACTGGTGCTATATATTTCAAAAAGAATTTTAAAGAAGGCAATCTCAATGTGTCTAAAAATGGCTCTGGGAAAAACGAGCTGAACTGTGGGAGCAACCATGGACCTGCTTGTTCATGCCTTTAAGAACTTGCAGCGATTACTAAGGGCTTGAGATTGGGCTTTCCATTGTAAAAACCTTAGGTGATTTTTTATGACTGCTTGTATATGTTAAGCAAATCTAACTCCAGAACACAGTCAGAGGGTTCTTGTTTTGCTTAATGCCCTTCCTTTATAAAATATTTCACTTTTATAAAAATGTAAGTAAATAAACTTAAAAAGGTATTTGCAGTAAAGGCCCTTTCCTATTCATTTCTGTTTTGATATGGAAATTATGCAGGAGGGAAAAGTGTTAAAGATGATGGACATTCACATTTGGGTTTCCAACCTCTATAACCTTAAAGACTACCTTCGAGAAAACAGGTAGCCAATACATCATGCCTCACACATTTTCATTTCAAGGGATCACATTTTCAACAGGAGGGAGTTCAGCTCCTTCTAGTGCTGGCAGACCTTCAATAAACTAAGGTACTTCAGAATCCCTCATTCCTTTTAAAAATGTTGGCACTAAGGCATAAACCTTGGAAGTCCTTAATTCATAAAGATGCTGACTATCAGCAAGTAGAGTTATGGCTGTAAATCAGATCTAATTTCTGTGCCCAAAGGAGTTATTTAGATTGTAAAACAGAGTCAATAGTGTAAAAATGCTGTTCACGCCATTATCCGTAATAATTTTCTCAGATTCAAAATAAAATACTGAGCGGTATTTTGGCTTTAGGTATTGGAAGAGTCCAAATGTCTCGTGCGGAGCTTCCTGAAATCCGGACTTGAAGACGTGAATGAGAAAGAGTGTCAGATGTTAAAACAGCTGTGGAGTTCTTCCAAAGGACTGGATTCATTATTCAGCTACTTGCAAGACAAAATTTATGAAGTTTGATGTCTTGCCCTAACTTAAAGAGAAAATTCTCCACTTGTGAACAGAGTCAAACATTACCTGTGTTTGAAAAGCAGAGGCAATGCATCATTGAGGAATTTGTGACAGTGTATCCTAATACATATGGTTGTGTCGATTTCCTTGTGAGCTACACAGCTGCTTGTAGCTGGTTTGATTTTGTGTAACCGAGACGTAGGCAGGCTTGTTCAGTGCACATAATCTCTACAGAGGGCTGCATTTTTCACGTGCTCATCCGGATAAAAGTATACATTCCACGTGCTGAGAAGCACCACTGAGGCCCAACAAGGCACACCACCTGTAATGGTTTATTTTGTCTGTCCTTCTTAAGTTATTCTTGCTGTTGCAACACATCTGGGCTGACATAGAGGGCTCAATCTAAAAACTGGGTCAGCACAATATTTTGTAGACCCAAACACCATACTTTAGAAATATTTTAATTATTTTTTTCTAAGTTCTAACAGTGTAATGGAAAAATCTGATAATTTATATGTATAATATGTAAAGTTAGTTTTACAAAAACTACTAGGATTTTTTTCTTTGTTGAATTTATTTAACTTATTTATTTTGTGTTCATATTCAGCTGTTTATTGATCACAGATCTTATTTTCATACTTCCCTTGACTGAATTAATGGCATCACATGAGAATGCAAACACATTTTTAGCAGCAAATTGTGTAGAAAAATAAAGAATATATAAAAAACACAGAATGCTGTGGGCAGTAAAAGAAACAGCCACGTGCATGCTCCTCTATGTGCTAAATTGTACAAAAAATGTATGAAATAGATTCATTTGCCAGGGTTAAGGGAAAAAAGGTGGATTCTGAAACAGTGAGTCCCCCCTAAGTCTCGCTTCACCTTCTGCCTTCTTGAGGAGCATTGAAGGGCTTGCTTTATTTAAGTTTACTATATTCCTGTTAGCCGGATGTCAGTAACAGGGTGAGTGGTGCCGTAATGTGGCATCGTACTGTTTTTCAGGTTTAAACATCCCCTTCTGGTCTGAAGTCTAAAAGCAAATCCTTATGAGCCTTAGTCTAGTTGCCTGATTCCTCAGGTGTGAGATAATTTCTGCTCTGGAGGCCTTTGGGTGTGGGCCAACAGTTTATACAAGGTGCTAGGTATTGAACTAAGTGGAGGGAGAGGTTTTGTTTTGCTTTTCCCAGCTCTCCACATCTGGCCACCCCACCATCTGTTACAAGAACTTATGGCTATCCATAAAAGCAGTCCACAATAAATGACAAAAATCCAATCTGCTATTTTAGAATGTGATCCTAGTACTTTTCAGTGACACTGACTGACTTCTGAACACTGGATCGCTCTCGTTTCTGTTTTGCTAGTAAGGTAATTAATATGGAAATAAAACAAGCATGCTCTGTGACTTCACCTGCCATTTTAGTATGCCCAAATTAAAACCTCTTGAAGCAGAAGCTTTGCACATTTGTTTGCTTTGTAATTTGTGCACTTGCTCTCCATCCTTGAGCTCAGTGACTTGGTTATGGTTTAAACCTCTGCAAATGAGGCTGCTAGGTTTTTTCCTTCCCAGTATTTCCATGAAGAATTTCAACACAGCCTTTGTAAAGTTACCGAACAGGTGATTATAGTAAACAGTAGCGTTCAACACATTAATACAACGTTTCTTTTTCCACAAATAATTAAAAGTGCTGTTTCTATGGCCTAATTGTACCACTGAATTTTAAGGAAATCATTACCCTAAAGGCAGAAGTTCTCATGGAAATTCTTCATTAAAAAGACACAATCTGTCTTCTAATTAGCCTGTTTTAAATGTTTTCAAAAAACTTATCAAAACAAGTAACTTATTTTTAAATGTCTGAAACAGAACTCTTTCAATAACTATTTGAAGTGATAGATGCACCACTTGTTTTATACTAATACTTGCTTATTTCCACAACCTGCCAGCAATGCCACAGAGCGCATGCGCAAAGACTTGGTTGGATCAAGGCCACAGGACCCCCCACTATGCCAGTGTGAGCACGTGAGTCACCTGTATGGCAGTCCCATTAAAATGAGAGGGATTACTCAAGTGAAAACCACTCATATGCATACGTCTTTGCACAATCAGGCCTCCAGCATATGACTCCAGAAAAAAAAAAGAAAAAAAAAAGCAATGGAAAGTACCATGATTCCTCAATTTCCTTTATTTCCTTTATTCCCGTCCAGAGAGCCATAACTCCTAGTCATGTGTTAATAAGATATTAGGAAGTTTATTTCAATACTATGCTTGGTTTTTGTAGATAAATATAGAAAAATTGCTCAGCAATGTGAAGATATGCTTTCCATATGAGATTTTCAAACAGAGAAGAATTGTAAGTTGTTAGACCTTTAAACTGCATCATTTCAACTGAATTTTCAGATATCTGTATGTTAGCATTTTTTATGACAAAGGAATGGTTGAAATACATTTTCTATAATTATTTTTCCATTAAAGCAAGTGCTAACCATAGTTAACATTTTTAATTACTCATATCTATACAGTTACAATCTAGTTTTCATGGAATCTATTTTCCCTTCAATAAAGAGTAATAACAATGTCAAAAGCTTCTTTTCCAGTATTTAAAGATCAGAATCAATTTTCTCTTGTGTTTCTGTCCTTACTCGGTATTCAGATATCTAGATGTACTGTACATATTAGTCTGGGTACCTTTACTAATATTCACAGTATTTAAGATTATAAATGCAATTTGTTGTTAAGTATGTTATTTTATTCTTGTGTAAATTGTTTTGTACAATCTTTAAAGATCTACAGTTTTGCATTTGTAGATATTAAAGGTAAGCAATTTATTTTGTGTTGTCCTGCATGTATATTTTTGCTGTAGATAAGTGTTGCTTAGTTTACTATTTCAGTACATTTCTGTTTAAATGAATAAGCTTACAAACTTTAATACAGTATATATTTTCAGAATATAAACTTTTATATTTCTGTGGTAGGTTAGGGTATGCGTTTTAGGCAATCTTTTTCACTACTATTAACTGTTCTTTTAACCTATAATATAATGGTTTTGTGCCAATAGTTTTTCATTAGAATAAAATGCTCTTTTAATGTTAGGGATAAACAGACAATTTTGGTTGGGGTTTGTTTTATTTTATTGGGTTTTTTTTATTATTTTGCCAGCCTTTACAGTTTTAAATGTAATTTATAAATGTATTGCATTTGTGAATAAGCCTTACCATTAGGTACAAGAAATCTTTAAAGCTACATAATTGCTTATGTAGTACTAAGGACTTCCCCAAATGATTGCTGTAAGAAAGTTAGCAAATCAGAGTACAGGGCCTTAAGTTTTTCTTGTGAAAAGGATAATACGGGTTGTTTCTTTTGAACAACATAGGTAGACTTGTCAGCATGGGCTTTGTTATATATAAACTGTGCATTTGTGCTCCCAACCACAGTAGTTTAATCTCAGGCTTTGTGTGGCTGGGTCTATAAAAGTCAAATCTGGCTAAAGCCAGCGCTCTTTAGGAGACACTAAAGAAGTTTACATAAGAGACTTACAGACAATCTTAATCATAGTACATTTGGGTACTCGGTATCCTAGATGTGTTATCTGTGTCTGCCCAATTAACCGTATGTTTTAAGCCATATTAAATCTCTTTACTGCTACTTTAAATACTACACTGAAAGTCATTCACTAGCTTGCTTACTCACAGACAGGATTTCAATTTTTAGTGAATAAAAATATTATGCCTTCCATAAAAACAAAGGACCAAAGAATTGCATTATTCTAACAAAGCATTAGTTCCCTCGCCAGTGAACTAGTTTGACATTTGTACTGAAAATCAAATAGTCTCTTTCTGCTACAAACACTGCATTCTCATCCATGTCAACATGGGGAAAAGATGTATCCACTGACCTATTGGGAAAGGAGGGACGTTCAGCTAGGATGGCATGTCTATTGGTAAGGCTTATTACCAAACCTCTGAGATGAAGCAAAGAACCAAAAATTCACAAATTATGTCAATGTAAATTTATTTTCAGAACTTGCACAAATAATTAATTGTAGAACTTTGCAAATTAGGCCCTTAAGTTATTTTGTCAGAACGCCATGGAACAGACTAAAACAGTTTCTAATATTTGTAATGATGAGTACATATTATAATATTATAAGGGTACAGGCACCCCTATATCACAGTGTTGTAAATATTTTCTGAAACTGGTACAGTACTGAGGGACTTGTATCTTCTGATATATCAAATATTGACTGTCTAGATCAAATTGTACACAATTTATTTGTTGATGGTCCTGTAACTAGTGTATGGACACATTTCTGGGTGCCTTAGAAGTTGTATTTTTCATGTGTGTTAATATGCAGTATTTATACATTGTGAGAAGCTGCTTTGAATAAAAACATTGAAACTTCATTTCAATGCAGTGATTTTCAGTTTTACATAATCAGAATGAATGTCATAAGTAGTAGCCACAGACCCTTGTATTGTATATGATAAAGCTATTCATGGACTCCTACCTTTTAAAAGAAAGCAATCATACAGCAGGCTTTTTAAAAGAGAAGTTAAAACTTAAAACTTTTTTTCTTCCAAATGGCAAAAATCAGGGCACTAAAAGACGCTGCAGTAAGAATTCTCTGAAATCATTCATCGTGATCCATCTCATTTATCATTTCATGATCAAATCCAAGAAAACCGCTGAGAACTGTCTTATAAATACACTTCTAGGACACATTCTCTAGCATTATCACTTCCACTATTTGATATGTGCATGTCACCTAAAGCATATCTGCCCAGAACTGACTACTGCGTACAGTGTTTCAGCTCCACATAAGAGAATTTGATTTTGAAGTGGTATTTGCCAGGGAGACCAAGATTCAGCCCAGAACCTCCTTGGTGCAGTGTGAAGCTGGATCACCCTATGGTCCTCCTGCATGGTTACAGCCTGCAATCCTTCCATGGGGTCTCTTGTATACAAGGTGATCGTTTGGCTTAACATCCATTAATACCATTTCCAATCATGTCTCTCCCATGATTAGAAGAGTAACTGTAAATTACTTCTGCCTGGGGCAGAAAAGGAAGGGTATTTTTACAGGGAGCCAGTGTTACCCAAACCACCTATACAACAAGGTCTGAAAAAAATGACCTACACTTGATTCAAAGGACAACAATTATGTTCTAGCAATTATATTGGTTAGCTTTAAACTGACAGACACTGTTAGTAAAAACTGTGGTCAGCTATTTAGAGCAGAGGATTGAGCAATTTAGTCTTGCTTCACAATGAACAAATCCCATTATTTCTTACGGTGACTCTTGCAGAAATTAACTTATCGTAGCTCGCACTGGACTAAGCAATGTGCACATGATGAAGAGTATGATACCTTTCTTGTCTAACAAGTCAAGGGTTTTTAAACCAAGATAAGTGTTAGTCCTTGTTGCTGTAAATTAATATACCAACAAACTACATGGAAGAGGAACCCACTAAGTATATATAAAGAAGGTCTACAAATTTAAGCAGACAAAAGACTAGTCTATGAATTGCATGTAGAAAAGAACAGGCAGGTATTAATCCCACTTAAGATATAAAAAGTACTCAAACAGATCAAAGCTCTACACAAACTAAGACATGCCATTTCTCATTCTGAGTTTTGAATAACAGTCAGAAACAATATTGCATATGGAAAGAACAAGGAGAGGTTTTGAAACAAATGAGCAGCAAATGAAAGCATGTGAGAAAAACAGAAGGACATCATTTTAAAGATTGGGGGAGTTCAAAGCAAATCAAGTCTCAGAAGTTGGACTAGGGGGCAGTTTGGCTGAAACCCGCTCAGAAGATTATAAAATTTAATAAAATGTAACGCATCTGTTGAAGACTCTGATGTCTGACATCCTCAAACCAATCTACAAGTTTAGCATGGAGAGAGTTTCAAATTACTAAGAAAGCCAGAGACACAACCCGCTCTAGGATTCAAACGATCTGAATTGTGCTAGCACTGCTTTCCTTTAATTTATATGCTTTCCTTGGTTTTACAAAATTCGCTCATTACAGATGTATAATAAAAATAGAACCGTTTAGAACTTTGTTGAATTCCAATTATTAAGTCCACCTGGCTTGACACAGTAATTTTCACCTGGAACTGTCAAAATTACTATAGGAGAAAGAAGGGAATTTTCATTTCAGGAAAAGGAAAGAGTTTATTATTTAGTAGGGAATAAATTAATTTACACAGAGGATGAAGCAAAGACCAGAAATGCACAAGAAACAATAAAGAGTTTTATACAAACTCTCTACTAGTGTAAGAACCAAGTTTCTACTACAAACTGGTTACAGAGGAATATCTAGACACATATATAATCTCCAGCTATTTTATTAGAAAGCAGCCGTAATTGTTAGGGGGGCTGGGTGGGGGGTGGTAGTTTTTAATTATCTTAAGCAGTACAACAGTTTTTATCATGACATAATTTACAGAATGTCATCGTTATAAATTCTTGTCACAAAAATTGTAATGCTACTTAATGAATCAGGAACAATCCTAGTAATTACAATATTTCATCTGTCCTTCATTAAATTTCCATGTAATAAGCAAATATCCTCCTTCCAGGACAGGTCATTAACACCTGAGGTCTGTATGTGACAGATACAGTACTATCAATGTGACTCCCTGTCCCATTCCTAGCAAAAATGGAGTGGCATGACCCCAAAGGAAACCTGTAACTTAAGCCTCCACAACACTTTCCCAACAATACATGAACCACATTGAGCAGAAGTCAGTAATGCAGAGGGTAACTTTAAAACTTCTAAACTAAACTGTATCACGTTTCTTTTATCACTTCCTGGCACTGGTGTCACTTGAGCAAATTCAGCGGATCTAAGTCAAAACCCACCAATATCAATGGAGATCCTCCTACTGACTTCAGTTGCTTCTAGATCAACCCCAGTGGTTGACAGATACCACGGCAAACTCCTTCACCATAATAGTACAGGGAATATATTGTAGTCATCTTCTTTGAAAAATAATGTGGCACTAATCAGAAAGACATAATTAGCATGGGAGGCAGGGTTCCATATCTTTAGTTCAAAATTTAACAGCAGTGTCTAAGAAATTTTGAATAAAATTCAACATTTTCAACTTTGTCACTGACTTGCTGTAGACTCTTGTTTTAACCTTCTTCAACTCTTCAATCACATTTATCAACTTGGATTCTGGATGACTATCTAACATCTGTGACATTGGTCATATAGACAGAAATATGTTTGTGAACAACAATAAAGAGAAAAGTGAAAATGCTCTTTGCAACCAAGAGTCAGGTTTGAAACAGGGGCGATTGAACTGCCACTGCCTCCTAAGGTGTTAGATAAAAAGCTGCATCTAACAGAGTTTCTATAATGAAAAATTATTTAAACGCTAAGCAGTAATCTTGACTTGTTAGGATTAAGCTAATTACTATCATCTAGAAGCAAGTTATGCACAGTCATCCAGAAATGTGTTTCTGATGTGTCTTTAAATGAGTGCTACAATTTGTATTACTCCAAAAAGATTTCATACTGCTGTCCTTTTACAGCCTTCTGGTTAGTGATTACATATGCTGCCTACTAGGCTCTAGCATATTCACTTTCTACAAGAGGTTCATTAAATGGATAAAGGTATTCACATAAAACTCTTCCCATGCCTAATTATTCAAGATCTGCATTATCTTAGCTTCTCATTTGTTTATTTTGTATGCAGCTGCAGCGAGTTGTCTGTTGGGGACTCAGACTCTGGCAAACAATTCCCTCCAAGTCCACTTTTTGCCCATTAGGCTCATAATGAGCAACAACTCAAAACTCCTGCCAGCTGAGCTGCCAAGGGATTCCCTACTGTTTCAAGGGTAAAGGTTAGATGAGCATGGCTTTGCTGATCAGCAGCAGCATGCCTACTGGTTGGAGTGCAGGGTTTGGAGTCGACAATTGCTCGACCCTGATCCTCCTTTTATTTCTGAAAGCAAGCCTTAATAATATCAGTGGTCTAGCCCTCTGTGGGTTTTCCTGCCATAATGACCCTTCATCACTCCTTTCCACAGGGCTGCTCCCTGGAATGACATCTAAAGCAATGTAAGTTATTAACTATAAAGCAACCTGCAAGTTTCTTACACCAGTGACCAGGCCCACCTGAAAAAAGCAATGGACAAGGTGATCCTAATACCCGTACCATCCCCAGCACCACGCTGTGCCTGGCTTAATCAGAACAGAAAAACAGGACATTATATTTTTCGTGTATTTACATGGAACAGGATAAAACAGATGATAGACTTATTTTCCTGGATGCTAATGTGATGCCAGTTGGAAAGAAATATCCCAAAACACGTTAAACCTGGTAGGATTCATCTTCCATACGTGGCTGTAACTAGTTAGAACACAAAGACACCGTCCCTCTCCAAAAGACGTTTCTTAAATAAATCCACTTTCTCTGAAAATCTATTGAAAGATTAAACTGAGCTTTAAAGAAGTAGGCTGCGATATAGCTGATTTGGAAGGCTAAAACTTTTCCCAACTGTTTCAAGTACGAGAAAATCCAACAGCACTCCATTTGCGATTCAAGCACTTGGTAAACATAGTCCACAACTGTACCATGGCTGTGTGCCAACAAAATGGTGAGTCAGCAGGCAGGGTAGGGAATCAAGTGTCAAGAATACATTTAACCCTCACTCCAGAGAACACTTTTCTTATGAACAGATTAAAAACACTCCATAAAAAGAAAAAATTACTGGATTTTTTTCTCCATTAGTACAGTCAGCTATCTCAATTTTCTTCCAATTTACAGAAGATCTCAAATTTTAAATTAGGATAAATGCTTAAGAAAATAGCAATCAGCAAACTGATGAGAAAGAGGTTCATAAGCACATATCAGTCCAGTCCTATGATCCTTACTCTGACAAAAATCCCATTGATAAACCTGGCAAGGCTGAGTGCAGAAGGGTTTCATGAGAGCATTAGAATCAATAACACTAAATACTTGCACAGATATAAAAAGGAGTACATTTTCCTAATGAAAATACAGTTCAAATGATCCGTCATATTCCCAAAGGAGTATCTGTGCATGCTACTTTGCTTCACAGTGTTCTTGTAGAGTGTTTGATAAAATCATGAGATTGCCTAAATCATTTTTAAATTAATCCCTCTTAAGAAATTCCCCACTGAAGCATCACTTCACATGTTCACCCTAGATATTCTATTCAGGATGGCAAAAAAGGATAAAAAGATTGAGGATTAAAGAAATAAAACGATTTGAAAGAGCACCCAATCTTCCACCTGAAAATTTGAACACTCTTTTACAAGGTTGTTAAACACTGCCAAACCAGAATGGCAGCATTTTATACCTACTTTCTTACTCACTCTTCACAGGTGTAAATAACCACATTGGACACCTGTGGAGGAGGGGAAAGGGGGGAAAAAAAAATAGACTCTAGTTATTACCTTCACAGTGTTAGTTAAGGGTAATTATAGACCAGCTGTGAACTTACAGCTTACCCCCATTAACAAACAGATACAGCTTCCAGTTAAAGGCTGGGAACAGCTAGCTCTGCCATACCTCACGCTGCTCAATCCTACAAACGCCTACACAAATGAATAATTTTTTTCACGCATTTTGCCCCACTGAACTCCACAGCCTGAGCCATCTTCTACAGGAACTCAACTCACAGCCAGTAACGTCCATTTAATGTTATTGTTTGTCCTACCCTGGATTAAGCCTGGGCTGTGAAACTACGGAGATAAGAATTAGTTTGTACAGACATCTAAGGTGTGACCAGGGTGGAAATACTCATAGTTAGTTTCCCTGCACAGACCTATGAAAGATTTTTTCTCCCATCTAACAGCCCTCATAAAGCCTAAGCACAGAGTTTAGACAAAACCATCACTTATGGCATTAAGAGACACGCCCTGCCAAACCGTGCTGGAGTGGTTGAAAAGACTTTTACCCGAACCTTCAGCCCTGTCTTTCTGCCAGATGTTAGCAACTGTAGCAGGGGCTGCAGATTAGACAGCCGCATCTGCACAAAGAAGATAAATTTGAGCTGACTATGAGCTCAAATGATTGACAAAAATCTAGGACACTTGAAAGATGGCAACCTCCCACAGAGGAACACAGCAGCAAGAAAGAGGTTATCTCTTCAAACATTGCATTCCCCTCCACCATGATCTTACGGACTGGAAATACAGAAATATGACCGAAGAATAACTTTGATGATAAACCCATGTCACTCACTGTGAATGATTCTGTCATGGCTCACACTTGGCTTACACAAGTGTGAGAACAGAATCAAGTCCTGCAGAACTTCAGTTTTCAAAGCAAATTCCCCATGTATGCTGCTCAATTCCTCCATCTGAAATTCATAAAGGAAGAGGAATGTAAAAGATTGCTTGCAGTCTTAAGCTTGCAGTTTATGGAAGGAAATCATGACATGTCTTTCCTGTATGCAGAAAGCTCTAAGTAATCTTCCATCATCATCCCAGCACTAATTCCCAGAAATCCTGCAGAGCTCCAGAACTCTCTAGAGCACTATTTCATATACCCAGCATTCCTCCATCAAAAACTGTCTTTAAAAAACCCCAACAATCCAGTTACAAATAGAAATTATTTGCACATTTTTGCACTCCCATACCCAAACACCTTTTTGGTCTTCTGTGTGCACATATCTGGGAAATGCTAACATCTCCAGGTTATATCAGTTTACACTGCTTGCAACATATTGAAAAAATCAGGAGAGTAAGAGACCAAATGAAATGACACATGTAGTGGCACCACACGACTAACACAATTGTTGATTTAGCAGCAGAAAAATCTGAACGCTTTACAACTCAGTGGCTTGTTGGATGAAGACTTTTCAGCCAGATAAGAATGTGAATTATTGTTGAGAATTTTATTTATATAGTCTCCGCAATTTTTATGCAGAAAGCATAACCAGAGAATGTTTTAAATAATTTCAGATACTCAGCACTAAATAAGTGGCTCACTTTCAAGAAACAACCAAGAAAAAACATTCCATAGAATGTCATGTATTCCTTCAAATGGGGAGTTACATTTCATCAGGATGGATGCTTAAGTGGAAATAAGTCTCAGTATGGGGACTGTTTTCAGCAATAGTTGTTAATTAAGTAGTAAAGTACTAACAAAATGTTTAATCAAGTTGCATTTAAATAGCACTATAATGATATGTAATTACTAAAAAAAGAGTGCAAAAACCATTCTGCAATAGACTGCATTCAGTTTTCATGCGCTCTGCAAATCCATTTAAAAACAGAAAGGATTCCAATGTCCACTGTACAGTGGCCAGCGTACAGGCAAACTATGAAACTTATGCTCTAAGTCACAGAGGCTTTTATTTAAAAGCACACTTTAAGTTTCTCTAACAGGAGCTACAGAAGTTAAAAGAAAAAAATAAAAATAAAAAAAAATTAAATATACAAAGCACTGAAAAAGACCACCTCAAGCACAAAGACATGCCACTGTAAATGGACTGAAATGACATCATAAATGAAAAAAAAAAAAAATTCATTTTCTTAACACATACAGGAACAAATAAACACACAGTAGCAGTGAGGCCAGCAGCTCTTCTGCACAGTCATAATGAAAAACCACGAAAACAAGGAAGAGCCTGTCAGGAAGCACACAACACATACTGAACACACCATGGGTGACACAGCAGAAACCTGTCCCCAACAGTACACAGCAAAGGGTTAGGCATTCAATTCAAAAGTGAACTTGGTGGAAGAGGCACCAAAATGTTTTGCTGCGGCTAGGTATGGTTAGATAGGTATAATTCTGTGTGTGTAAGCAAAAAGTGCAGTAGGCAAAAGAAACGGCACAGCCAGGATGAATTTCAACCAAAAGAAAATGTCAATATTTAAAACTGAAAAATATGTCAATGAAGATAAAGTCTCAGGGGAAAAAAGCATAAGGATGAAGTTGAAATGCAGTCCCACAAAACTGCCATCATAGCAGAAATGAAATAAAATGTACTGGACAGAAAAATGTTTATAACTTAGATATAATTTATATTCTTTTCTTTAGAAGATAACAACCAGTAACACCAAGTACAGAGAAATTTTGATTTTCTAACAGCTCCTCTTACTGATGACAGTAGTTCTCTACTTGTGGTATAAACACAGTAAGTAGCTGCCAGTCTAACATGTCCCAAAGTTGCTCACAGAATCTTTATATTCTTTATAAATCTTTATATTCTTTATAAATCTTTATATTCCTCAGTAATAGCCATTGGTGACTTTTAGACTAATTAATGATGGCTGCTGTGAACATGGGCTCCAGTTCCAGAAAAGGTACTGTTTATTCTTAAATCAAATCTGAGTAACATTCATATAATTACTATGATGACAAATTGTTTATAGGTATACGTAATGATCTTGAAAACTTAATTTTATTTTTACTCTATGTTAAACTAAAGCTTGGCAGGCCCTTCCAACCTAAATTATTTTATGATTTGCAGACTAACGTGGTACATCTCTGCACCATTAAAACCCTCAGATTTCCTGAGGCCATAGTTCCACTTGTTTTTAAGACAACCTGTGCACTGACTGTACTACACATCATGGCAGCAACGGGGCTCCTTCCAAATCAAAGGGCATCTCCTCATGCTATTTTTTCAAAACTTGCATCAATGGAAATTAGGTACCAAATTTACATAGCTGCTTTCGAAAACCTGTCTTTTATGTCTTCTCTGGCAAGCTTTCTCTCCGTGTTTAGGCAAAGTCTTTGTTCACTTAGAATTGTGCCTGCCTTTGTGAGCACTGACTGACTCCAGTACGTCCACTGAGGTAGCATTTTGAGCATGTGCTCAGTAATGTAGCTTTCAGACAGTCATATTCTTAACATGTGTAACCGCCATATGTTTAAAACCATTCTTTCTTGAAAATAAGTCTTCATATCACCTTACAAAACAGAGGTGGGCTGAGATACTGAATTTGCGGAGGCTTGGAATATTTTTGCCTGTGTATTACTTGCATATGATCTCCAAAAACACTAAATCGCAGTTTTGGTTTTTTAATTAAAGCAGCTGACCACGTTATATGCATGAAAATAACTATCTTTTTAAAACAGGAGGAACGTCTTGTTCATTTGACAAGAACGGTACATTTTTTAGAGATTCAAATCTTACTACTAGAAAAATAGGTCATCTTCAACTGATACAAAAAGAATTATAATCAACCAAGAACAAAAAGCCAAAGCCACATGCTTGGGGTGAGATTCTTACCCTATAAGTAAGTCAATTAATGCTCTAAAATGTTCTTATTTCTATTCTGCAAGACCTCCCAATCTTCACTGCGTAAAACCTGCGCTTTGAACATTAAGGAAGATGACATTTATATTATGGGAGTATAATTTGCAGCAGGTTAATATTCTACTTTGTGAACAGATTACTAAGAAAGAACCTTCCCTTGTCATAAAAGCCACTTTTTTTCTTTGGATTCAGAAAGCTGATTTTACCATGTAACTGAGTCATCAAGGAGACCACTGAGCAGAAGCACCAGCCAAGAAATAAAGATTAGATTGCATCTGCTGCTGCTCAATTCTGCACCTTGCTTTTGCTCAAACCCATTTGTACTTAGTCACCACACTCTGATCAGGACTCCCCTTGTATAATATGCACGGCAGCTTGTTTTCCAGATGTTGTGCTGATCCACAAAGCAACACTGAGGAAGCAGAACAGGAACCTCATTCCCACACTTCCAGACAAGTGCCCTGACTAGTAAGTCACAGCAATATGCTCTCTCTCTCTCACTAGCCTATTGTGGTAGTCATGTAACTGCTCTTTGCAGAGTAAAACAGTTTCAATGGGAGGCACCTCCTTCACTTCTAAGTATCCTGTTCATCATTTGGGATATACTTTTGGAAGTTACAGGAGGTAGATTCAAATCCATGAAGTAGATGAGGCATTACAGCTACACCTCTCACATTCTCTATTCTGGAAAAAAGGTATGGTACTAGACAGAAGTAGATAGTATCTCTTCATTGGCCACCTTACATTTTTCTTGAATTTTCCTGCTTGGTTATGGATCCTCTGCTCTAACCCATTTAGAAACCTTGGTACCTAACTTGCTGTGGATCACGTAAAACTTAAGATTCAGGCATTGCAATGCTGGGCAATACAAATCTAAATTAACTGTGTAGATTTACTCCACAGACTCAGTTCTTCAAGTTTTACAGAAGGAAGCTTTGATTTGAGACATCCTTGCAAGACATGCCCCTAGCATCCAGAAGTTCATTTTCTACAGAATTCCATGTTATATTTTTTGGACAATTATGTCTTCCTTTATTTGATGTGGTATTACATATCCACTGCTTAGCTACAAAGCAGGATGTTACATGTCATGCAGCACTGTAAGTTAAATGCAAGGAACCTTCCCAGACTGATTAGTAAATAACACTAAGTCATGTAATTAAAACAAAACCAAAACAGTAGGAGCATTATGATACTGCATGGTCACTACAAACTGACAAAAGGATCGTGATAATACGTATACACACAGTCAGAGATCAGATACAGTGCTCATACATATAAAATATAGCCAAGCAAAAAGGAAAACTTCCCTCACTTAAGAATTCATAAAACTGAACACAGAGTGGGCAAATTCACTGGTTCCAATGTGGCAGCAAGGTGATCAGTAACTTTCCCAGTCTTTGATGTTGGTATTACAATAGAGACGAGGTCTCAAACCCAGATTTGGCTCAGTTGCCAAGATGCTGTGGTAACACAGAAGAAGACATAGCTCCTGTCCCAGAAGGAGGAAAATTCACCATCAGAAATGCAGAGTTACAAATACAGATACATAGAAATTTAATATTGACCTTGCTGTACTAAAATCAATGAGAGATTTTTCACCAACTTGAATGGAAATAGGATCGAGCCCAGAGATGGGAGATATGCCAGTTTTGCTCATCAGACTCTACGTAGCCTTTGCACAGTCTCATTTATTACAATCGTCACATTAGAGGGAGGTCTTCAGGATCAATACAAAGCAGAAAGAGACACAGTAAGTTTGTATGAGATTTAAAAATGGGTTTTGAGGCTGGGGATTGAGAGACAATGAGACAAAAGACAAGTAGGAAGAAGCACAGGTTAGCAGCTGATACAAATCGTTACAACTCCCAAGAGAACTGTGAAACAACTTCATGAACACAGGGCTTAGAAACTAACAGGGTAAAGCACAAAAAATGAAGAAGTTGAAAACAGGGCTTTACTACAAGAAAAGAGGATGGCTGAATGCATTTTTTAATAAAGATAATTAGGGGAAATAAAATGTTTCTCTCAAAATTGAGACTTGGAATTACTCAATGCATCTATGGATTTGTTGTCAGCCCACATAGTGAAATGTATTAGATAAGAGAACTTTTCGTGATTTAAAGGGAAGTAGGAACTAGCCTAGACATGAGGGACAGAGTAATGCACTGATTAATTTACATAATATTTCAAAGTCCGTAAACAACAATTGTTAAAATAACCACAGAAATGTAAGGATACTGAGAATTGAGTGTTCTCAGAGTGCACAATGACATAAACAAGCAAATGAGCAGTTAGTGGGTATCACATGATTGATTTTCAAGTTCATTGTTATGAACGACATTTGATTAAAAAACATAAAGGTACTTCCACTGTGACCGATAGCAAGACAAATGAATTAGGGACTGCAAGCCAGAGTCTATTTTATCTCAAGAGAAGGGTTGCCTACTCATATCTAGTTAACGGCCCCTTTTAAAAATACTGGAAGTAATTTTAAAACCCCAAGGAATGATGGAATTTAAATTATTTGTAAGGGTGGAAGACTG
Source organism: Calonectris borealis (assembly GCF_964195595.1). Lineage (NCBI taxonomy): Eukaryota > Metazoa > Chordata > Aves > Procellariiformes > Procellariidae > Calonectris > Calonectris borealis. Next base: position 17,933,293 of record NC_134323.1, read on the forward strand.
AGAGGTTTTTGTACATGACCAGTCATTTATTGTACATGTACATGTACATTTTGTACATGACCAGAAAAATATCAGATGCTCTATTGCATTGTTTAATCATATTTATGAGAAATATATATTTTCCCCAAATTAAACTCCAGACAATACAGCTGAACTCAGACACATCACAGCAGATCGAATTTGCTCTCCCTTCTTTGCAATATAAGTTTGTTGCAATCTACTATTTACTTTTCTCATGGTTGTATGTGTATTTCTAAAGGAATCAGTACATTCAAATCATTCAAATGAATCAGTTCATATTTCAAATGAAGTTCAAATGAATTTAAATTAATCAGCCAAGTAAGTAGGTTAAGCTATACAAAATCCAGGCTCAATTCTCAGCTCCAGCAAAATATATGGTGTGACATATGAACTGCTTTTGGTCTCAATCTGCAAAAATATTTAGGTATTTTTCACTGAAATCTCCTAAACCAGATTGTATCAATAAAGCACCTCACTCCACCATCAGTTTCCCCTTCTGACCAAATTATCACGCTAAACTCCAAAACTGTGCTCAACTGATCAAGTCAAAAGAGAGACAATAAAAACATAAGCTTTTTTAAAAGCTCAGATACCAGAGAGGAATGGAGACATACTTTTGTTCTGTATGTGCGCACCACTCTACACTTGTGTTAATTGTCTTTTTCCGAGATACTATGGTTCCTCTGAAAAATAAACATCACATAGACTAACCATTCATCCACACGAGATAAACTCAAGCTTTCAGCTCCACAGTTAAGTAAATGCAAAATAAAGTGACCAAGAAATTACTCACCGAACAAGTATATTTGTAAATAAATAATACCTATTGCATGAATGGTATCAACAAAACTCTCTTTGGAAAAGGCATAACTCTATATGGACTGAGACCAGTGATAAAACACAGGCTAATTTCCACAGGTCAGGATCAGAGCCTTGGACCTCCTCCTAAGAACTTAGACTTTTTAACTTGCACTGGACCAGTCCCTCAGCAGGTATCAGTCATGTAATCTCTAGAGGAAATCTACCAAGGATACACAGAAAGAAAAATTAAAAAGAAGTCTCAAAAGTCCTTTACTGTAAACTCAGATGCTATTTGTGCATTGTAGGTGAACCTCAGCATTTAGCTCCAATATAAGGCAGATAGCTGCAAGGGAGTATGTATTTTCATCTGGGCACAACTCCAATTTTATATTAGTAAACTGGCTCTTTTTTTGTAAACAGAATCAATATCCTGTTTAAAAGTGATTCTCAGAAGAGCAGGAAATTAGAAAATATTAGTATTAAATTAATCAAACTTCTGTTCATGAAATATTGTTAATGTTTATGGACAAATTTCTTTTTGTTTTTTTCAATGTATATAAGCATGTACATTGAAAACATTACCCTAAGCATAAGAACTATGTGCTCATTTGAAATATGCAAAAGCTACTATTCTCTTCTTATTAATGGTGATTCCATGAACACTAAATGAGGGCAATTTCTACTTTCAAGGATTATGAAATTAAAATGTGATATAATTTTTAGGTTGAATCATACAGAAGTTTCTTTTTGCTCTTCAGTATTTCTCAACAATATTGGATGTGTTTCTAAAAGTAAGGAGGAAAAAAAAAAGCATACAGGGAAGCAGAGATTTCCTAAAGCATTTTATTATTGGCATACCAAGTCCCCATTTCCCTGTCCTTGTCAGGAAACTTCAGAGAATCAAATGACATCAGTTGCATCATTGAAAGCATTCTAGACCTCGGCTTGCGTTTTTACATAGCTAAGGAATTTCTAAGCTCTCTCTAGTTTTTGTTTTGCAGAAGGGTAGAAACAGTTCCCAGTTCAGAAGAAACGTATCCAAGACAGAGAGAGACCTCCCTGGAGAAAGAGCAACAAAAGCAGGGGCAAGGAGGGAGGCCACAAGAATGAAAGGGGGTGAAGTTTTGGGGAACAAAATATCCAAAAAGATCAGTAATGTGTTTGCCTTGTGACCCTGATGAATATTAAAAATTATAAGAAATTATTATATGGTCTGAATGTAGATAGAAAACTTGGACAGAAGAGAGGAAAAGAAAGATTTTGCAGTCTTTCTCAAAATCTAAAATAATAAAAAATCCTCTTCTAAGACGAGAAAAAAATCTGCTGAAAAGAAATGAGTTCATAAAACAGGCTTACTGTGCAAGTCTAAATTTAACTATAGCGTTCATTACCAAACACACTTTAAAATACATCACACCCGGGGAAGGTTACTTTTAGAAAAAATTACTTACTCCACCTAGACTGTCATTCTGAACATCAAAACTTTGCTTCCTTGCTGCATCAAGTTATTTTAACTCTTGAACTGAAGAGCTTCAGGTTTTTTGGTATGACCTATAAGTTACACTTGAGAAGAATACACCTGAAAATACCAACTGCATAAACCAAACACTGAATATCTCTAGAATTACTCGCGAGACTGAAGTGCCATTTTATTTACTGAGCCTTTTCCTTTTTGTGTTTGCACATTCACGAACAGTAACTTTTTATGAGGTCTACTGGAATCCCAGTGTGAGAGTTCACAGTGATGCCTTTGAAGCAATAAGCAAACATTTTTAACTGTGAGTGTGCTAGATTAGCTGTGAACTTCACATCTACTGCCCTGCAGCTGAGATCATTGCTAACGGTCCCTAACTCTGGATTCCACAAGCTGGTGAGTGGGAGAGAGATATGACAGTTCATTCAATTACTCATTCATCCCAACATACACTTGGTCTTTTATTACAACATACATAACTCACATGGGGGAAGGAAAGTAAAGCTATTACCAGGCTTCAACATTTCTACCTTTCCAATAACATATTTCAACAACTTCAAATCATCCCTCTTCTCTGTTACCTTTAAAAGGTTCATACCCTCAAAACGGCATATACGTCTTCAAAACTGGGCACATGAATCTCCAAGTTTTAGTTTGCAGTCCCAGCTTATACACACAAGCAGAAATGTCCACAAATTAAAACTTAAGGACTACAGATACGCACCTGTACTTGCACATTTTGCAAGTGCACAAGTAAAGGCAATTTGTTCCAGAAAAGGGAAACACAAACTGTCTGTTGAATATACTGCAAACGGAAACACAGATCATGGACAAGGTTCTCTTCTATTGTGCCCCACCTTTCATAAGTGTTTTAAAAAAAATGCTAAATAGTTCTGGATTAATGCACCTTAAACATGCCTTTGGGATGCTCTGTGGACAACTGCAGAAAGTCACTAGTGCCACAATATGCTCAATACATTTGAAATATTAACTTCCATTAAAATATCATTCCTTTCTATTGTTACATCTGTCAGCAATAATTGCCAAAAGGACATTTGTATAGAAAAATTCTTTCCTCTGTGTCACTGAGTAAGGCTTCAATACAGCTCTTACATCAATGCTATACAGTGGCCACAGATATACTGTATTTTGTTCTACAGTCACAAATTTTGATATAAATGATACAGTAGAACCACTGAATGGGTAGAGAACTTGCTGTTAAATAATAAAATTATAGGATGCCTGGTTATTCTTATGCACTGAAGAAAGTATAGTCAAAGCTTAAGCTAAACTGTCTTATTTTATACACATATGCAGAGTCAACATGGTAGCATGTTTTATGTATGAGGCTATGTACAACAACATATAACCACACAGGCTTGGCAGTGAAGACTGGATTTTTCACATCTTGAAACAAAAATCAAACTTGTCTTCCACTCTCTAAGCTAAGAGCACCTTTATTTATGCAGTTAAATGTTCTTGTTCAGGGCCGGCCGCTAGAACGAGGTATGATCTCACAGAGCCTGTCTATTAAAGAGGTTTTATCACAAAAAGTAGTAATAGGTTACACAGGTTACCCTGACTCCATTTAGGAACAGTACTCAGCCTGACTATTTGCTTTTTACTTTAAGTCAACAAATCATTACACATGAAGCCTAACAAAGCCTCTCTCACAAAAACATGCTTGGGCATTGCATAGCAGCAGTTCAGTAAGCTATAGCTATGCTACAGAAATCCTCCTGGCCTTGCAGCCCCACCAAGGTAAAGCCTAACACAGCAACTCTGCGTTCAGTTGATAATGTCTTTGCCAAACTTTAAACATTCATGCCAGTAGCTTGTCTAGATGGAGGAGAACAGCAGATAAATAGGGAAGAGAGCTAAAACACATTTGGCAGGATAAGACTTTGCAGGGGGAAGGGAAAGGAAAGAACTTGGGAGGTGCTATGCAAGGTGCCAGCAGAACTAGTATTTGGGGAAACACCCCATACATTATGTAGTATCATATGGCCCTAGATTATGTAATTCCGAATTATTCTTTTCCACACTCCCTATTGCTCAGGACGGATACACGCTGGGCTTGGTTTGTTTAGAGAAAAAGGCTCCCATGTTATTGCTGAATTTCACAAGCACATTTGAAACAAAATGGCAGGCAGCGGGAAGAGAAAGGCAAGCAAAAAGAAGACAGTTTTACGTTAGGACACCTGAATATTGCATAGCGGAATGGCATTCATCTCCATCTCTGCTTTAGTTTCATACTTGGAAAATCTTTTGAATCAAACTTGTTCCACAATTTCAGAGCTTCTGACTGGACATCCTTGGGTACAATGTTTCTGAACACTGACTAGCTGCAATGGAAGCTGTTCCCTGATCATATAGTGTGTACCACATGGTGGTTGAAAAAAGGTAACTTAGGTCCTAGGTGTCTCAATTTAGGCAACCAGCATTAGTATAAACTGTCATTCACTTTCCTTTGCTTCAGTTTATTATCTGTAAAATGGGGGTAGTACTCACACATCTCTCAAACTGTTTTGAAAAATCCTGATTACAGATTGATGATGATTACAGAACATACTATACAAGAAAGCCTCTGAAGGAATAAATCTTCTTGTCTACATGGTTGAGTGTGAATGTTGCGCATAAGTCACCTGAAAAATCAGAAAAGAACAAAATACCAAGTTGCTGGCCATTTTAATATACAGGAAGTTCATTCACAAATTTCACTCTTGAAATTGCTACCTTTCTAGCAAATCTGACAATGTACTTTCAGCAATTTGCATAAAACATTTACAGAAGGGATACCATGCACAACACTAAGCTCAGCTGACACACAAACCTACAATAAACTGGAAACCAGCAATCAAAGTTTCAGCTTTTTGATAGAGGCATGCACATACTGAAATTCACTTATCTTCTGAGCACAGCAAAATAGGCTGCAGAGTATTTTACATAGCAGATCTTGCTCAATGACACCACTTCTCTTAACAGAGCTTATTTTACTATTCCTGTCACTTTGCTACACGTGGAGCAAGAACTACACACAGATCAATTCTTGCTGTTACAGAGAAGAAATTAACCATGAAGCAACACTGAAAACTCAAAAAATAACTTGCTCTTTTTGAACTCTGACTATAAGTACGTACTATAAGTACTATAAGAAAACACACACTACCAGATAAGCATGTATTTATTACTGAAAACCCCAGCTTCCTTACTACAGTCTTCGTACAGGGGTATTACCAGCACCTGCAAGAACAGTTTTCACTACTGCTGAAAGGAGGAAGAAGCACAATGTAGAACTGAAAAAGTATGTGCACTGCTCATGTACATTAAAAAACAGCTGTGAATGCATGCATTCATGTGCAAGGATTACTGCTGCAAAGCTTATAACCACACAAAAAATTCAACTGATTTTTTTTTTTAGCCTACTTAGTCCTCATGTAATATAAGATTTTTACTTTCTCCTTCTGACATGCCCTACAGCTTCCTGTATTCTGATCTCATGGTCTTTTCCGCAGTACTTAGAACCCAAAGCCTCTTGTTACAGTCAGTTGCATTTCATCAGATCTACTAGGTGGCACCAATATTCAAACAGATATACTGAGAAGAATCTGAGCTGTTTGTAGCATTTACAAGATCACAAATGCAGCTCAGTTTACATATTTCACTTATTTCATTCTTTACTTTTTACTTCAGAATTTGATAGGTGGGGTAGATGAGAATAACATTGCAGAAGATAGTTTAAGAGTAACTAGAGTACTTTGTCATAAGTAAAAGCCAAAGCACATTGTATAAAAAAAATTGCTAACCTGATTTCTTGTTTCTTACTGATCTGTAAGAAACAATACTAGATTTTTACCAGTCTGTATCATCTGCCAAAAACAACACTAATCTATCCAAGCACATTGACACTCAATATCCTTTTACAGGTGTGAGTGAACACAGCAGGAAGCTGAGATCACATCAATTTCTTAAACTAGGTTTCTCAGTTTTAAAACCAATACATGATCCCAGCCAAGACTTTTGTCATTTTCATGGCACAAACAAAGCATGAAGCTCAAATACAATACTTGGACTGGCTATTTCTCCTCACACAAACTGCTCAAGTAACATTTTTCTGGTTAGATGGGGTTTTTTAATGTAGATATTTGTGAGTTGTTTAGTTTATCGTGGCTGCAAGAAAGATAGACATAAATATTCACGGCATCAAATATTGTAAGGAATATTATTCAGAACAAGATCCCCAAGTTGTACATTATATACCATGATCTACTAAAATCAATGGAGCTGCAATAATTTACATCCATGGAGAATCTTGCTCATTATATACTTCTACTGAAATATTTTTTCCCTTGGTCATGATACAAATATCAAATCTAGGATGTTTTCATTTTGAAGGTCCTCTAGTGTGCACTACGCTGTGGAAGGTACTGAACCCTGCGAAAAACAAAGCAGCCAGATGAAGTAGCGTCACTAATTTCAGAACATGCAGCTGATTTTTATCACATTTCAATAATGCCTCTAATCTCCCATCATAAAATATAAACCAGCTCTCTGAAAGGCTAAATAACCAACTTCAGCTGCTATGATCTTCACAAAAGAGTTGCTTTAGTAAAAGATACTTGCTTCCATAATTTTTAATACATCAGTTTCTGCTGTACTAGATAATCATTTATACAAGTTTTAATTTCCAAGCTCTGTGCTGTTGACATTTTACAGTATTTTCTGAAAAAGAAAATCAAGAACAAAACAATGACAACAAAGAGGATGATGAAGATGAAGATTTAAGAAAATCTTTGTCAATTTTTTTACCTGCCTTAAGTGTGTTTTATGTTGTGTGTACTGAACTCTTGCAATGGCAGTTTTCATAATAAGAATTTTCGTAACAGATTGGCTACTGGTTTGCCTTCTAATAGGATCAAGAATTCAAAGTTTAAGAAGTACACGCTATACACCCACAGGCCATGCTACATAAAGGAACATGCTTCATTTATTGCTTATGGACATTGCTCCCAATCTTTAAAAATGGAACAGGCTTGCTATGCATGAAAGTGTCACAGGGCTGACGAGGATACCCAGATAGCTGTCCAACAACTGCCACTCCAGAGTGGAGGCAAAAGGTTGCTTCACGTAGCTTCTGGTTGAATGCTTCAGCACTGTGCAGAGACTTAGCACTCATTCATATTCAGGTTTCCTCCAAAACCTTGGGTGGCAGGACTGGAGAAAGAAGTAAGAACTCATGCTTTGTTATAATTTGAATTTATCTTTCCTGTTAAAACAATGCCATGGGTTCTTAATCAATGCAGGATTAAGAATTAAGGTCACCAGATTGGCAATACCACAAAACACAACTTCTGCCACCAGCTTTTCTCTCCTTTATCTTACTCTAGATCCTCAGTGGCCTTGATCAAGAGATGGGAAGAGAAGGAAGACAGTGCTATTAATTCCTGAAGAAACCAGTCATTAAACTAATGGGAAAAAGAAAATAAAGAGCAATATATTCTCAAAATTTTCTTACAACTATGAAGTAAGATGTCTGCCAATCCTTTAACTGACAGCATGTTCAAGTATATTTTCCTGAGACATGTCATAGCTAAACTTCCTTGTGCTCTGTATTCCAATAAACTAAAATACCGTACCTGCCAAATAGGAACGGATAGGAAATAAGAGATAATAAGAAATTAACATGTAGAGCTTTCAGCACCAAATGGATATCTAAGGGGTTTGCATGCAGCCATCTATTTTACTAGATTCTTAGTTCAGCTCTGCAGAGAGAAGAAATTAAGGGTGTGGGCAAACACCCACCTTGCAAATAGCTGTGTTGGTGGAAAAGGTTTATCCCCAGATGTTCATCACCAACTCAGCTGCAGAGGTTACTGCCCCTTCAGAGCAGCTTCCAGCTATTCGCTTTAACTGGTACCAAAACCACTTCAGCCAAAACAAACTGGATTAGCACAGACCTGCCTCTTCTTAATACTGTTAGAAAAATTTAGACCGATGAAAGCTGCCCTTCCCCCTCCAATCCACTCATCCTCTCCCTCATGCAAGCAACAGCACTTAACTGGCCCCTTTAGGCATCACAGGATGCTAAATAGACAAATAATGACTTTTTATTGAACAGGGGAAAAACTGGGGGAAGAGGGAAAGCGGGAAGGCCCTCTTCAGATGCAATCTTGGTGTATCCTGGATTAAAGTAACCAGGAAGCCATGGCTTTATCTTCAGTATATAAATGGGAGAGAGAAGGAAGGTTAATTTATTTCACCTCATGAGAAATATTATGTTTCCTCTTCAACAGATAAAATACAGAAGAAATGTCCCAGAAAAGAGTAAACTAAGTATATTGCAAGACAGTTTTAAACCATCAAGGTCTTCCTCTCCTTTAGGATCAAGATCTCTTATCCTTCTCAGGACAAGAAAATCTTTTACTGTGCAACCATTTAGAAAGACTATTCAGATTGTTTTACTTTACATTTTCCAAACCTGAAACACCAGAATGAATAATTACAAGAGTGTTCACCCTTGCTATTCGTTTTAGAGCCCTCTAGGGCAAGCTGTTTAATTCTTGTCTTCAAGGCTAAAAACTATTTTTCCTTCTCGAGAAGCAATTCAGAGAATGGCATAGGTTTGATCAAGAAAGATTTGAAATACAGAATAAAAAGAATCCTTCATTATGGGCAGATGCTAGGAATCTCTTCCCCCCACCTCTTTTTTCTGTCTTTGAGGAAGACAAATCACTAAAAGTTTAGACATATAAAAAATAACAGCGGCATCAATTTTGAGGCAATATATATTTCAGCAGACAACACATCAGTTAGTTTGGTTTACAGAACCTGAGAAATGATGTTTTAACTTTTACTATTGCTTCTGTCACTGTAGAAAAGATGTTGTTTCTCTGCTTTGGAGTACAACAGATAATACTGTCATGTTCAAAATTATACTTATTGCTTATGCATATAATAACTACAACATTTGTCCTGTATTTAATTTTATGTCTATGTTCCAGTGCTTGCTTGGTTAAAAAAAAGAAAGAAAAAAGTCTGAGAGTGCATGTGTGTTCGTGTATGTAAGAGCATTTTTTAATGTGCAGTGTCTAATTTGTGGAAACAAAAAAACAAAAAAAAGGTAGAACTGCTGCGTATTTTAGGGAAGGTAATTCAAAAGCACTATAATATTAACCTAAAAGCTAATTACACCATAGCTATGGCAACTGCATTTCTGCAACACAATGGCAACAAGCTCAGACCAAAACTTTCAGAGCTCTTCAATTTCCTCCTGCCCACTGCGTGGATAACAATCTCACCAAGCGGCATTGGTCGTTTTCCACAAAACTAACATGTTTTAATGCATTCTGGGTAAATCTTGCAATCACAAATTTAACCCATTCACTAAAACTGCTCCGCACAGAACACCCCAAGATTATCTTTTCTTACAGAAGATACAGCCTGAGCAATCATCTTTGTAGTAGTCCATGATGGCAAAAACACCAGGTATGACATAAGTAGTACTGATGTGAACCAAGAAGGGATGGCTGAACACTTCCACACTGAGATGGCATGTGGTGATGAGTCCTCCATACAGCCCATTCCTGTCAGCCCCTCATATAGCTGTGGCAATTTAGACTAGCAAATAAAGCATTGTATGAGGTCTGTCATGCAGTGTGGTCTACGTACAGTGCCAGACAGTCCTTTTCCTCCCTCTGTACCTGGAGTCCAAGCTCTTCGTATTCCAGCATGAACATTAATCTTTTCCTTTGGGATCACATACCCAGAATAGCTTAACTCTGTGTCCTAACTCCTAGTATACCATTCCAGAAACATTATTTCATTCCCACTCTTTGAAAGTTGGCTAGATAATAAAATGTTGTAAGTGCCAAAATATTACTGTTAAGCCAGAAATACATTATTCAGCCAGTCTAACAATACCTTGAAAGAACATGTACAAGTAGCAGTACAGCAGGATCAATAACATCCAGATGACAAGAGGAGAACAGATCCCTGAGGGTTAGTTTGCTTGAGCTAACAGACAATCAACAAAGGCTAGATGCAACATGTATCCCTGGCAGTCTAGGCACTTCACAAACACAGTGCCCTGGAACAACATACTCTTTGACCTTGATGGAAGTAACCCCTTTAAACAACACTCACTCCCCCCAAAAATCCTTACTGTAGACAGTCTTGCAAATTATTGATCCTATTCTATCTGTTTGAAAAATGATAATAAATACTCATCGTTTCACATGCTTCCTTATTCCTTTGCCTTGTCTACTTTATTGTAAGCCGTTCAGGGCAGAAGCTAGGTTTAATGCTGCAATGAAAAGTACTAAACCAAATATGGCTTTGAGTACTACTTTATTTTCAAAACAATGAAGGTCCACTTCATCCAAACATTGCTTGCTTGGTCAAGAAAAAATGTGCTGTCTAGAAACTCCTCCTTTTCTGCTTCTTTGCTGCAAGATTAATAAACCTTTCCCTGGGTTCATCACTAAAACATGAACTTGATGAAAAGAGCATCCCTAACAAGACTTCCTCAAGATGCTACTCTTTCCTACACTTCTATCACTTTCTGTTGCTGGCTCTTCCTTACTTTGCTGACTCCTCCTAATTTTCTTTCTGTGTGTATGCATGCTTACATGTGCGTGTGCGCATTTCCTCCTCTACTCTTGAGTTCTTCAAAGCCACTGGTGTTTACACCAGAGCAAGTACAGTGCTCATGATCAACACACAAAAGCAATAAGGGAAACAAGAAAGACAATCTGACTTAGACTGGCTGTGAAATGATTATCAGTTCAGTGGTTCAAATCAGCATCAGCCATTCTCGGTCGCTGGTCCCTGCCAGCAGTGAGAGTCGTGCTGTAATTCTACAGAATGAATTGGTCCCTTCCCCCACTGCAAGAAATCCCTCCCCGGCCTCCAGCTGCCAGATGGAAGTGACAGACAAGGGTCAGATCTTCCTTTGTTACCAACATGCATTTATTGATCTGTGTCCCTCCAAAGCACAGAACTCCAGCTCAACCTTAGCTCTCAGACCACAAGCTGTTTTAGGTCCTGGGGCAAACAAAACATTGAAGCCTCATAACTGAGACCACAGTGCACAATATTCCCTTTTTCTTAACTCCCCCAGCCAGTTTCTTACATTTACCAATGGATAACTCTGCAGAGGAGCCTTTATACCACAGCTGTGAGAGTCAGAGCAAGCTGAGAGGAGGGAAGATGTGAGATGATAAGATGGCAAGGCATTTCTTCATTTCTTTAGCTTTCCCAGACCCCTTATTATTGCTTGGAGATAACAACATTATCTCTCTTCATATCCTGGCTGGTCCTGACCTTATATTTTAACACCGAAACTCTCAAATTCTGCGCTACTATCCCAAAGAACAGGCAACTATAGAAAACAGCAGAGAAGAAAGAGCCTGGGCTAAATTGTAAAAAGGAGAAAAAACACTGAGAGCGCCTGTATCCTCATTCTGATCTGCTTTTCCTGCTTCTCCATGTTTACGGGCTACATTTTTTGTTGGTGTGAACCAATACAGGCTACATCTGCTTACACAGGGGTAGCATCACAAACCGTGTAAACACCCATGTCCCCAGAAGGAATCTGCATCCTCCAACACGATGCCATTGCTACCATCTCCTCAGACATGCTGTGTGAGCGCTGCCCCAAATGTTTCAGACAAATCTGACAGGCTACAAGAAACAGCTGTAGGAGAGTTCTCTGGTTTGACAGAAATAGGTTGCAGAGCAGCTCCACTGGCAGGGCTGGAAGATGTCCACCTATCCACAAACTACTGGAAACCACAGACAGACGACTTTGACAGATTCAGCTGAAGTCTGCACCCATTTCTACCTTCTCATCATTACCTGCCAGGTCAGTACCCTCCAGCAAAGGCAGATTAACACCATTAGGTAGAGTTACTTAGGGAGCGTTTACACAGCTTCTGTTGCAATACAGAAACCTCTGGCAGAGATATGTTTTTGGGGGCAGCAGACTCTCCCACTAGCTCAGCGAAATGAGCTTCAGTTTATGGCCCAAGAGCCTCTGAAGTACATGAGATGATATAAAAGCAAAAACAGCTGTAGTGTGGATGGAGGAATTATACAGCTGCTCTTGCTTATGTGACCAGGATGTGGGACAGCATACCACGCAATGCAAAGTAGAGGCAGAGGCAAGAAGCAGCCCTCTCGGCCCTTCACCCCATTTCAATAAATCTGTCCCTGTGAAAGCAACTTTTTTGACTTAGTGACATTCTACCTGTACTTTGCACAGCTACAAACTGCTGGACAACAAATTAACGAAGGCCTTTAACTGCAGCCTGAGCAAGCACTGCTGGTGCCATTCTCTGCCACTTCTTGAACCTGCTAGTCACAAAAGCAGTCCGTGTCCCAAAACCTGCCTGAAGTACCTGAATCAGCAGTTATTCTGATTGGATGAGTTATAATGAGAAAGGGTATTTTCAGAACAGTTTTATGTATGGATATGTGCTAACCACTGGCAGTAAGAAAAATCACAAAAACCTTGAAGAATGGTGGAGAGATTCTAGGCATGTAATATCCAGTTGTCTCTAAGAGGCAACGACAGCTACAGCAGTGAATGCTGAGAAGCCTCTGCTGTTGTTTCAAATATTGTCTTATTTTAATATAATCTTGCTTTTATTTTCACACAGAATCCACCTCTTTCCTGCACCGGTAATTTTATGCCTTCTAGAATGCAGTACTGTAAGAAACACTCAACATTGTGATGAGCACAAGCCCTATTCCAAAGAACTGGTGATGACATGATATTGTCAGCACCAGTTTTAATATCCATTCAGCTTGGATGCTGAACAGAGTAGGGGACCTTCCCCACAGACGTACAGAAATAAAAGGCCTCTGTTCGCTCCAGTAACAATACCAACATACGTATTAAAGGAGATTCAAAGAAAAAGTAAGCTGTATTTCAGAAAAGTCTATGCAAATGGAAAATCAGGTACATTGTTATAAGTATCAGGCAGCCTTTCATATGATATGACAGTCGATGCTGGTGTGTCCAAGTCCCTCTGACTCCCATCTTTTGTATATGTTCCATACAGGCAAGCCGCTGCCTTCCAGTCCCACTGTCTTCCACATGAATTCACAGGAATCTGATGACACAGAGAAGTTTGCAGCTGGTTTTGGTGGTAAACTCCCTCCCTGAACATCCACATACAGCACTCCATGCATGCTCCTCAATGCTGTGCACAGTGACCCTCCCCCAAGGAGCATTCAATCTAAAAGCTGCATGGCAGAATGGTAGTGTAGCGTGAGGTGAGAGAGTAAATGTGATTCCTGCCAGCATTCAGTAACGCACCAAGTGGAATCATTTGCTTCAGCAGCGTATAGACTCACCCTAGTTAAATTCATAATATTTAAGTGCACAAGCCTCTCTCCTTTTTCCTTTTTAAGACTAGAAAATTAGGTTATTGTGGACAGCTCAGGTATCTTGTGTCTGCAGATGAAGTGGATGCTTCTGTGGGGTTTGCACTACCAATTAGCTTTCCCAAGTAATGAGGTATAATCCCCCCTGAGAAAGCCTGCTTCATCTGTGATATACTCCCTGCAGAAATGTAGAAATCTAGCAGCCTAAGTTCAGATTCATGAGATTTTTTTTTTTTTTAATATTCTTTGAGAAGCTACAGGAATAAAAATTTGACATGGGAGCCCTTCTACTGTTTTCCTCTTTGGGACAAATACTATATAATCAGTGAAGAGTGTTTTAACACTAAGAAAGGTAATAATATTTTATTATCAGTGCCCATATGAAGCTATGTGTATTAAAAACATTCAGCCAATCTCTGTAGAAAACAATGAAGATAAATGACTGTTGTGAATTAATTTAGGGCTGCTACTGTAAGATGTCTCAGTTTCTCACATATTATAGGTAGTGAAATTTATGATTTACTCTGGCTTTTATTCACTGCCACTGTAATAAAAAACCCCAACAATTTGGCAGCAATATAAATGGTTTCCCATCAACATGAATAGCGTCAGTCCGTGGACCTGTATCTGCTTTCACTTGAGCTCAAGTAAATCAGAAGTTAACCACTTAAACATGAATTATACTGATAGAAGTTTAAGAATGAAGGAATCAGACCTAGACATTGATTCTGCATGCCCTTTGCTAATGAAACCAGCTCTGCTATTGTTTATACCCTAACTGAATGCTATCATAATCATTTGGATACAATAAACAGCTCTTGCAGATGGCTGACTGCTAAAAAGGAGAAAAAAAAGAGGTGTATAATGGCCACACTAAAAGGCTTTGATAACAACACATCAACTTCATAAACTTGTGTCCTGCAGAAATACAAGTGAACATTCAGCAGACCACAAGCAACAAAGGAAAACATGGATGACTTCATCAGCCATTAAGTCTGCTGTGCCCTGATCTAACAGCATGATTCAAAATTAAAATCAAGGAAATTTGTCAACAAGCATTTCCTCAGCTCAGAAGAATCCTCAATTGTTGTGGCTTTTACTCTGCGCCCATTTGGGAGTGTCAAACAGACCATGAATGGGGAGGATACTGAGCAGACTGTTGCTGTATTTTACCAATTCCAAATCAATAAAAACAGTCCTTTGAGGCAGAGGCTTTGCCTGTATCAGTTTTACTTTATGCTAGGGACTGGAACTGATATATGCCATCACACTCTAGGGTTCCTCCTGCACCCAGACCTTCCAGGTTTGTTCAAAACACAGCAGAGCAAGCCCCTGTGAATCTAAGTCACAGCGGTCCTGAGGAGTGAAATTCAGAGTGCCTTTCTGTGGCTGTGGAAAAATGTTCTTCAGCAATGGGAGTAACATGGAGAACCAAAAACAGATTAGATGAATATTCATTATTCAAAAGTAGGATTAAGAAGTAAATGACGGTTTGAGGATGTAATTTATGAGACAGAATGACACAATCCCATACCATTTAAAGAGCGCCTTCTCAAACTGCCCCCGTACTTTCACACCCACACTTTTTCCCTTCCCTTAAATGTTAAAGAGCTGGGGAAGAGGCCTAGTGCACAGAAACTGCATATGGATACATACCCATTTTTTCATGTATTTGTGAAAAAAATCTGAACTCTGGAATATGCAGAAAAATATTGCACACAGAAAAAATTATTTCAAGGCATATTTTACTCCTCTAGCCAAAAAGTATTTCTAAGTCATACACGGGGCAGCATTTGATTTTTCTGATCTGGAATCTTCTCATATAAGTACAGAGCCAGTTTCCAATACCAATAAGGGTACTTCATACATATCTTTACTGGCTTCACATTTTGCTTTTTCAATTAATTCAAACATTTTTCAGTAATTAATGTGTTTAAGTGTTATTTTTAAAAACTTCTGATTTTAATCTTATGAACTGCAACATACCCTAAGATCTTTATTCTAGTTCCATCCTTAAAAAAAATCTACTTTTTGGCAGGTGTCCAAGGCAGCAAGTGTTTCTATAAACTGCAAGTGCAAATAAATCTTATAAAATGCATTGCAAACAGAGAATTGAGGAGACATTTAAGAAAACACAACTGAACAAAGCAGTGACATGGATTAAGAGGAGATTTGTTTTACGCATCAGTATTTAAAAACAGTTTCTTTCTGACCAAAACACTATTTTTTCAGAACGTTCTGCTGAGTAGTGTAAGAGAAGTCTCTTTGTAGTCCCAATTTTCTGGCTTTAAAGGGTCTCAGTTTAACAGAAAATTTAAGGATTTAAAAAAAAAATCGACAAACAGAGAAGCGAAGAAAGAAACCAAATTAAAGCATGTGAAGTAACTCAAAGCACTCTGCCTATGGCTGGTAATCCCCACTTTACAGATATGGGAGAAGATGCAAAGAAATTGAGTTAGCCCGCCTAAACTCACATCCAAAGTCAATAGAACAGTCAGGAACAGAACACTATTTCTACCTCCTACCCTAAGCACCAAGCTACAGTTCTTAGAAATGGAAAAAAATATTCACAAAAGCATAGTCCTATAAAAGAGAGGGTAGGAGAGAACATTCTCATTGAGGTAAATACTTGTTTGTGGAGATTACTGCCTGTCTCACCAATACTCTAGTGACCACCTTGTCTGCACCCATAATTAGGGCAAGCCCCTCTGTAACTGCATGAGGTCATGTTTTTCTTTCAAGCAGCAGTAAATTACCATGCTTGTTATCACTCCTCTACACAGATTCCCTCAAAAATTAGATTATCTCCAGGGCATCCTTTGCTATTTTGTCATTTTCAGTATCATTCTTACTGTAGCAGGAAAAAAGGCAAAAAAAAAAAAAATCAACATTTAGGGTTTGAGAAACAAAGATATTCATGTATTAGGGGGGGAAAAAAGAGTGAAAGAAGCAGATCATCCTGGAACTGCCAATTTTCTGTATCCTTTGAGGATTAGATCCAAGCTTATAATTTCAGTGAGCAATTATCTAAATAGAAATGCTCTAATTGCACGAGGATTGTGTTTTCTCTGGAGTGTTATTTCTTTCAAGTATCCTGCTGTTTATTTATATTCAGCTGAATAAAAGGTATGCTGAGCTACCCAGTGATTTACACTGCAGTAGGGATGTTACCATTGGTACACAGGAGATTGCTGGTATAGCACAGAAAACCCTCTAGGCTGTTCTAACTTACTAGAACTAAGCCCATTCCAGTCTCTGTCTTATAAACTCAGAGTTTAATAAAGAAAACAAAGCAATTCTTCCTGGATGATTGTCAATGAACTGCTTTGTTGCCTCTGGAATCACTGCCAGCTTGGGGAGAAGTAGGGAAAAAATTAGCACGATGCACAACTACCCAAGGAAAACAGCTTACCCGGCTTGGTACCCCACATGTCTGGAAGCAGCAAACGTGTTAGGGGAGAGATTGTCATGGAGCCACACACATTGTTCCTTCAGCAGTGATAGTAGTTTACACGGATCATTTAGAATCGTTTAGGTTGGAAAAGACCTTTAAGATCAAGTCCAACCGTTAACCTAGCACTGCCAACAATGCCTCGACAGCTGCTATAATCAATATTACAGATACACTGGGAAGGAGAACAGCACTAAGACAAACAGCCAAGACACGAAAGACCTAACACTCGCTTATTAAAGTTTCGTACCTAGTAAGAGCAGAAAGGTTATAAGAGTTGGCCTCTATCATTATGCACCTTATGCACCATTGCACAAGAAAAGTTCTGTCTATCTTAAAGGTTAATAAGCCTGTAAGACGTGCACACGTTTGAGGGGAATGCAAAAACTCTCCTTCACAGGAAATTGTGGTGATTGTCTAAGAAGGGCTCCTATTCCTCCTTCTCCAGAATTATAGCAAAATGTCAGAAGGAAACGCAGCAAGGGGAAACTCAAAGATGCACTGCTTGAAAACTGCATTCTGCTTGAAAAACAAAATGGATCACATTAGTCTAGAAAGTCTTAGTGGAAGCATCGCGATGTGGTATATAACTCTTCAAGGGTTAGGCAACAGAAGATTCCTATTGCACATATTCGTATCAAAAGCTACTTAATATCTTAATTTGTGTTTATTTATGCTTATACACAGTAATGGAGAGACAGAAAAAGGGGAAAGGGCCAAAACTAAGAGAGTTTAGAAAAAGATAAAATTCAGAAGAATACATGAAAATTATACAGTTTCAGGGGCACTAAGTATCAAGTCAGGAATAATTCCCTAGAAACGTCATTGCTTTTTCCAAATTCCAGTCAAGAGTAGCTGCTTTATGTTAACAGTAAAGAAACAATGAATAGCATGTTCCTCCACTTTTTAATGTGCCATCATTAATGGAGAACTTGACAGGAGCAGTAAGTGAAGAGGATCTTTATCTGCTTTAATTTTATTTCTATGTAGAATAAACTGTACAATTCAGTTTAACCATTTTCAAACAGGACAACAACTTTTAGAATCATGGCTCAGTTCTCATTCCAAACCAAAAAAGCATGACAAATAGGAGTTCATGTACAAACCTAATTTTTGCACCAAATTTCTGTGCATGCAAAACATGAACAGAGCACCTGTTGATGAGCTACAGGCATCTGTGACACAGGTCCCAAGAATAAAACACAAAAATACGTTAACTAGCAACTAAAACTATAACAGCCAACAAATTCCAATCCCTGACAGGGACTGAAAAACATACATTATAGAAATACACCTACTTAAAGCTAATTTTCTGTGCTGCTGTGAACATTACCAGCAGCGAAATAGTATCTACTCACCTGTCCTTTAACAATGAGAAAGATGACTGGGAGGAAAATAAACATGATAATTTCTTGTCCAAAGCTGTCACTCAAATTGATGGAGCAACTGGATTTTTCCACAGCTGAATTGAAGGAGACATACACCTGTTAATTTTTTGCTTTTCTCTACTTATCCAACTGAAGTGAGAACCTTTAGAGCCTGGGACATCCAACACCAGAACAGACAAGTCCTATTTACGCATACGCAAAACATGAATCAGCAGCAAAAAGAGGGTCTGCAGCAACAGACCAGATTCAGAAATACTCTTCAGGGAAAAATCCTACTTAACCAACTGGAGGTTTTTCTGGAGCAGTGTTTTTTCATCCTTTAAGTCCATGCTTCACTTCAATCACTTAAGAAATATTATTGCCTCACAATATTACAAAATTTTCACACATAAAATTTTCTAAGCCTGGTGCATTTTAATGTAAGCATTTGGGACAAGAGGGACATGTAAGTCTTTGCTGCCTTTTCGTTCAGGTTTACTCTCTTAGAGCCATGAGCTCAAGGATGCAAAATCTCCATGAGGAAGCAGAAATCCACACTATGGATTAGATTTTTTTCTCCCTAAAAGAGTCTAAAGACAGGAAAAAGGGCAAGGGAATGCCATGCAGATTATAAAGGGTCCTGGGCAGCAGACAACTCAAGAATCCCAGACCAATCTTGAGCTCTGCCATGCCCCATTTCAGCTGAAAGGCCAAGAATGTGCCAGTGAAGAACTTGGTGTTTAGAATATCACACACAGATTTTGGGGTCTACCTTTTGCAAGTCCTGCCTGTTCACCATTGTTTTTCTTTTTGCTCCAGAGGACTTCCAAAACGGTACTCAAAACCAAAGCTTTCACGGCATTTTAATGACCTTGGGATCCCCAGTCCTTTGAAGAAAACCAGGTTCTCTATATGTGCTCAGAGGTCCATGCATGTCTGTCTTCATGTAGTACTGATGTTTTATTATTTCTATACAGACATCATGATATTCAGTGGTGGAAAGAAAGCTTTTCTGAAACATAAATTCATACCTTGTTCTGACTTCCACAAAATGAATTTTTTACCACCTAGTTTGCAAAATGCGATTACACAATTGCTCTTGCAAATTACAGCAATCATTCAGATTTCCAGAACCCAAGTCTATTCATGAAAACCAGATTTAGAATTGAAAACTTGGAGGATACACAATAAAGCAGTACCTTAAATTCTAAACATAGTTGGTAGCAAACCATAAAATTCTAGCAATATTTTTCATCATTTATCCTCAGCATATAGCAAAGACAAAGGATAACTTGTATTTTATCATAAAGGCCTCAGTATTTATTCCCTATTAAATTCAATTATGTTGCTATCACTGTCAGTAAGTGTTTCTCTGGTAGATGCATTCAGTTAGCCACACTGTGTTCCAGCAGAGCAAGGATTTTAGGACTGCGTTATCTATCAACTGAATCTGTGAATTTAATGTGTCCTGGGACCATCTTATAGTTGGCTACAAAGCTGTTTATTAATATATTATTGAAATGATTGGAACGATAGTAACCTATCATAGACAAAATACTGCCAAGTCACCTAATTTCAAGATAAGCTTATGCTTCTTGACCTACTAGTTTCATTGAATAAAAGTTAGAAATTTTCTGGCTAGGATGGGAAATAATTTTTGAGATTCCTAATCTCAAAAGAGAAGACAAAATACAAGGAACAGTTTTCTCTGCAATTAATTTGGTATTTTAATTTTTACAAAACCATTCAAGGAAGAGGCAGTATCTTGAAGGCTCTCAGTTTCCAAGATACTTAACGAACAACCTCTGCATTCTGAAGCCACAGTTTGTATCTCAAGCTTAAATTGTACTTCATCTCTGCTTCATTATCTCCATCTCAGTGGAAGACAGTTACATACTGTTTTCTGTGTTATTACTGGTTGCAGTAGCATTGTATTTCTATTTATTATTAGCAGAGAATTCTCTCACCACACATTCTTTTCTAGCTGCTTCAATACTGCTGACTTTCTTAAATATATTCTTTGAACTGTGCTCCCAATTTCCTGTGAATACGATTCTCTCTTATTTGCAGCTGTCTCCTAAGATAGCCTTCTCTTTCTCATACATATTCAAGTATCAAATGGAATTTGTATTTCTCCTGTATCTTACTAATTTTTTTGATAGTAATAAAAAAATCAAGACTTTTAAAGCAAAAACTGAAGCAGTGTTCCAGCCATATTCCTCACATAGACCAGAAACAGTGGATCAGCTGCCTTCCTGGTGGAATTTCACCTAGAGTTTAATTTGATAATGCTGGTTAATACAACCCAACAGATAGGCACTGGCACCTTTTCACAAGGAACAAAACCAATCTATTCTGTTAGTGTCCAAGAAACAGACAAGCTTGAACAGTTATACCACCATAAGGAAATATTAATCATCTGTGTTTATAAATACTCCCTCTGCTTATGGACAAATATTTTCAATCCCATTCAGTGCACTAGCTACCTTAATGAATCAAAGATACAGGGATGCAAATTGTTTTCACACACTATTTTCATTATTGTGATTTTCATTATCGTGATTTTCATTATCGTATTTTTTCATGACCTTTCATCCACAGCAGGCAGAATACACGTGTGCAAAAGCATGCCGTGTATTCCCATTTTATTGTCACATTTTATGCTCTAGAGCAATAGTAGTTTTTCATTTAATTCAAAGAAAATATTTGAAGCCATCACTGCCTCCACGAACTGTTCTTCTCTAACATAAATTATTATTATAATTAAAAGGAATTATCATGCTGTCTCTGAATGCCATGTTTTCCATATTACTTTTCTCAACCCAGTCTCTAAGTGAAGATGTTTAATTGCAAATGCAAATGTAGCTACACTAAGTTGGCACTTAAGGCTCTAGAAACAAGTAAAGCACCAGATTTGAAAACTTCACCAGTTTGGAACTGTTTGCAAAGTTTATGAAAAGGAAGCCAAAAAGAGATACTGAAATTAAATACACAGAAATAATTGAAAGGCTATACTAAATGTATGCACTGTGTACCACAAAGCCAAGAAGACAGTATCAAATGGGTTTGCATTAAACAAGGGGGAGGGGGCGAAAATTCAGGAAAAACAAAAGAACAATGGCATAATTTAGCATATTTGTACTTGAGTCAGATCCAGCTGATTGCTTTGGAAAGGATTCTGCTCAAAGTAAAAGGTGAATGGAGAAAGGGAGGTCAGGAAGGAGGCGGGTGTTTGTCATTAAAAAAAATAATTTGGGAGAACACAATGAGTAGTGAATGTATTATGTTGCAGTAAACACTCCAAAAAATCAAAAAAATACTATAGCAGTATCTTCATTCCCTTCATTGTTATTAAGTAGAAAGTAAACAAATGCTTCTTTGCAGAAACAGAGTTTGGAGCTCTGCCAGGAATGGTCACATCTAACACACATTATTTATACTGTATAAAGTGCAATAATATTAGTCATTTAATGAATAGCTAGAGGATGTCTGTTACAAGATATGAAATGATCATAACTTGTTAAAGGTAAAGAAGGTTAAAAATGGGAATTTCTTCACTCAGGGAGCTGTTGTGAGTGCAGAAGAGTCTCCACCTCAGGTCTATAGAAATGCATTTTCTACATCTGCTAAAACAGCCGTCACAGGCATCACTGATGGCCTTTTTAAATTCAAGACCTAACATTGTCTTCTCCTTACCGTCTCTTACAAACACCCATCGATATCTTTCACATCACAAATTACCCATCTCTCACTAAAACTTCAGTTTGGTACACAGTTGTATATTCAGTGGGCTTCCTCCCTGACTCTATTCTCAGAGCTACATTCCGTAGCCTCCTCTTCCTCCTCCTCCTTTCACACACTGTGGACATTTTCCAAGGGGCTCTTCTCACCCTACCACTTTTTCACATTTTCTATTTTTACCTTTCTGTTGACCTCATTCATTCATGTGGTCTCTCCTCAAGCTGGGACTGACAACCCTCAAATATTCCTCTCTTGCAGATCTCTACCCTGCCACCTTTCTCTCCTCTCACAGATACTGCAATACTAAATATAACAATAGAACTACATGTTTATCCCACCTAACCTCATTCCAACCGTTGCCCTTCTCTCCAAAAGGAATCTTTTACCCAACTACAGATGAAGGTTTTGAGACAGAACAGCCATAAGATGTACTTTTTTCCTTTATTTATACCTCACTTATTTTTCTTTTTTTATCATTTATTCTGATATTAAAAAATGCATATTAAAGAAGGGAAAAAAAGAGCTCTCTGAGGAGAAATTCTCTTTGGATCTGTATTCAAATAAAGAGATGAAACAGGACACGAAGAAACAATAGCTTTTTTGTTGTTGTTCAGAAGATACCTGAGATTTCATGAAATACGCAGCTATTTATATATGCAATCTAATTACATAAAGTATTCTGTACCTCTGCCACTGAATTTTGTGCAGCAGCATGGGTTAGAGGGTTTTTTGCTTGTTTTTTTTAAATTGTGGTTTTACATTATTTTTGCCTCTTTTGGAGCAGCTCCCCATTTTCCTAAAGAACGGCTGTTTCCAGCCATCAGACTTTGCTACCTCTGTTACAACAAACTGACCATGCCTGGCTAACTACTTGCTCAATCTATTTATTCAGTTTACAACACAGCACAGCCCAGCACAGTATATGTGGCATCATGTATCATACATATTGTGCAAAAATTTCTCTCAAGCATAATCATGGCTCTTAAAACTCAAACAATGACAAGGTCTCCACATTACCAGAATTACATTCCCTCCTCCTCCGCCCCCATCCAACTCCTCATCAGTCTCTAGCATGACTCAACCCAGTTGAAAAGCAGTACGTTTACAAGTAATTTCATTTCTTTCAAGCGAGATACATCATATGGAGGAAATAAATAAAATGTTTTACAAAAGCTATTTTCAGTGCCTGGTCCCTGGTGGATAATAGGGTCTATCTGGTTTCATAAGCTGCTTCTAACTGGGAATTTTTCTACGTTAGTTTTGGCTTAATGAGACTGATATTACCATTTTGCAGCCCACTCTATGATGGCGGCAGAACCATGCCCAGTAGCACATCAACATTTCCTTCTAACTCTTTAAGCTGACAAACGTATTTTGGAACTATTCCTGTTGTTACAATTACTACCTTATCTCCAAGACTGCGGGCAGGGTCACAACTGCTTTTGTACAAATGCATTTTTCCTAAGGTCCTGTGCTGAGGGCCATCTTTTACTTGCCAAAACCCCAGACTTCATCTAGACTCTGAGGTTTTCAACACATTTTTAACAATTTCACTTCCAAATAGTAGGCAGCTTATTGGCTAGCCATGAGATGTTTATGTATATACTCTTCTTTGTCTCCCTCTCACTGGTATATTGTTAATGTGGTGAGCTGTGTTAAAATTTATACAAAACAAAAGGGGAAAAAAAAAGAAAAAGACTGTCATGTATCATCCAGAGGAAAATGAAGTTAAAGTATCTTATTTTCAGCAGTCATGAGGGACTGAAACCAGAAGCAAACATTTATCTGAATGTTGCAGAAACTGATACATCATTATGACTGCAGCTTCTTTTTTTTTTTTTTAAGAGTTCCACGGTGTTAAAATTTTGAGGATTAATTATGCCAAGTTTTGAGTATCCCCTGCTAGCTCCTACTTGCCCTTACTTCTAGTCAAATTACTTGAATTTATAGCTGTCAGCACTGTGCAGAATTAAGAGCCCTCTTGGAAAAGCATCCTCAAACCTACAAAAAATAACTGCAAAAGAATCAAATGGGGCAGGTGTGAAAAAACATCTTCTCTAACAGAGGAGAGATGGTTCATTGAACTGAAAGGGGCCAGGTAGTAGCTGAAATTTCAGTATTATAAATAGGACATTATGTAGCTGAACTAAAAATAGGAGTTTTATTTTTACTTAATGTTCCTCACTGCTGGCTGCTGACCTAGAGAAAGAGGACTCAGAAAGGAGAATTAAACAATTCCCCACACCATGCAAAACAAAACCACTAGCCTGGCTCCAGTGTCTATTTGTAAACTAAGAATACCATTTTTTAAACCAATTTCAAAAGATGTCTAATTGAAAGAACTCCCTAATGTTGCTGTGAAAAGAATATAATAGAATACAACAATTTCTGCAGAAAATCAACTGCAATTACAAATTCCCTGTCTACATACTTGCTTATAACAGAAAATTGCTAGTGTATCTAATCTGATTCCTTCACGTACTTTATATATATGCGACTGTTGTCCAATGCTGTAAGCAGTCTCTGCTCAACAGTAATAACGTATAATCATTCCAGTACTCGGTTTCAAGTCAAGATTGAGGGACCCAGCATAGGTTTGGAGGAAAATGCTATGTCAACCTGCCACCTGCCAACTGTCTCAGGGCAGCATCTTGTGTGCTTCCCTTTCCTAAAGACCAATTTTACACTTAAACTGAGAATCCTAATTTAGCTATGGTAAAATGGCAGCTTATATGGCCAACTGCTAAGGTGGCGTTCATACTTTGTTTAATTAAAAAAAAAAAAAGATGAAATTAGCACAAGCCTAAACCACCAAATTTGGATTTAGTTTCAAGCCCACACATGTAATCCTCAGGACTAAAGAGACTTGAAACCACGGTTTTGGTTCTGCTTACAATGATAAGAGGAAGCTGTAAAATAGAGAGAGATCTGAATCTGAACTTAAGTTCACAGGTGTTTAAGTCCATGGCTTTTTTTGGGGGCCCATCACCAGCTACAATCTAAGTGTCTCAATAGACTTGAGGTTTCCCCAGGCTATTTTTGGCTACAGCTGCTAAATATTGGATCTTTTTAATATACCATAGACCCCAAGGGGCTGTGTTGAAGCATTTATTCATCACCACTTTCACAAGAAGCTGAAATGAAAATAAGAATATGGTGATTTAACTTTGGAGAGTAAGCCATAATTACTTAAAAATGGCAACAACAAAAATAACTTGCATTACTTGTCATTGCTGGTCAAGCTGAAATAAAGGTATTTATTTTAAGAAATTATCATAATTATTTAAGGAAAAATACTTAGCATCTGTGTAGTCTGTATGCAAATCTACTAGCCAGTCATGCTTTCTCTTGGGCTGAAAAATGGCAAATTCCTTATCTACTGTATTTGTACATGATTCACATCCTTCATTAGTATTAGCAATCTGATTTGTTTGGGAATGGCAAGACTCAGAACATAATTCTGCACTTAGCTTAAATAATTCTAAAATGCAGGTTAGCACAGAGGCAGATGATAATTCAAAACTTCTTGCTGCTGCTAAGCTATTTTAGCTTCTCTCACTGTCAAAGCCAAGTCAAACACACCTAAATTAAAATGCTTATTTGCAGTGTCTCAAAAGACAACAGAAAGATTAATGTATTTTGTTTTTTCTCTTGATTTTAGGTAATATTTTTTCCCTTTTCATATGCTGAATCAAAACCCCAAAATAAAAGTAAACGCCATCACTAAGGTTACACTGTTGTGTTACTGATAGGTTTCAATAAGAAGGCAGCTTCAGAGGAAAACAAGAACCATACATTTTCTATATTTGAAATGCTGGCCAAATTTGCCATTTCCTTTCTTTCACTGTTGTACTAATTTTTATACATTTATACATACACACACATATATATGTATATACACGCACAACACCACTTCAAATGTAGCTTTGGGTGCTACTAATAATTTCAACAAACCTACATTGCTGCCTTTACTTTTTCCTCTTCCCCTTCCCTAATAACTCACTCACATAAACCACACAAGAATTGTTGTGCAACCTCTGGAACCCTCTTGGCTGCAAATGGAAGGCAACACAACAACTAAGGAAAGGACACACCAGAAACCTAGGTTCATGTGACCTGCTCTGGCCAGGTATGACCTACATCTCTTAAGCACCATTTTTGGTGTAAGGACATGAGGAAACTTCAACTTAGCAGCACCACAATACACTAAAACTGGCTTGTTGATCTATAACCACAATGCAAGCCCCATCAAGCCACAGATAAAAGTCCCTATGAATAATGTCCCAAATTCTTCCCCAGATATTCAACATATTAAAACAGAGATATTTTCATACAGACAAGGTTCCCTGCCTGCCATTCTGCTCAAAGGGAGAATTCTCACTTCACTTGCAGGTATGGCCTTCCTCCTTCCCCAGTATAACGTGTAGTACACAGCTTCTGTATGCAGTATCTTCTAACACATGGTAAGACCTAATAAACAATTAGAGATAACATTACAACATCTCCAGTGAGTATTGGACACTGGAATTGGTTTCCACTTGATGCACCACTCCCTGCAATAATATGCAACTTCCCAACTAGGAGATTTAGTTCAACTACGTCATTTTCCCCCTCACCTTGAACACAGCCCCAAGCATAGAAACAGAAGCCCTTGAACAAAAGCCCAGCACAGAAAAATTAAAGGGAGAATGTTTTGCTCTTGTTATAACTACAAGATGATTTAAGAGTTTCCATTTTGAATACCAAGAAGCTCCAGAGGAAAGTTTCAAGTTTCCTTGTTGCTACCCCTCTTTAGCCTTCATGCTATCTATTCTTGGCCATCTTGCAAAACAGAACCAACAGCAGCACAGCTGCATCAGGGTAAGGGCAAACTGGCTTTCTGAAGAAACTTCTAGTATTTAAATCTTTTTCTCACACCAAATACCTTAACTCCAACCAGCCTCTCCTATTTTCCTAGTTAAAATAAGCAAACTCTCTTATCACAGAAAACTCTTGTATCTGAAAAGCCATTCTGCGTGGCTGCCACCTGCTAGCTGTATGACAGTGAACAGTGACCAGGTTTTCGACTGTTTGCTGTTGCATACCACACACTTGTGTTTCTACCTAAATGAAGCCACTGTGGACCAATTATGAAAGATCTGTTATTCCATTTGGAATTACTCATTTGGGGATTTGATTTGTGATTTGTTTTCCTCTGAGGTTTTTTGGAAGCACTAGTGGGATGAAGTTTAAATTAAATTGGGACCATCAGCATCCCAAAGACAACTATTCAGTAGCACACATTTAATATTGATTTAATATGATTATGTGGGCTGCTTGTAACCGCAGCTGTCTAACATCACTTATACACAAAGTACTTTATATATTCATTACCCGTAATGTTGGAATATGAAGCAAACCAAAATACAGCAAAATAATCCACACAAATATTTAGCTCTGAAAGCTACAGAAAAGTGTAAGAATTAAAAGCTGGAATTTTCAATTCACAAAGACAGCTCAGGTGGATTGTTTCGTGAATCGCACACAAAGTCTAAGGTGCCACTGCATAAATAATTACAATATTATAGAATATACAAAGCAAGTGACAAAACAACCAATATGCTTCCCAAAATGAATCACTAGTAAAATGAACTGCAACAATGGCAGTTGTCTTTGGGGATGACCTTGTATTGCTGGCTGCTTCCAGAGCCAGGCGCATCAGCCAGTTCAAATACCCTGCTGAACTTTGGAAAAGAGGAATGCCTGTATTAAGGCATATCATTGCTATTTCTAAAATACCTATTACAGCTGTAACTAAAATCGGGGGGTGGGGTGGTGGAAAAGAGTGAGGTGTAGTCTTCTAATCCTATCAAACCACACAGAGAGGATTATTGACAATATCGGCACCGTTCCCTACTGTGATTTGTGATCACACGTGAGGCCCTGTGCTAGGGCCCTGCTCAAAGCTGAGCACAGCTAAGTCCAACCAAGTTTGCTTATTTCAACAGTGCTGTTCTGAGCACATCAACTTAATTTAAGTTAAAAAAAAAAATAGGGGGTGATAAATAAAGTAGGATTGTGCAAGAGAATTTGGCATCAACAAGTGATCGTTAGCAACCCTAGAATATTTCAGGGCACGGGGGACATCTGTGAGAACTTTTGGCTCGAAGGAGCCACTGAGGGAAGAGCGTGGGTGTCATTTTACCTGAGGCAGAGACTGTGGGGTGATGGCAACCATGCCAGCACCCAGCGCACAGCCCTTCTGAGGGCTGAGGCCATTCCTCAGCACAGCACCCAGCACCTGGCCACAGCCAGCCAGGCTGCGAGGGTGGCCAGGACAGGCGGGAGGCGGCAGGCACCCACGCAGGGCCCCTCCAAGATGGCGGCCCGTCCACACGGAGCCCCTCCCGCGCGCGGAGGGAGGCTGCTGTCTCCCGGCGGGACGGCGCGGCCGCTGGGCGGCGCTGGCGGCTGCCGCGGCGCGGGGCGAGGGGCGGCCGCCGCAGGAGGCCGGGCCGGGCCGGGCCGGGCCGTGGCCGCGGAGCCTGGCGGCGTTCCCGGCTGCCGGGCGGCGAAGGGAGACGGCGCTGCCGGCCGCGGTGAGCGAGCAGCGCCGAGCACTGGCGGCGCGCCCTGCAGCGGCCCCAGGAGGCGGCGAAGGCCGCCCTGTGGAGCTCTGTACCGGCCCCGCTGGGACCGGTCTGTGAACGGGAGACACGTCCGGTGGCTGCTGGCGTGACAGCGAGCAGCTCTGCGAGGGCTCGGGGAAAATACTTAAAAATTCCCAATATTCTTCCCTGCAGGCTGTAATCGAAGGATTTCCCAGTGGCGTCGCCGTGTGCAGCGGCCCGCCTGGAAGGAACTGCAGTCATCAACGGGGTTCGCGATGCAAAACGCCGCTTTGGAAATAACTCCGTAACTTAAAAAAAAAAAAAAAAGAGCGCAGTGATCCAAGCGTGGGGAATAACCATTTCAGCCTAGTGCTGGAGGAGAAATCAGCTTAATGTTTCACATACTTACTTACAGTCAAAATAGCCTAGCCCTCGGTTGCTGGCAGCAAAGGTCAAGAACAGTTTTTAACGAAACGTTTTGTAAAAATACAGTATTGCCACTAAACCACTGATTTCATGCTAACAAAACACGTATTCTGTAACCTGTTCTTTCAGCACCTTAACGTTGGGGACGAGATGGTCGTATCTGGGTTCCTGTAATGTAACTTAGTTACACCCATCTGGATTCTTCAAGGCATTTGACGTTTTTCCCAAGCCAAAACAAATCACCAGGTTCTGGATGGCTGATGTCTGTACTGCGCATGACTTTTGTCAAGCCATCAGTTAAGATCTTTTCCAGGTAATGAATGCCCCAAAACATCTTTCTGCACAGTTACCTTTTTGAAATGTAGCTTGTTTTATCTAGGGGTCTACCTAAAAAATAATAAAAGGCTCACTGGTTAAAGTGATGGTTCCATATCAAAGTTCCCAGCCTTTAAAATGTCACCAAATAGTTCAAAAGAATAATTTTAAAGCATGACAGTTCACAAGATCCATTTTTAGGCTAAATATATATTTTGTTCCTATTGATATATTTTTTTGGTACACAGCAATTTAAATAGGTTTGGGAAACCTAATGTGAATTTAGTATTCACTTAAAAGTAGACCTTCATTTACGGCAAAGCAGATTCTGTTGATTAGCAGCATGGTTACCACTGAGCCGCAGTTACACCAACACCTATTTACCTTGAGTGATGCAAACACCTCTACGAAAGAGGACAGGCTATTAAATTCATCAGGTTCCTCCTGTTATGCCAAGTAGAATTAGAGTTAGCAAATTATAAGTGAAAGGCTCTGTAAAATAAACACAGAATCTAATGGGACCACTACGATTTGCTATAATACTCCATTTCAGTGAATGTTAATAAAACTGAATGTGTAACTTAAGTCTACAGCCCTAAAATCCATTATGTTGTCCAGGTGGAGAATCCCCTTTGCTTAAGCACAAGTGTTAATAATTCATTTTTAATTAAACTGTCAGATTCCAGTATCATAATTTTCCTGTTGTTCATGTCTTTTTAGGTATTCCATAGAAATGTGTTTTCATTTATATCAGAAAGGTTTTATATTAGATGTCACACACACTTTTAAAGCACAGGCAGTGCCAACACTAAGAAATGCCTGACTGTTGAAGACTCTTTATCCTTGTAGTGTAGAGCTTTAGCAAAGTAGGTAACACATCAGAAATATTCATTAAAATTATTCACAACTACAGTAAGCATAACTAACTTTTCAGCTGCATATTTTAGTAATAGTTATTCATATTAATCATTCCTGTGGAGCGTGTACCAAGATGATTTCTTACAGGGTTCTTTTGAGTACACCCTGATTTTCAGGAAGTTATGCACGCCTATAAAATTCACAATCAACTCATCACTGTATTTGAGAGCTATTAGCACAACTGTTTGAATAACCAGTGTATCGGCTGGGAATCAGATGGGAAAAAGCAAGTGGCTAGAACACTCACAGGACTACAGTCCTCACCCAAATTGTACAAATGATCAGCTCAATTGAATCAAGGTTTTACTGCAAGGTCTAGAAACTACACGTAGTCTTTATCTGCAAGAAATGCCTCTGCTGTAATTCCTCGAGGGTGTTATCAACTAGAGTGAAACAGGGAAAGACAAACAGTATACTCATAATATATTAACACTCAGCACTGCAGCTTAACAGTAACAGCAGATTCAAATCCTGTTGTATAAAGAACCATGCAGATACGGCACATTTTGGCCCCTTGATGCCAAAAAGTCCAAAAACTAGGCAAAAGAGATGCAGGCCATGAGATGTAAAATGGTATAAAAAAATAGCAGATGAAAGCCAGTATTATAGCTGTTTATCAACTTAATTATTAAATTAACTCCAAGAAAGCACAGATGAAGGTTAAATTGGATAGACTAGATGGTGATGTACTGAATTCTTATCTCCCTGTCAGTGTGGAGCCCACAAACACGTATGCAATAGGTGCTGCTTATGCTCTGGTATTGTGCTTGTGAGGCAAAGCTATGCTGCACCAGGGCACTTGCTGCAGGTTAAGGGTGTCCTAAGTTAATTTATGGCAAGTTAGCCACTGAGCACTCACTGGAATATATCTCACATTAACTTCCCCTGCCAGACAACTAATGTTTCAAACTATTCCTAGTAGAATTGAGTACCAGCACAGTGATCTTTGCAGGCAGAGCTTAACACCAGAGCAAGAACTAGCACTGTACATACATTTACTGCTGCTATTCAGCAGAATATCTTTCCTCCTACTGGGAAAAAGGAAAAAAAAAAAAAAAAAGAAAACAAGATGTCAGAATTTCATTTCCCAGCAAGAGAAAGTACACTACCGATAGTGTAGCGTTTCTGGTAGAGCTGGAGGGATTTTGCTGGGTAGTTATCACTCCCTTGCTCTGCACTCCTCCTGTCTGTGTATTCTAGACTTTTGTTGCACTTGAGTATGGAAAAACCTCACTGCTATGGCCAGGTCTGTATTATAGCTGCATTTGCCCCTCTGTTTTTATTTCCCCCTTCTTCACTTTCCCGCTCGAAGTGCCTAAAAGCTTCTCATGTTCTGTTGTGTTTTCTGATGCAACAGAAAATTAATCAAATTTCTTTTTTCCTTCTCTCTCAAATACGCTCTTTCAGAAAGAACTATGGGGAAAATGCTTCTATAAACAAATGACATTATGTAACATGTCTTCAAAGTCCTTATAGATAAGGTTTATTTCACCCAACATGTCCCCTACTCACCACTCAGCTCACTTTAGGAAACAACAACAAAAAAGCGTTTACCATTTCACCCTTACCCTCTTTCTCTGTCAGATAAATCGTAAGTATTACTACACCAGTGTTTCTCAGCTTCAAGATCAAATTAGCAACATAACCCCGCTCAAAAAAAAAAAGGAACAAAAACACAGGAATCAATGGGCAATCTCATATCACACTACTAGTGGGCAATTAGCAAAGAGAAACAGAAGGATGAATATGATCATACTT
The DNA here is from genome assembly GCF_964195595.1 of Calonectris borealis. NCBI lineage: Eukaryota > Metazoa > Chordata > Aves > Procellariiformes > Procellariidae > Calonectris > Calonectris borealis. The sequence continues at coordinate 17,965,543 of NC_134323.1, forward strand.
TCACTAGGAACAAAGTTTATCTGTAAATAGATTTATTGCTAAATGTAGTCCAAAGGATCAACAGAAATTGTGTGTGCCATTTGGTCGTTCATTCATTAAGTACATTGATCTTTGAAAACATGATTCTGACTAATGAGCTGTGTTAAGTGGCTCTTGGATTCTTACCTTCTTGCTATTCTAGTGAAAGATCTGGACTCACAGAAGCTGATGAAAGAAAGAAAAGTTTCAGTGCTTCTGCACTCAGATATCAGCTTCTCAACCTAATCTCTAGGACAATTATTTATTTATTTAAACATTACAAGCATCACCAAATCCTATTTAAGAGCTTGCCTAAAGTAGATTTTGTCATTACAAATGGAAGAAGGATCAAGAATGCAGAGTTCCCAGTCAGGGAATTTCACTATAAAGTACCCTTCAAAAGTATTCTGAAAAGTACCAATAAAAAAACTGCACCACTTCCAACCACTCAAGTATTTAATTCAAATAATGCATCATTTACTTCTTCTAAGAAAGCAGACAGCATGTCAAAAGATGCAGAAATAACTGCTTCAGTTTTTCTTGGAACTTTCACTGAAAATGTTTGTGGTTAAATTTTACCAATTTAACTGGGTCCATACAGGTATTGAAAAATAAGTAAAATTATTCTATCTAATTAATCTTTCAAAATAGATCACAAAATACAGCTTTCTTCCAAAAACAGGTGCATGTACTAATTTCAAGATTGAGTCAACAATGGTTCTTACAACAAACTGTAGAATTCATTGTAGAATAGGCACCCTTTCTTCAAAAGGTTTCAAGACACTTAGTGTATTTGGCTCAATAAAATTAATTTTTTAAATAGTCTTTTGTCGGTAGGCAGAACAGAAAAGTCATTTAAAAGTAAGGCGAATCCAGCAGACATCCAGAGAAGCAGCTCCATCACTGCACAAACCAACATATATTTTAATACCAAATCTTCTGAATTCAGACTTGTTAAGGACTTTCTGCAGTTTGACAGTAAATAAACAGCTCTTGTAGGCTAACGAGGCAACTTGGTTAAGACAATACTAGTTGACTTGCCTAACAGAAAGGCAAGTTACACTTTCACTTCAATGTGAGTTTTCCTCCAACAGCAATAGTCATAACTTGACTTCACCTTTGTACTAGAGTATGTGGAAGAACTATTGAGCTTGTATTTTTAGCAGCACTCCTCTTCAAAAATCACTCAGCACACATTGATTGTACTCAACAAAAATCAAGGCAATGCTTTGTAAATCCCTGGAAATGTTCCATTCTGAATTTCTAAAGCCACTTGCTTTGGGTATGATGAACAAATTGTCTTACAACAGCCTACGCTGTACGTATGGTTGGCAGGAAAGATTTTTAATCTTCTCAGTGGAAGATGGTAGTTTCATCGTTTTAGCTCCAACAAAAATACTAGAACTCCAATTATTACTTGATAGGCAATTTCCAATTTCAAGCCACATCTGCTTAAAATTTCTTTTTGCTAATTCATTTAAGCAGTGTTATCACAACATTACAAAGTCATGGAAAAGTCATTCAGTGTTTTGCAAGAAGAAAAAAAAAAGAGATGAAAGAAAAACTGCTAAACACAAAGAAATAAATGCAACGCAACACAAGACAGAGAATATAGCAGCCTTGAATACATAATACTCCATACACATTGATTCCTCATTACTTAACAATTATAATGAAACTATGCCAGAACAAAGACTTGCCATAATAGTTTTCTTTTAGAGGTCAAAAATTAAGTTAAATTGTGAGTGATGACGACTTATATTTATTTTTTTCCACATTGTCTGCCTTGCTGGGAATGAGTACAGATTAGGTGCATTTATTTTTTCACCATTTCACAAACCACAGGCTCAGCATTCGTGATGTGAAAGAAGTATTCTGTCAACTTTCAAGCAAGTGTCCCTATTGAGATGCAGCTGTCCAACTACAGTACAGCTCACTTCTCTGAGTTTTTGTGAGCATTAATTAGCCTCCGTCGCATCTCCTGGTTCCTGGCCCTGTTTTCTTCATACTGGAAGACAGATAAGGAAATTAATAGATCAGCTGTTATCATTAAACAGATTAAGTCAAATTTAAAAGTGTAGAGAGCGTTTATTACTCAGGAACAGAAACAATATCTTTGACGGATGCATTAGAAATGCAGTTCTTGTTAATATCTATATATTGGTTCATTTTTACTTTGAAATTAACATTTATTTAAGATACATGTTTCTAAGTTTGAGGTTATTAACCTAAAGAGTATTAGAACATTCTAATAAAGAAGATTCAGTTAATCTTATGGAGGAACTTAATTATACAGCCATCTTATGTACGACAGCTACACCTCACACATGAACTAGGAAAAAAGTTGCATCGGTGCTATTCTAGAGCACAGGTCAGGCTCTTTTCCTTCTAAAAGATACTGATTAATGTAAGTGTGTCTGCCTTCTGAGACATGAATTTGTCATCACAGACTTGGTCTATTTTTGATCCTGGTCATTAATTATATGCACAGATAAAGTAGTATATCAAGATGAAAGGAACAAAGGCACATTTGGGTTCAATGAGGGTAAGGTGTTTTGGGTTTTTTTATGGTTTAAAAAAGAAATGCAACAGAGACAGGACTCCAGTGTAAAAGGGAATCAAGAAAGCCTTCACAGTTTAGATACATGCATAAGAAGACCACGCTTTCAAGTATGCCCCTGCACTAGCAAAAGCCTGAAGACTGAAGAGCCTAACTTTCTTTCATTGCAGCCAAAACCGAAACCTTTTCATGACTAAAGAAATGAAAAATTAAAAATCAATGCATGATTTGGTATATATTTCATGAGAAGTAAATTATTCTTGGCCTTAAGTTCGAGCATATATTTGTTCAATTTTTTAATAATTGGTATCAAGAATAAAACCCAAGTAACCCACAAATACTCAATTCTCTATAGAATGTAATAAACTACTAAGGAGATTGATTTTGGAAAGGATTTGCAGTTTTTCACTCATTATACTGATTGGTTTATAACTGAAATAATGGCCCGAAACATTACTTAACATTTACAGAATACTTAACTTTTTCGCATGCCAATGTTTAATTTTTCAATAACCCCTCCATGTTTTTACGTAGAATGAGAACAACGTATCTTTAAAAGCTACATCTGTACCTATTCTGTACTTGTGAACAGCCTTTCAGGGGCATCCCAGTAACGGCATATCAATGTAGCCGTATTTTAAGAAGGCAGTCAAATATAGCCATCAAGAACTCCTTTTAATGTAAAGCCTTCAATGGAACAAAGAAAAAGAAGACTACATGGAAAGAAACTTTACTTCATTATTTTCCAGATCTGTGCTACAGTTTTTATGGGGGGGGAGGGGTGGAATGGTATTTGACACAAGCAGATGAAATTAATTCCCATAGACTGACAGAGGGAAAAGAGGGGGTCCAAACTGTCCTGGCTATCATGCACTTGAAGTCTCCTTTTTTAGACACAATTGTGAAATTTATGTCAAAATTAGTTAAGTACAATTAAAAGGTGAAGGTTAAAAGGTGTGTGGAAAGTTCATTTATGTGTTTTGTCATGTAGGCATGACAACCACAAATATAAAGACCAGTTGATACTCTTCTGAAAATGTGCCCATTAGCTATTTAATCTGCTTAAACTCCTAGTCTTCCATGCCTTCATATCTGCAGATGAAGTATGGCAATGAGTAGGTCCTAAGCAGCAATATTTTCATTTAGGGCCTAACTCAGCAACTCATCAAGTAGTTTCAGGCAGCATAACTGACTTCAGTAATAAGTGTTACTCGTGCAGAAGTAACCATTACTGCTTTATATTCTATTCTGTGCAAATACCACTACTAAAAAAAAGAAAAAATCAGAAGAAACCTGTGAAGTGTCAGTTCCTATTTGCAATATTTGTTTGGTTAAAATGTGTGTTTGCCTATTTTTGTATATGCAAAAATAGACCATGCCATTTGTTAAAGCCAGATTTTACCTGACAAATTTATCAAAAAAAGTTTAAATTTGGTCTCAAATGCCCACTCCAGAATGTGCTTACATTTCAAGGCCTATTTATTGATTTGTTCTACTTAGTAAAAAGCAACTCTATTTCTATCCCATGGACTTTTTTTTTATTAAGCATTTAACTTTTAATTATTTAAATAATTAAAATTTGTTTCTTACCTCTTTCTTTAAGCACTTCCGCATCTCACGGTCAATATCATTGCAATGGCCAAAAAATTTCAAAATGTTGTGCTGATAAGTTAGGGAGAGAAAAAAAAAATTACAATTCAAAGGTTTCTTCCTCTGAAGCTCTAAATTTCTTAAAAGACACTTGCATTTTGCAACATATCCTGGTCTTCTTTTCCTCTTCTCTTTTTGTGAAAAATGATGCTTTGTAACTTTTTTACCGAGTAGCTAGAAGTTAGAACTACTCCTGAACCTCATTTGAACGACCCCCATCTTGCTGAAAGCTGAAGGTACTCACCATGTTGTATAACCAGACTAAAATAGGATACCTAAGCTGAAGCTATGAAGTCTAAATGTAGAACATACACTTTATTGATCTAGGAATCAGTCTTACAATTTTCACTCACACTAGCTTGAATAATGTACAAAAAAAAAACATTCTGAACACCAGTTTGTGATATAGAAAGGTGTAGGGAGATCTACTGGCACCCTGGACGCAATGTCCTCTGTGTTTTAGTTTTCATTATTTCTTCATGATGTAGCATTGATGCGACATCATCTCAATGTGTTGTTGGTCCAAAAGAATGTGTTGTTGGTCCAAAAGATGCAGGCACTAGGCTGAAATGACTGAAACCCCAGAACCAGTATAAAAAATGGGGGATTAAGTTTCTCCAGATCTTGAGGTTAATAAATAAGATGCATTTACCAGCTCAGCTGTGGGCCTTACGCATACTTAAGTGTTACTTAGTTTCTGAAAAACTGCAGGCATTGTCCTCACAATGTCCCCAGCTAACCTGATGATAGTCACCAGAAAAATCTGTCCTCTTAACCAGCATTTCATGAAGTGATTTCATATTATCAGCCATCAAATCACTCTCAGAATGCATCCTTCTAAAAGGACTACTTTTTCAGAGTAATGCTTGCTAACATGCCACAGAATCTCATCGCAGAATCTGGTAGCAGAACATCCAAGCAATTCAGGAGACCTGAAGGAGTGGAGGCTTTAGTAGATATTTACAGCTAAACAATCAATAGAGGCAATTTGACCAATCTTTTAGAGAACTAAGGAATTTAAAAAAAAAAAAGACCATGAAGAACAAAACAGATGATAATGAAGTCACTTCCATATTTCAGAGGGAAACCTAATGCGCATTTCTGTAGCTGATGAGCAGCTAGATGGATTTATACAAGTAATACAGGAACACTACTAAGAATTCAAACAGTGGACAAGATTTCAGCCAATAGAACATGACTGAAAGTAGGAGTGGGTTAATAAAGATCATGACAAACACTTAACTATAGCAGTGCTATAATTAGCTTGTTTATACCTCTCTGCTTTATAAAGGGCATCAGATGACACTCTGAAGCAGTTGCATGTGATAAATGGTCACTTTACTGCAAGCTGATTTTGCTTTTACAACATTCTCGTTTTAGCTAATACAGATTTAATTTTGTATTCTATTCCCATACCTGCATGTTAAGTTTCAAGGTGAGTGCTCACATTTCAAGCTAACTCCACTCTTACTAGTGCATACAGTGAGTTGAATCTACGTTTATTTAGCCAGATTCCTAAGCTGTCAACTTTTTGGCTCAGATTACGAGATAAAAAGAATCAGTTTCTCAGAAATAGTTATTACATCTATTACAGTGATATGATTGCAAGACAATATGCATTTCTTTCAGCTGCCACCTATAAAAATAAGTCTCTTTAAAGCACGCACTTGGCACCAGAGTGGAGCTGTTAAAAAAAAAAAAAAAAAGACATCAAATAGGAATCCCATTAACCTCTCCTCACTAGATGCAAAACTTGAACTTGATATAAGGGGCAGGTTCTAGTTTAGGAATAAAGTAAATCAAACTGACTTTTGTGAAAATGCACACACAGGACACCCAATGAAAAAATAACGCTTTTCATCCCTCAGGAATATTAATTTAAATTGTAGACGAAGGTTCTTAGGACATTTTGGCATTATAACAGAACAGCAGGTAGTCATTGATAACTGATTAAGATCACTGACTTTTCAGATTTCAGGGACTTCAATTTTAAAAGAATTATTTCAGTACATTCCCCTTGAATTTTAAATGAAAAGGTATTGCTTCTTTTCAATTGAGTGTCAAAGAAGCCATCTTCACCCTTTCTGTTCTGAGACTGCTAGCACAAATACCCTCTCATAGTTGAGCACCAGACTGACAACAGTAATTCCTCTTCATGTAAAGATCAACTTCAAACAAAACCAAGAGAATATAATCCTGTGCATGACTGTATTATTGCTGCTCCTAGTCCCTTCATAAGTCAAATTGGCAATAGATTCCTTTGAATCACTTGCTGCCAAGGAATTCAAGTACACCTTTTAGTTCCAGTTCCCTCTTAAACTCAAGGCAGTCTAATAAGCTACATTATACAAAAAGCCTATGATATTTGTATATTAACATTCATTTTTATAAAAAAAAAAGAAAAACAAAACCAAAAAAACAGTCAACCATTACTTTCAAGTAGTTAATGAGTATTTCTGGATTCTCTAGTCAAAGCATAGAAAGTCCAACTATGTATGTACCAAAAAACAGGACAAATCTGAGTGTATTTTCCTTCCTGATTGGATTTGTTTTCACAATTAAGAAAAATTAATGACAACATTTTAATTTTATATTAAAACTATATAAGTTTTATTCTCCTCTTAACTTATAGTCATTTTATTTTGCAATCCTTTTGATACTATAATAGTTAATGTACAAGAAAAGTCTGCTCGCTTAATTCTGGCTACTGAACACTGTTAGGTACATTACAACATTAAAGTTGTTTAAAAAAAAAAGATCAACTAAAAAAAGAAAAAAATCTCTCAAATTACCTAAAGCATTTTTAGGCAAATTAAGATTTTAGAACTCAGTAGAAAAGCATAACTCTTACACTTAACACAACTTTTAATTTTAAAGCTTGGGGATGTTCTGTGCAAGAACTTTATATCTTAGGTTTAAAAAATTTAGACAGTGCATAGGAACAGACAGGCAGTGGTATGGGAAGTACCACCTATGAGATGGCATCAACAGATTCCAGCACGCTTACATTTCAAGATATTGCACTACAAGTGCCAACAAAAACCAATTAAATGTTGCTGAACAAACCCAGTACAGTATACTCACTGCAAGTGAATTTTAGTATTAAGACTCTGCTCCCTTCATTGTTGTAATTTAGAAATCATAAGGAGTGTGGTACTGCAAAAATTTTTTTATATGTTAGTTTAGCTACTTCAAAATCTGCAAAAATGTTGTTATCCCTCTTTCATGCAAAATGTCTTCTCTCACATTTCGTGTATTATCAGCCTTGTTTTTCTTTCTGTAATGACTTTTGCAAAGAAAAATTTAGAATTCTGCTCAAAACAGTAAAGCTAACATATGTATTGTCTTAAAGTTTATGGATAACTGCATTACAAAAAAAGTATAATCATCACATCTGAACAGAGATGAAAATATTGTAGATTGCATGTAATGGTGTAAACCATTGTTTTCATATTCATATTCAACATTTAAATATATTTTTGTCTTGGTGGAAACTATGAAATTGAACTTTTTACGCACTAATACAGAAATATATCTTTACAGAACATCTATTTAGAGTATGCGAGAGAACTGGGAAAATAATTAATATTGCAACAATGCTGCAGATAGCTTTCATTGCAGGGGCTGACTCTTCTACATCTAGAAGTTTACTACAAAGCAAACTAAAAAAAAGGCTTTTAAACAAGTGAGATGAAGATTTTATCTTCTTGAGGCAATGAAGAGCCTTGAGAAGCCTGAGGCCAATTTGGCATTTTACATCCTTGGGTAGGTGCCTCTTAAGAAGATGGAAGTCAAACAGTAATTCACATTCAGCTCTCAAAGCACTGAATGTAAGGCATGCTGCACGTCCGGATCCCCATCAACACATCTGCTTATAAATAGACTGAAGCATCTGTCCAGTGGACAGCTGGAATATGGAAATGCTGTGAGCATACAAAAAGAGGGCATTTGAAGTTGCTTTTATTATTGTTTTTTTGAGGGGGACACAGTATTAAAAGGTGCAGAAGTTATTTCAGTTCTTAAAATAGGTTCATACTTGTCAAGCTGTAGCACAGGAAATTTTAAGGCATGTTTTATTTTCTAAAGAAATCACTGGCAAAATTTTACACACAGTTGTCAGATACCTCTTCAGAGAAAATGTACTAGCTAGATTTCATGGCTGTTCTGCCTAGAGGAGGTTTTTCGCTCTATGATCATATAATATTCTCACTAATTCATCTGACATTCATTTCCCCAACCCGCTCTTTTCTCTGCTCAAAACTCCTTACCTCCTTGTGACACTTCTTGAGCAGATTGATAACTAGGTTACATTCTTCAGTGTGCAGATGAGGAGACAGGTCTGGATGCATCTTTAGTTAGGGATAATTTTAGTAGTACAAGAACAAGAATCTGAGAAAACTTCCACCTGCCAACATCAAAATATGAAAGTATAACTAGAAAATTTCAGTTGACCACTTAAGATATTATCACACAGTATTACTTTAACAAAAAATAGTTTAGATCAAAATGCAGCTTAATAGGTATAATTTATATTACACAGTCAAAGTAATTAAAACCAGCACATGTCTGTTCTTCTACACAGCCCAAACGTTAAAAGTTAACTAGAAGTTTACATTCTTTGCTATCATGAACATAAGCATGCATTTGGGATTTTAATTTCCAGGGACCCCCTAGTAGCATTAATCTTTCTTGAACTGCAGATTATCTTTTCACTTTCCTACTTCAGTTTTCTTCTTTCTAGCTTTAAAAAAGCTAAGTATATGTAATTTTCTTTCTACTTTCTACAAAGATGGATCAGAACAGGAAGCATAATGATATTTCATTACAGCAGTCTAAGAACTGGCATCTTTTTTAGTTATCTACATGCTTTTTAAAAAAATCTTGATCCAAATCATTGAGGATACTTTAAAAACCAGTACTTAATGACTTAATCAAAACAGTAATGATTTTTTTTAATTATGCCCAATTGGAATGTCCCTTCTTGCAACTTCACATTGTTGCTTCTTGTCCTTTCACTGTGCTCCTCTGAAAAGCATCTGGATCCGCCTTCTGCATGAATCCCCCACTCCTTCAGATACTGGAAGACAGCATTTAGGTTTCCCTCGAGTCTTCTCTTTTGAACGCTAAAGCAGCCTAGCTCCCTTAACCTTGCCACATATGCCAGCTGTTCCACCCTCCTGACCCTTTTAGTTTCCCCTTTGCTGGACTTGGTTTTTTTATCATCTCTGTTAGACTGTGGGACCCAAAGATGAACACAGTATTTCAGATGTGGCCTCAAGACTGCCAAGAGGAGGGGAATAACAAAAACTTCCCTTGACCTGCTAGCTACACTTCCAACACAGCCCAGTATGCTGTTAGCCTTTGTTGCCGCAAGGGTGCACTGCTAAATCATGTTTTAAATTCATGTCAACCAGGACCCCCAGGTCCTTTTCTGCAGGGTTCTGTGGGGCAGGAGCAAACTTCATTCTAGAAATAAATATTTATATTACCTCCCATTGAAAAAAAAAATATATCCCCAGAAATAACTTTCAAGATCTTTTGTTGAAAAGGATGAAAGTGTCATATGATAGTGGCTGAAATAAGATGACATCTTTGTTGTGGAAGATCACTTCACCAGGGAGGGAAGAAGAAAAGTCCAGTTCGTACCAGGACAAACGGGTACAAATCTTGACAAAATTCTACTGCTACGACCCATACTGCCACTGAATTAGAGATGCCTTTTTTTGTTTGTTTACTTGGTATTTTCTCATTCCCCCTTCTCCCACAGAGATCACCTTTCTAGCTGCAATACATCCGGCAAATACCACTACAACTTGTACGAAATAGCCATCACTGGTTTAACACTCCAGCTAAATAGACAAGCTAAATACTAGTAGCCAGTGGTCAGATTTTACAATTGCAAAATCCCAATATTCAGTTACAGTGCTGGCAGCTATAATCTACACTGCTATTCCTAGAATACTCAAGTAATATATTTGGCTTGAAGAGGTATGTACACTAATTTACCCAATATTTCCCATCATGTGTTCAGCTTAACAAGAGCTAGCTTCCCACAAGCAAACTAAATTTTGAAAAACCAAACAGTTTTAAAAGCCTGTTGAGACCCATGAGAATATGTTCCACATAGTGTTGCAAACACACGTAGTAATTTCTTTCAAAAATCTTCCCCCATACTATCTGGAAGTCTAATTTTACACTACATACACTCTTAGTTCAGAACAAGTTGGAAACTGTACGAGTTGCTTAAGCATTCTATTCAACAAATTAACAAATGAACCTTTAGAAATATGACAGCAGGAGCACGACTGTAACAGCAAAGTGATTAAGAACCCTGCTGTGTTATTGCCACCAGCTTTTGATTGCATGCCACACAAAGTCAATATGTTTTAAAATTTATCAGTAGATTTTTTTGATAGCACTAGAGTTAGCATTCCCCTGAGAGGCTGACCTGTTCAATGACTGCACATTACTTTAACATGTGTGAACCCAGTTGATTATTAAATCTCTTCATCATTCAGCCTCCGACCGCTCTTCCTAAAACTGTCATCTGAGCTGCCTGTCTCAGGAGAAAGCAGGAGCAGTACCCTAGTGACATAGGTAGCGTGCACATCAGCACTGGCCAGAAAGTCAACGGGAGCACTTCAAGGAAAGATTCATTATTTCTAAACTAAGATTAGCAATCACTGCCATTGTTTACAAAATTACTCTCAGTTAAAGTGGATGAAAGCTATCAATGCCACAAATAGATAGGTGACAGTGTATTTCATCAATTAAAAGCCTTCTAACAACTCAAATGAATTTTCCAATTGACACCTCTTGCAGGACATATACTGCAAATCAGAGGTCCTAACTGTCACACCAGTTCATAGACCAGTACTCCTGAAATTCATTTTCAAATAACATTCAATATTAAAATCTTTCAAGTTCAATTACCAGACATGGTACTTTGCTTATATTCTACGATGGATTAAAGTAACAAAACATCTTACAGTGGTCATGGAAAGCTTAACTGGAGCCTTTAAATACTTTTGAAGTTCATGACTGAACAGTGTTATCAGGCCTCAATATTATATTTATGTTTAGGAGTGTCAGATTAGACAGTGATCTGTAAATGATCAGAGAAGGCTAAAATATTTTCGCTGTAGGGGAATGACTCTGACAGACAAAAGAGTTTCAAGAATAACAAAAACACATATGAAAAAAGGACAGGATGAGCTATTGGTTTCCTTAGTTTCTTTTTAATAACGTTCTAATCTAAAATAAAGATAACAGGTTGCCATCTTACTAGAATTTAAGTCCACATGGACAGAATTTTATATAGGTGGTAGCTCATAAGGAATCTAAGCATGAAAAAATACTGAAAAAAAAATTTCACAGAAAAAGATTGGGAATAAGCCAATATAAATTGCTCTGAGAAAACTACTAACAGAAATGCTGGATAAAGAATGTCAAGGTAAACATGCAATTGTGGTAGAAGAAATATTAGCAGTAAAGTAGAAGAACAATATTAAGAAAACACAGGAATTGCTTTAGGAGGAAAATGGACTGCAAAATGCTAAGCAAACATTAATATCTGAAGCGACTGTTTGGAGAGAAGTATTTAGATGAACTCTTAACATAAAGGCACTGACATATTTCACTGGGTTGCACAAAAATGGTCTGACCTTTAATGTGTTTTAGATGAGATTTTGAATTCTGTGCCATTTTTCCTTCCTTGTTAAAAATTACACTACATGTGTATCTAAGCGGAAAAAATAGGGGATGTTCTAGCTTTATGGTTTCCAACACAAACCAGATTTTTTTTAAAAAAATCAAAACCCTAAACTTAGAAATTCTCTGACAATGTTACTGAATTTCCAATGCTAATATTTTTGTTCAGAAAAATAATACTTGTAAGTTAATTCCTTGCATAAGCAATCCCAGACACTAAGCATTTCAAATTGCTAAAGATTTCCTAACAGGAATCAACATATAAGTTATCAAGAAGTGACATTCATCCCTAATCTAAAAGCCCATCTATATACACGTTCAATGCATAAAATATTTAATATTAATATGCAAAAGGAACCAACACGTATTATGGAACTCACAATAAAACTGCAGATACGTAGCAAGTAGGCAGAAGCCAAAAGGCTGTCCAGAAGAGCAGGCAAGAACACTGTATGCATTTCATTCACACTCCTGTTAGACACCAAAATCCAGGATGAAGTGCTTGTTTCTCTCCACTTGCTAATTTCTCCCCCTGACCTTCTTATGGGAAATAGTAAAAGGACCTAGTGGGGTTTGGTACATTCCCACTTCTTTCCCAAATGAAGCATGAGATCAGCATGTCAGGAGTCCAGGGAAGTTCCTTCCTTCTTTTCTAGAATCTCCCATAAATATGAACTAACCAGTTCCTTGATGCAGAAGGAAAACTAAACTAGGTTGCTGTAGTCTCGCTGATTAGCTTAATGCTTACTATTTCCATGTTTGGGGGACGACAATGAAAGAAAAAGTTTAAATCTAGATAATTGTTTTCCTAAGAGGCTTCTTCCATATTTCATTAAACACATTAGAGTATTTCTAAACCAAGTTTTGCTAATTTTTCCATTTAAAAACTTGCACACAAAAGTAGTTTTTTTCAAGTTTCTAAAATCAAGAGTAAAAAAAGGAAACCCATGAATTCACACATTGCTCAGAAAAATGACTTCTTGAAGCAAAATGCAAATCCTCATTTACCAACCCTGAAGATGAAAAATTGCATCTGAGTGTCTACATTGTTAATCATTAGGCTCCTTAACCAGAAGTACAGAGCTTGCTTTCTACACCACTACAAAACACACAAATTTGCTGCATACACTCAAATAATACCCACAAGGCGGCAGCATGGCCACGCAAACAAGAACACGTACTAACAGAGGGAAGGGCGAATAGATCTGCAAATTCCTATAAAGCTCACTCACCATGTGTAACATTTACTTTTGCACTTCATTTCACTGTCTAATTTGTGTAAGACCAGACATTTTCGTGTTAACTTCTCAGTGACACAGTATTGTTCTGTTTGGCTTTGGAGAAAAATACTTACAAACCAGCTCTTTGTTTACTCAAATCATGACTGTTTTCTGTAAGATTATACAAAGTTTTAGCATAAAAAAGGATTCAGCTCCACACCAAACTGGTTGGTCTTACCTGGACATACCATTCACGTCTCACTTCAGCAGAACTTCTGCATTCCTAGTATTCTCTCATACACAATTTATAAATATTTTTGATAACAGCTTAGAATACTCAGAAGATCAGTGAAAGAAATCACAGTTGATGAACACGATTTCAAAAAGCCTAGGAAACTCTGAACTAAGGACTCTGTATCTAGCTTTTAATAACATGGTTAACATCTTCCAGATCAGGATATTAAAGTATCATCCTGTGCTGCTATCCTTAAGGTTGTGATTAGGCACATTGAGAATGACCCCTAACTTTCCAATATTTCCAAGAAATTTAGCCAGACACCTTCACTTTAATATACCAAGTTTAGCTAAATCTTATAAAAATTAGTCACAACCTCTTGAATTTCAGTCTTGAAAACTATGCACTAGTTTTCCAATATTATATATTAGAATGGGGGGGAGGGGGGAAATAATTTAGATACATATCTATAAAGACTTGTAAATAGTAAGGAAACAGAAAAGGAGGTGGAATTATGTCTATTTTTAAAAAGTTTTTATATTATGTAGATGGCATTCACTTTCCCTGAACCTAAAGAATAATAATTTAAAAAAACCCCTTTGATAAATAAGATACATACTGATTTTAACTGTCTTTTTACATGACCACTTTCTGCCAACAATTCAACATCCCTCACATCAGCAGAATGAGTGCTCACCTGCTGCTTTTAGTAGTAAGTATCTGATAAAACTATGTCATACCTGATTTCATACCCAGTAAAGCAAGTTAAGAAGGTGTTAGTGCTAATGAATTAAGCAAGTTGAACATCAACTTGAATATCAAGTAATTTCTACAGTTTTATTTCTGGCTAAAATAAATGATCAAGTAAAGCACAATAAGGCATTTTCACCTCCCGATAATTATTTAAGGTTGTATTCCTAGAACAAACATCAGCATGGTTACAGGAGAATTAGTGGAATATTTTTATTATTATCTGCAGCAAGTCACACTGCACAATATAGCATTATAATCACAAAAGATTACTGAAGCAATCTTTCTGTCCCTGCTATGTCTATGAAGACAAGACTATTCAATCAAGAATGGCGCTAGTATAAAAGTAAAGCATGCTGAAGATGAGGTGCTGTCGCCAAATTCCTGTTTTGCAAGCTGCTCTTGTACTTCAGCTGCATCCACCAGACCAGGCTTCACTTCATCGCTATTTCATTCCTTTCCCAATCAAGCAAAGAAGAACACTGTAAACTTCCTACCGCTAGCAGAATTTCCTTGCTTACTGTAGAACTGCTTCTCCCCTTCTGAGAGAAAGGGATCGAGAGGATCACGCTCCCAAAAGACAGGGTCTCATCCCTTGAGCAGCAAGACCCCTGAAGAAAAGCAGGTAGCGCTTGGCAGACAGTAAATACTGTTAGCGTAGCACAGCTCGGCTATCGGGTGAAAGGGGCTGCCGCACCTACGCTGTTATCAACAGTTAGGGCAGGAGAAGAGGCCCACTTAACTAGCCCACTGTTTTCAGTCTGTAGTTTCTCAGTGATCCCGGGAGTCCTTAAAAGAGTGCTGGGATACACACAGACACAAGGAAAAACAAGCTTACGACAGTCGCAATGGAGAGCCCCATGTTCCCACTCAGAACAGCCCTTTTAAAGGCCCTGAACGAGGATGCGAGGTGAGCAGAGGGTCCCAGAAGCCGGCCCCGAGCCGGGGGCCGGCACGGCTCCCCCAAAGCCAGGCGGCGGGGCGGGGAGGGAGGGCATCTCCCCGCATACCCCTCTTTCCCTTTGGGGATAGAAAGGAGCATCGCTGCCCGCTCGGGTCTGGCCACAGCCTCCCCCTCTGAGCCATCCTCGCACTTACTCCAGTCCCCAGAGGACGAGCCCAGCCAGGCGAGGCAGGCACCGAGAGCGACACAGGGGCCGGGAGGAGGCGCGGGCGACCCGGCCAGGCCCGACCGGAAGCCGCCTCAGCGCACCCGGCCGCCGCGGGAAGAGCCCTCACGGCGCCGGCGCCAGCGCGCGGCGGGGCAGGAGGCGGGGCGCCTTGTGATTGGGCGGCTCGGGTACCGTGCGGAATCTGATTGGGCGCTTCGAAAGGCGGGCGGTGGTTGGCGGTTGGCGGGGGCGCGCGGCGGGCGGGAAGGAAGGAAGGAGGAAGGAAGGGCTGGAGAGGGGGCTGCTGTCACGTCGTGTGGTGGGCAGGTAGGGTCGCGGTGCTCCGCTCTGCTACGCGGTTCTCTTCGCGTCCGTGCCCGCTGAGGCCCCCTGGACACTCATGGGACTGGGCAGGCAGTAACAGGGCGAGGGGCCAGCGCCCCATCCCTCTCCAGAAGCTCGCACCAGGCCTCGGTCAGTGAGGGAAACTTCTGAGGGCTTGGGGAAAAATTATTGTAGAAGGCGTTTTAACTCGCTGTCGTTGGTGTCCGCTGAAATCTGTGGTAGTGCAACGCTTAGGACTGATGCCAATGATCAGCTGGTCGTGCCTAGCTGCAGCTTTGTGCACCTTACAAAGGGAGCAAGTCTCCTGAGCCTGCCTGTGCCTTGGTCTTAACTTCTTTAATGTTTCAACTTTTCAGGTGGCTTCATCATGGACGAAACTGTTGCTGAGTATATCCGAAGAACTGTACTAAAAATCCCACGAGATGAAATCAAGACAATGCTACAGAAATGGGGCTTTCTCTCAGAGACACAGCTGCAAACCATAAACTTCCATCAGATAAAGGAGAACATTTCTCAAGATGTAGTTCAACTTTGTGAGGTAATCCTTTCCTTTGGGAACTGCCTGTCAGTGACATACAGGATGCTTGTTGAAGCACCATCAAAAAAACATTCTTATGAAGAAATGAATTTTTTTTGGCCATAACACAGCATCAAATAGCAGTTTGTAGTCTGGAAAATGTAAAGCTGAGCTGGTAATACCATCAATTTTGTCTGATTGATAGGAGTGCAAGATTGACCCTTACTGAGTATGAAAGTACAAGTTTTGAGCTCTAAGTTGCACAAGGTAGATAAAAGCTCAGTGTGTTAAACCTTTAAGAAATGGATGTATTTCTAAATTGTAAAATAAAGGCATTGATTGAGAGGCCTACTCATTATTAGTGTTAATTTAAATCTATTTAGTATGGGTAATGGTAGCAGTAGTTTACATCTTTTAGACTTTTCAGGTTTTTTCAAAACATTTTCTTGGCCAGAACTACTTCTGTTCTGCGTACTGTAAGCAAAAAAGTTTTCTGATCTCCTCCTTACATAGTCTGATTTTGGTGTACTAGGAGTCTTTATATATAGTATCATAACCCAGAGAGTTACAGGTATTACTGATATCTCTTAAATTCTGTAGCTTTTTGTATCATTCCCTTTGAATTTCATACTCAAAGATTAATTACATGGGGTGTAGATCAAACTGCAGGCAAGAAACTGTTAAGTTATTCTTGTAAGATAGCAAATGTCATATTTTAAAATAGCATTTGTTTCTGAAACCTTCTTATCTGTAACAAGTAGTGTCATAAAGTTTCTTAAAAACCTTTTCATGCTGTAAAGGTTAAATAAGGAGGAACCAAGCATTAAATATGTTAAAATTCCTGACAGTGAAATACTAGTAACTGTTGCATAATGTCATGAATACCCATTAATTTTACTTTCTAATTGCTTGTACATCACACCATAAGGACAATGTTCTTCTTGCTGCCTTTGCAGAAACACTTAAACCTTGCTGAAATAGCTTTCGTTATTGATTTCTCAAAACTGTATTGGGTGCACATTGGAGCCAGGAGTCTTTGAGGAGAGTGCACATGCTGTGGACTTCACTGCAATGTAATTTAAACTACCAGTACTGATATTTTTCACCTAATAAACAGTGTGGTAGAGCATTCTGGACCTGCAGTTCACCATGCACTGTTATTCTCTTTCCAGGAAAATTCTGCAGACATAAAGCAAGCAGCTGTCCTAGACATAATTTGTAAGTAAAAAATGAATAAAAATAACATCTTTATATTTTTTTGTGAGTAACTTGATAACGCCCCTAATTACATAGCAATTGCCCTAGTGAGGTACAGATGCATCAGATTACATTTTAGATGATGAATCTTATTGGATCTGACCTTTTTTAAAAAAATTTCAAAAGCTCAAAATCAACAAAAGCATGTTTGCTACTTCTGAGGTCTAAATAGATGTAAACTGTGGTAAGCCACATCCAGCACAGTTATAAATGTAGAGAGGTATGTTTATCTCCAGTATGCACCGAACCCTAAAATCAGTAATATTGTGCTCCAATAGAAGTGACATAGGCAAAATTATCAGCAAATACTCCAGGTGGGACTCTAACTCCAATATTAATGCACAACTTGATTATATAATAGTTTAAATCTCAACGTTTTTTTTAACTTTTTAGTTTGAGTTTAGACTAAGTTTCGGACATTTTAGGTAAAATCCTTCTTTAAACGTTGAACCTCAGAGATACCCTTTATTCAGTCACTTAACTGAATTAAAAAGATCTTCCCATCTCTTTTAATAAAAAACTATTTTGCTTTTAGGTTTACTATGTGTGGTAGTTTAAGAATGCTGACTAAATTATATTGCATTATCAGAAGTAATTTTTTTGAAATAACCTGGCCATAAAAGTATTGTAAAATTATTTGTCCCTTTAATTACAATTTGATAATACATTATGTTACTGAGCAATTCCTATTTTTCTTAGACAACCACATCTACCCAAACAAAAGAGTGTGGAGTGTTTACCAGATGAACAAAACAGGTAAAATGCCTTTTCTTGCTGTAATCTCACAGTTCTCAGCAACTTAGTGCAGTGCTGCCTCATATCATACATTTTAAACACAAATATAGTCTAGTATGGATTTTTTCAGTAGAGATATCTTTAACATTTAACTATAGTCTAGTATGGATTTTTCAATAGAGATATCTTTAATGTTTTTAGAATACTTTCAATTAACTTCTCAAGAAATTATTAGAAATTAGTAACCACTAAATATTAACCTTTTATCTATATAGCAATAATGAGGCTCAAATTTAATGTACAGATTTTTGTATAAGGCTATGCAACTTCAGCTTTTTCTGCTTAATTTTGTTTCAGCAAAACTGTTTAAACATCTCTGAACTAGTTCTTGTAAACACAATTCTAGTTTCTTTTTTTCTCTTCTGTAACAGGGGAAGAAACGGAATTTTTTGACTTAACAGATTTCAAAAAAAAATTTAAAAGACGACTTCGGTCAGCCTTGAAAAACGTAAGAATAAATCCATTCTAAATTTGTTACACAGCTCTGGTGTCAATAGATTGTTTTCATAACTTTAGCGAGGTATTTTTTTTTCTTACAGTCTGCATCAAAAATTAAATGGAATTATTCATTTGGGAATGGTAGGAACTGCATGTGAAACAGGGAAAATGTATTGCATATCTGTTCTAGCAACTTTACAATTATGCTGGAGTGAAATAAAATGTAAGTTTGCCTTAAAATATGACAGGCTTCAAGAATGGCAGTATGTTCATGTTTTCTATCAAATCTTTGCCCTATTTGAGTGTACATGTTGCTGAGGTAAGTTGATACTGCTTTGTCCTGTTACCCAATAAAATACACAAACAACGAAAATCGGATCAAACAGAGTATAGAGGGAATTTGAAGTAGCCAGTAAGCAGGACAAGGAAGTTCAGTTATTATGACTTAGATTAGTAGCAAAATTGTATCCATTTCCTTTTAGTTCTGGTTTCAAAATGTTATTTTGTGATGGCTGTGAGAACTTGGCCCTGGTATTTCATTACATTATAATGACTGAAAGACCATTGTCAATAGCAGGAGGCAGTTTCCAGACTACAGAAATGAGCATGGTAAATAAAAAATGGAAAGGAGGTACTATCATCTCACCCTTTTACTAAGCAATTTACAGAAGCATTTTCTTGCTTTAGCTCACCAGCTTCATTTAAGCAAGGTAATAGAAAATGTCTGGCTAGTTAGCTGTGTCACTTCTTGACACGCAAGGGATTCCCACTGACAACAATAGAGGGCAACAAATTCCAATCAGGCTAATAGATAATCAGCTGCAGTTCATATAACTCTATTATAATAAAGTTTTGCAAGATTTTAATTTTTTTAAAAAAATTCCACAAAAACTTTGAGAAGTGATGTTGGTCCAGCAATTTAAATAGTTTATGGCATAGTTGGACTAAAAGCTTGACTACGTGTGCCTCAGTCAAAGGGAGGCTTTTTTTTTTAAAGGAAGTTTTCCCACTCTTAAGTCACCCAGATTGACTCAAGATAAAAAGAAGTACTGAGGAGCAAATCTACAAGAACAGGAAAGGGAATCTTCTTCAAATTTCTGATTGTGTATTCTTGAGCAGTGATAAATATTATATTCAGGTCTAAAATCACAAGTTGATCAAAATTTTAGCCTCTCAAAAATTTGACATATTGGAAATATTGCCTCTAGCCCTCCATCTAAATAGACACCTTTTTGTTGTGTTATTTTCCCAAAAGAGAGAGTCAAGGCTTTTGCAATAAGCTATTTTTATTTTCACCCTTCAGAAGAAAATGTACATCAACAGGAACAAAAGTCATATTAGAGTTTGAAAGGGGATTCTTTTTTTTTTTTTCAGTTTGTAAAGTTATTGTTTTTCTGTGCAAATCTGATTTAAATGCAATCCTGACCACACTAGTAGGATTTGTTTCTTACTCAAGCAGTGGTGTTCTAAATTATGTTTGGGTCTTGTGAACACAGGGTTAAGAGATAACAAAATCTTTCTGGATGCCTGAATGTGCTGGTAAAGCAAAGCTTTTCTTTTTCTATTAGGTCACCATCAACTTCAGAGAATATGAGGATAATGCAGTTTGGATTAGAATTGCCTGGGGAACACCATATACAAAACCAAACCAGTACAAAACCAGCTATGTTGTATACCATTCACAGACTCCCTATGTCTTCATTTCTGCCTCAGTGCTTAAGAGCAACTTGCCTTTGCTATGTCAGGTACAGAATAAAACTGTGTAGACTCTGACTTCACCACAGTCATGTAGAGCTATAATTGTGTTAGCTTTTAAAAGGATGGGTAAAGATTAATCACTTAACATAATCTACTGATTTACATAGTCATTTTTTTCCCTTAGCTCATGATAAAAATGGGGCAAAAAACAATCTTTGTACCTTTGGAATGGTGCATCATGAATAAATTCAGTTTATTGGGATTTTTGCTGACCTTGAATTGTTATAATTTCTTAATCAAGTGTTAGGCAGTATTCAGTTAAATTGTCTCATAGAAGTTGAAGAATATTACATCAACACAGTTAACTTCAAGACCTAAATGTATGAGCTCATCAGGGAATGCTATTAATTAGTTTTAAAAGACATTTTCTGTCAACTCATGGTGATCAGCTTTGGTAGTCTTTAATTTTTTTCTGTATTTAGCAGACTTCCATACTAGTAATTTGATTATTTTATTATCTGTTTATTTTATTTATTTATTTTTTCAGCTGATAAGGCTATTGGACTTATCTGGTTAATCCTGTGAATGCTTTTAAATATTAACCTAAGCTTAATAACAGTCTATTCAACATTTTTTCAGACTGAGAATCCTTGTAGTTAAAGGGCAATTGCTTACCTTGAAACAAAAACATCGCAATGTCTAGAAATACTATATTTTTTCCATATTATAAACACAGTGATGATTAAGACTGATGTTAAAACGATTTCAATTTTTATTTAAAGGCCCTGGTTGTTGCTTCCAGTTACCATGACATCCGTGAAATGGAGCTTCGAAGTCATTCTTTAAACTCCCTTAAAGATATTGTGTTTAAGAGATATAGCCAGGTGAGCCACTTCACGAGTACATCCTAAGATAAGTCTTGCTTTTTGTTTCAGGCCTAGTTCTCACCCCCTAGCAGGGGGGGAAATTCACCTCTTCCAACAGACCATCAAGTTAAAATAATATTGAGCTACTGAGGTGGACAGCCTTTCATTAAGGTAATGTTACAATGGGGATGTAATTACTTGGTATCCCACCTACTCTTTATTATTGTTATTCCTGATGGTTAAACTCGGTCTAAAAATTGTATGAACAATTCAGTCCTAGGATTGTTTCGGCTTCCTAGAGCAATGATTTGAAGGCTATTAGAATGGGCACTTACTCTGCTCATCCATGTAAAACTTGTAAATAGGGAAATGTTCACAAATATCATAGAACGGGCATTCTTTTCTCAGAATAAAGCTGGACTTTCTGACTTCTAGTAATTGTCAAAAATTGGAAGAATACTCACTTTCAGAATGAGAAGTAAAAAGAAACCTGGAAAGTTCTTTTCAGCTACAGCCTCTAGAAGTGGAAGTGAACTAAAATTTTCTTTTTTTCTTTCTCTCTCCATTTAGAACTTCCAAACTTATTATCCGAGACCTCTACAAGAAAGGAATGTAGCACCAGAAAATGGTATGTATATTTTAAATTAAACAGCAGTTTGACTGTCATTACTGCTGTCTTCTGAAATGAGATTCACAATAGGAAATGTACATATGTTACATTCACGTTATATTATCCATCCCTGGTGGGGTGCCATAATACTGGCTATCACTAGAAGAGGTAAGTATTTCCCCGTGACCGTCAGTGACACAGTTATGAAACCAAAAATACCCAATCTCCTTTCATATTAGCTTGGGTTTTTCTCTTGGTAAGAATGGAAAATACAAATGATGGAGACAACTAGCTTATGAGAAGAAGATTGAGATGAATTCTTTAAAATTGTTATTTTCAGATTTTCCCTGGAGTAATCACCTGATCAGAAAAACAGTATTGTATCAGCTGACAAAGTTGTCTTTCTGTTTTTTTTTCTTCTCTTCCCTACTCTTTTCCCCTGCAGCAGATTTAAGGATAATTCAGGAAAATAGAAGTGAGAAAGAAAGAATACAGAGAGTGAATCGGGAAGTTTTTGGTGATGGTCCCCAACCAAAACTCGAATTTGCACAATATAAGGTAGTAAAAGCAATAAATTTTGGTTTGTTTTTTTTTTTTGTATATATATAATTTTAATGTAGTGGTAGGTACCTTAAATTGCAAATTGAAGAAAAAATAGGTTTTTTTAAAAAAACTTTAGGGAGGACATTTTAAAGTAAATTAGTTAAAAGTATCTCTAAGAAACAGATTTGCATTGAGATTTGGTCAGACTACTAGATCATGTTTCAGTCTTTCGGCCTTGTGAACTAAGCATTTTGACTTGTTTTTGTAATAAAGGTAGACTTATACCAGCAGTGTGTTGAAGCATGAGAATTAGGGTTATTTGAAGTACATACAAAGCTCATGCTACATATAACACCATAATTTAACTTCCTGGATGATGCACAGATTTTATCTGATGAACAGATATATTGGAAATTCTAAGAGATATTTAATGTTTTACAATATTACAGAACAAGCTGCCTCTTTCAGCAGAAAACTGTTTACCACATGGTGGCACCCTCTCATTTTATTAAAATATTCTTCCTGGAATCATGTTAACATTACAAATAATAGACAAATAAGATACAGTCTTATTACGTATTACATTTCTTATGTAATGTTTAAATAATAACATATAAATAAAATATATTCATTGCTTATACTCCCTTGTTAAATTTTGTGTTAACAGCTTGAGACGATGTTTAAAAGCGATCCTAAAATGGATGTTTTGGATAAAAAAGAACCATTCAGATGTCTGGTCAAGTTTTCTAGTCCACACCTTTTAGAATCACTGAAATCCTTGGCACCAGCCGGTAAGCATTCCAACTCTATAAAATGGAGGAAAAATCCACAGTTAATTATTTTTGTCCTCTTATATTCTGCTTGTATCTTGCATAAGGGAGAACCTTCATAGTTTGTTTAGAAATATATAGAAATTTCGTAGAATAAAAACGTTACCACTGTAAGAACTTATGTCTAAGTACATAGCAGTTTGTTCTTAGAATTACTAGTTTGTACGTAGATACTCAAGCTGTGTTTTTAGTTTTATAACAGTTATGAAAGGTAAATATTGGTTGAGTTAAGCTATAATTATCTGTCTCTCTCTTTCCAGGTATGGCTGATGCACCACTTTCACCACTACTTACATGTATACCACAAAAAGCTAGGAATTATTTTAAAATTAGAGAGAAAAAAGGTTTCTTTTCAGGAAGCTTTGTAAGCCCTTAATTTAAAACCGATTCATAGAGAAAGATACAACTCATTCATTACTGGTATTAATCTAAATCATCGTAAACTTTAAAACAGATTTTAAAAAAATAACTTATTCTTTGGTAATACCTTAAAGTTTGTTCCAAATTATGGCTACTTTGAATTATTTTTCCACATTTGTCTTTAACAGAAGAGTTAGCCCTTTCCTTAAATAATAAAGAAACATTAGTTGCGAAGTTTAAACAGAGATCGTGGTTATTTTG
This sequence comes from Calonectris borealis, assembly GCF_964195595.1. Taxonomy (NCBI): domain Eukaryota; kingdom Metazoa; phylum Chordata; class Aves; order Procellariiformes; family Procellariidae; genus Calonectris; species Calonectris borealis. The sequence goes on from NC_134323.1 coordinate 17,989,318, forward strand.
AATTTAAATGTGATGACAGCTCTTAACTGTATTTTTAATAGTAGTTGTGAAGTTAAAGCTTAATACAGATACAATAAGACAGCTGTAGCTATTCAGTTTACTGTCATAGCTGTAGATGGCTAAGATACTCTAGGTGGCCTTATTTTGGCTCCAGTTCAGTGGTGTAACAGAATACGTGCCCGATTTTGAACATGTGAATAGTCCCATTCAAATAAGTGGGACTACCCCTCCGCAGGTCAAGCATGTTTTTATCTTAGTAGATGAAGATTATATTCAAAGACCGTTACAGGACATGGGGAAGAAGGGACTCTTGCAACATAGATGTGAGTAAGAAGTTTCCATCCAGCTTTAATGGATATTAATTCAGATCCAGAGTTTTTACTCACCAAGGGCAACAGCCAATAACAAATACGTAAATAAAAAAAAGAAAAATTTGTCTATTGGTATTAATGTCTTATGAAATTTTACCTTGGAGGAATACAATGAAATAGGCTATAATTTTCTTTTGAGGAAGTCCATGTTTTAGAATATTTCAATTATATTCAATTATATTCAATTTGATCCTTCTGCCATCCTTGCACGTTACCACTTTGTGCGTGTACTTTGTGTGTATGGAATTTCCGATTCACTTTAAGGATGTCAGTGTGCAGAGACAGTCTTCATAACTTCATGGCACAGTGTAAATATTTTAAGAGGTTATATGGGAATGTTTTTGTTTTTCAGACTGTAAATAAATGTGTAAATTAAGTCTTCTCATACAAGTTTGTTTGGCCTGACTTAGAAACATGACTTAACATATACTGATTTTTGGTTTGTTTTGTTTTTCAGCATCTCTGTAGAACTCACACAAAAAAAGAAGTTAGTTTAGGACTATCTGCTAGTGATATATTTTTAGGACTTCAACCTGTGTGATTTAAATGTTAGTTTGACAAAATAGTTAACATGCTAGGATTCTGAAACAATTCCAGCTTTTGTGTGATACACAAAATGTCTGATAGACAGTAAGAGTTGGCTCTTAACGTCTCACTCATACCCTCATAGAGCCTTCTAGCAGTCAGACCCATTAAGATTCCAGTATGCATTTCACTCTCTGCAACTTTCTCTTCCTAATGCGCTCTCCCAAGTAACTTAATGATAATGATTTACCATAAAGGGAAAGTTCCCAAATACGCTAAAACATTGTGAGTTCCCGGCCTGGTGCCTGTTTCCGCTTCTTGTTTCTGGGAAAGGCAGTCTCCTTTCCCTTTTTAACAACCGAAAAGTTCGTCCCTCCGATTTTCAGGTATACATTTCATCTCTAACTTCCTGTAACCACGGCTATTATAGGAACCGCACAGCAGTTCCAGGCAGGCAGGCATGTATTTATTCACCACAGGCACCAGAATGTGCGCAGGTGAGAGGACAGGGGCTGCACAACGAACACGACGCCTCCGCACACCCCGGGAGCGGCGCGCGTCGCCTGACCCTTCCCCAAGTCACGGGTGGGCTCTGCACCCGTAACGTGCATTTTCCTTTAACTGGACAAGCTTTAGGGGAAAAACCCCAGCCTATCACCCTTGGTTCTTTAAAGCGCATGGGGCGACGGCCGGCAGGAGCACCCCGGCGCCCAGGACTCCCACCTCCGCCCCCTCACTCTCTCGTGGCGGGGCAGCCCCGCTCCTCACACCCGCAGCGGGGCGCCGGCGTAGGGGGGCGGGGCCGAGCCACGCGCCTGCTGAATATTCAACAGCGGCGATGACTATTGGCGGCCACCCCCGGAAGTGGGGGGGCCGAGCAGCTGACAGCAACATGGCGGCGGCGGCAGCCGGGCGGTGTGGCGGGGGTTTGGGGCGGCCCCCGGCGCCGGCGCCTGTGCCCGTGGGGGATCTGCCGCCCGCCGGCGAGCTGGTGCGGCCCTCGGTGACAGAGCTGTCCCAAGTGAGGACCAACATCCTGTGCACGGTGCCCGGCTGCGGCAAGGTCCTGCCCAACAGCCCGGCCCTCAACATGCACCTGAGCAAGGCCCACCCGGTCCAGGTACCGCCGCCGCCCCGACTCGGGCCCGCCGCCCGGCCGGGCGCCTCCCTCCTGCTCAGCCCCGCGGGGGCTGCGGCGGGGGGTGGGCGCCCCGCCCCTCCCCTCCCCTCCCCTCCCCTCGGTCTGTGGGGCCCTGGAATGGCGCAGCTCCTTCTTCCGCTCCGGGCCGAAGCCCCCGGAGCCACCGCGGGGCCCTGCCGGAGGTCTGGCCTCGCCCCGCCGGGCCCTGCCGCCTGGGCCTCCTCCCCGCCCCTGCCCCGCTGCGAGGAGTCGCCCCGAACCCCAGGCCGCCGGCCCCCGGCCGTTGCGGCGGGTGAGGGGATCTGCTGCTGCTCGGCGGGAAGGCGAGGCCCCTCGGGGGCCTGCGGCCGTGTTGGGGCCCGGGGGCGTCCCGCGGGGGCTTCGCTGGGGCTCGCTTTGTGGAGTGCAGTAAGACTGGGGGGCGGTATTCCGAATGGGAATTACGAAGCGTTTCTCGTCTCTTGTTTAAATCTCCCCCACGTGAAAAGCGTGTGCGGGTATATCTGTAAATAGAGGCGTGTGTGCGTGCGCGCGGTCTGACCAGTTGTATTGAGAATTCCACTAGAAGTGCTTATAGAAAATAACCAGTTTTGTACTAGTGTAAAACATAACTAGGGCAGTTAAAAGTTCTTTGGGACTCAGTTTCTGTTACTTCATTTGCTTATTGCTTGTCTTTCTGCATGAGACATTATAGCCCCACTTGCGAGGTGCTGCGCAAACATACTGCGTTTCCTACCCTTAGCAGTTGGCAAGCCATCATAATCCAAACGCTGAGTGCTGCTATGCTGGGGTTTTTGTTTGTTTTTTTAAAAAGGGCTGTGAGCCAAAAAAACTCTAGATGGATGCCATTTTGGAAACAAGCCCTCATTACCATAGTACTCCTGAGAAAACGCAGCATGTACTGGGGGGGGAGGAGAGCCACAGTTCAGCAAGCATATATTTGAGTGTGGGCCTTTCAGAAAGATATCCTTACTTTTCTCAAAATCGTAATGCCAAGTGTGTGAGGACAAATCCTGTTCCGGGAAAACTTCAGGCGCAGCATTCATAGCTGCATGCTGAAAATGCAACCCCAGTGGGCAAACAATAAACATACTTGTTTTGTGAAATGGCCAACTACTGAATCAAGCGCGTGTTACAGACGATCATTTGTGATGAACAAAAGGAAGTATTCTCAGCCATACTTGCGATCTCCTATCTCTGATAGATATTTCCTAATATGCGCTAACAACTCTTGTGTGTGTTATGTGTTACATCTCACGTGTACGCATGAGTGGAGGTAAAACAGAAGTTGAAAACGTTCATTCAGGTTCAGCAGACAGTCGTTTCGGTTGTGAGCTTGTACTCTGAGCATATGCAGCAGCCAGCGGGGACTGCAGCTAGTGGGTTGTATAACTCGTGTGCGGGGTGTGATGGGTGAGGAAATGCTGCTTTCTGATCAACTGCCTAGATAGCTATTAACTACGGGTGTCTTGTGGAATTATAACATATTTCATACACCTAATTGGTAAATCTTGTGATAGCTTGGATAAATACTGAAACATGGATGGATGCAGATTTTCAGGAACATCTGACTTATTCCAAAGGCATTGTAACTGGGAGTAAGATGTTATTGAGGCTTAAGGGAGGCTAATTTTTCTGTGCTATGTCTTAGATAAAATATCTTCAGCATTATGCACAGCTTGAGAATGCATCTTGAATGAAAGGATAAAGATACGAAGGTAAAAAGATAGAAATCTAGGTGTGTGTTACTCTCTTTCTCCAGAAAGAGATGAACTTGGACTATTAATTTAGTATTAGTATTTCCTTTTAAGAGAACTGATTCCCCATTCGAAAAGAGTTTAGTAGATTGCATTTGTTAGTGAAACGTGAGGAATTGGTGAAGAGGCAACTTCGCAAATGAGATGGTAAGAAGCTATTGGGGAAGGAGAGAACATAGTAGTGCTGAAGAGAAGCGAGGTTGACTTGGTTAATTTTCATTAATAAAAGTAGCACAAGTAAGATCTTTTGATACCAAAACCTATGAGGTATTGTCACTGCAGAGGAAGGATATTTACATAGGAAAGCAAGATTACCCTGTAAAAACAGTCAAGCGCAATAGAACAGGGCTATAGTCCCGTGAAGTGATAACAAAAAATTTGATCAGTCCTGGTTTGTAACAGAAATAACTGAGATGGGGAACACTTGAAAAAGCTGTTTGGTCATACGTGTAGGAGCATTTAGGGTAATGCTGCTGTGAGAAGGGCAATCCTAAAATATCAGAAGGATATTCCCTGTCACTGCTGTAGGGTAGCAATCTGATTCAAATAAGCTAAAATGAACCCAGAAGACATGTAGAAAAGGGCTACTAAGGGTGATGAATGGCAAGTGTGTCTGACAAAGGGAAATTAGAAGGCTTGTTTGGCCTAACAAAAGAAGATATGATGAAGTGTTGCTATATAAATGTTTGTTTTCTGGCTCCTTAGCTTAACTGAGCCAATAAAAAATGAGAACAGTGGGTATAAACTGGCACTTAATATAGTAGGCTTGAATGTTTTTTTTTAATTCTTTGGTCTTTTGTCTGTATTATTTTATGGGGAGAAGGGAAAGACTTCTGTGTAGTTTAAAAATGAAGCTAAAGGAGTTCATGTAAAGGAGAGGATTCTGCGGATTCCTGTGATAGCAGGGAGGCTGTATTCAGTGGTGGACTGGAAAGGGTAGCCTACCCTTGGGGTGGGTTACCCAAATGCAAATATTACGCTACCACAACAGTTTTTGTAATAAGAATAAATGCACTTCTCTGCGTGCTATTTAGTAAGGAAATACATGATCTTCTGCTGCAAAAAAATGTTTTAAATAGTTGGCTACAGTCTACTGTAACTTACTGTTTTAAATTAATCCTTTAGAGCAAGCCCTTCTGTTGCAGGAAAGCAAGACGTCACTAAGTTCACCTTGACTAAATCAGTAGCAAGGACCGTTAATTTCCATTTTCCGTGTTGTTGCCACAAGCCCTGTCCGAATGTCAGTATTTCCTACAATACAAGTGTCTGCATTGTGAGAAGTTAATTTAACAAATATCTACCAATAATTGTGGCGGGTGGCTACTGTAGAAACATGGGAAGTAAAATCAGACATACAAGGAAAAGACTTGTGAGGATGGCTGAAATATGACTGGCCAGACGGGTTTTTGAGAAGATGTAAGATTAACCATTTAGAGCCCAGAGGACTTTGAAGATGGTCAAAACAAGGTTACTGTCTGGATAGGGCTACTTATATGTGCAGAGTATCTCTCAATTTGTCACAACAAATTTGTGATCTGTGCCTCAAAAGTCTATGTGCCAGCTATTAAAAAAGCATCTTACTCAAGTTTATATAGCTTTTAAACTTGGTGTCATTCTATACCTTAGTACTTAAGTAGTTTGAAATAACCTAACTGTGGCTTACCTGTTAAGTGTCTGAACATATTTCCTATATTGCCCTGTTATTTGTTGGGTTGTGACATTAAATATAACACACTTCGAATAACTTCTTACTTAGGAATAAGTAACTCCAATTGCCGCTTACTAAGCGTATTGATTTCGCCTGCAGTGGGAGAGACCAAACATAGTTTTGACTTAAAGGCAAATCTTTTTCTTCTCCTGAAGACTTTGAGACTGGCATCTGGTCAAAGTGTTTCTGGGTAAACTCAGGGTTAAAAAGTGTAATTGGGGTTAGTGGGGCTGGAACAACTAGATTTCTTTGAGTCATGTTCCTCTTTTGGGCAGTGGCTCTAGGAGGTGCGAAAATAATCACAGTAATTATTCAGCAGAGATAAAACAGGCTTGTTTATGAATGGTTTGTCCATGGGGAAAACTGCTGTATATAAAGATGCTCAGAAGGTTAAAACATTACATGAAAACTCCCTTTTTAGAGAATTATTCCAGGTTTTCTTGATGACATGGCAGCTGATCATTTTGGTCAAGAGGCTCTAAACTTTGCTTCTTTGAGTATGGTATGTCATTGACAAAAACGAACTTGCAGCAATGTCAGCAAGTAGCAGAGTTGAGTGTGTGGAAATATAACTGAAATATTGCTTGAAGGGATTACATTTTACACAGAGTATCTTAGATTGAGAGATGATTTGAGGAAAACCAAAATCATTGAAGTGTCCCACTCATCTGTTTCATGGTATTCCTGAAGCGCAATGAAATGAATACTTCAAAAGCAAGGCACGAGTAGCTCAGAACACAGAGTTGGTGGGTTGTGACTAACTGTAGCTAGGTAAGAAGCGGGGATGTGAGCAGTGAACCCCTTTGTGTTCTAGCAGCTGTGGTACATACTTTCTGTTTGCTTCACATGGGATGACTATTGCGCTTTGCGGATTCTTCATGTTTGGTCTAACCTGTGTAAACACGAAGCAGCTGGAGATCTGCCCAAAGAAGGTAGTTAGGGAGTCACTGGTGTGAAATCAACATTCCACCACTTACTGTGCTTACTGTTGCTGTCATCATGCTAAAGAAAATCAGGTGCAGAGCTCAAACAGGGCATGCTCTGGTAATTTTTCTCTGAATAATCATCTTGGGGATGCCATCATGGACTACTGTAACTGGCTCTGGGGACTTGGTTGGCCTCCTCCTCAGTCTGAGGATGAAAGGAGACTCACAGCTATTCTGAGCATCAGATTTTTAATACTTCACTTTTAATTTTTTGCTTAGACACAGGTGCCTGACATTTCCACTGAGACTCTTTCAGATAGGATGTGTCTAGAGGGATACATCTTGTCTGGTTTCCATGGCTGTGTCCTCAATAGGAATAGATTCTATGTGGTTGAACAATCCAGACAATCCCAGTAGTGTGTCCTTTTTATATGTATTTTTGAGGTCCTCTTTGAGCAAGGTATGTTGCTTTTTTCTATAGTGTACATGTGGTGGTCACTGAGGCAGATCACATGGAAAGTGCAGGTATACCAGTTACTTAAGGTTTGGAGGTTCAGAATTAGCACGCTAGTTGTTAGTTTCATAGAGTTAAGTGAGATTTGGTTTATGACCTGAATTAAGTGGCAGAGTGTACTTGGCATTTTTCATTTTATTACAAGTAAACTCTAAGTAGTGCCAACAGAATTCCAATGTCAGGGAAGTATTGTGTCATGCAGTGTGTGACTAATTTTACTGGAGCTTTAAGTAGACTGTGCTACTAACAAGTAAAACCACATTGAATTGGCAGTATAGCGTAGTATCTGTAGGGAAAGCTTTTTGGCTCAAATAACACAAAAGGCAGTTATTATTGGCTTGGGGCAGCGAGTATCTCGGTAAAAGTAAATAGTACAGTATCACTACTCTGTAGAGCTGCTTGTAATTTCACTTGGTAATTTTGATGGTATATTTGCAAAGTAACATCCACATAGGTGAAAAACTCCATTTCAACTTTCAAATCACTTAGAAAGTGCCTTCAACTCATTGAGGTGTGTAAACTCAGTGAGCCAAAGCTGATGTGTATTCTGAATGTTGTCTTTAATATGCAAACCTGTAAAATTGTCAACTTCTCAACTGGTTCTTTTTCAGGATGGAAAACGTAATGCACCAATAAGGAAGGGTTTGAAAACTTCACAGAAGTTCTACTGCTGTCCTATTGAAGGGTGCCCTAGAGGACCAAACAGACCATTTTCCCAATTTTCTCTTGTAAAACAGGTATTCCTATTTCCTGAAGTATTATTTTCATACTGATTTAGTCCTGACTGTCTCTACTCCAGAGAACGTACACTTTTGTATTCAGATACGAGCAAAGCCTCTCAGCATGTATCCAGAAGTTGGAGAATTGTATGCAGAAACTCCACATGGGCATACGGTTAATGAATTTGTATGTTTGCATGTTGATATTAGAGGACTTGAACCTTTTGATCAGGCAGATGCCAGTACATTCTGCTAAACTAGAAGACAGCCCCTCTCCACAAATTAAAAAGAGGAGAAAGACCAGAGGGGAAAAAAACAAATCACAGTAGCAACCAATAAAGGTTTAAAATGTGGCCGATGCTTTTAAACTGCTTTTTCAAGTGGTCAAGAATTAGGAGTTTTTCTCTGCTTTAGTATCAAAATGCATTTGTTTAATAGTTACCTGTTTAAGGAAACATGTAAGACTTGTTTCTGCATGAGTGAGTAAAAAAAGCACTCTTCTGCTGTTAAGCTGGGGAGACCATAGGAGATGAGTGGCTAGCACTTGGTGCCGTAAATGAAAAGGAAAAATTCCGGTGTTTGCTCTGAAGTTGACCTGTTTGACTTGAGACTGTTTGCTCAATTGTAGATCTTCAGGAGTGTGCACACGTTGCAACGTACACTTACTATGCTCTTTGGCAAGATTCATCTATAGATTTATTAATGTCCATAGGAAACCTCCAATAGCATTAGGACAAATAAATATTTATCTGTGTTTTAAGATGCACATAGCACAAGCAGATTTGCAAACTTTAAATTCTTTCTGTTGATTTCTTTAAGCTTGTGACTTATTCCTAATGAGACTCTTAAAAAGTTTTTAATTCTACTCTTCAATGCTATTTAACAACTAAAAAAATGCAAATATTCATGTCTCCCCTAAACATAATTTTCTTTTTTTTATCTTAGTTGAAGGCTAATGTTTACTTTTCATTGTGTATTCTAGCACTTTATGAAAATGCATGCTGAAAAGAAGCACAAATGTGATAAATGTAGTAACTCCTATGGTACAGAATGGTATTTGAAACGGCATATAGAGGTCTGTGGCAAGACTTTCCAGTGTACTTGTGGGTGCCCTTATGCCAGCAGAACAGCATTACTGTCTCATATTTACAGAACTGGCCATGAAATTCCTGCAGAACACAGGTAAAAGTGAAGCAGTTAAGTAATGATACTTACATTCATCACCAAGTCCTCTGTCTCCCATGTACTGGCTTTTTGTCTCCTTTCTGTTGATTAAATTGGAAATAGGTACATGTTGTTTTAGCTGTAAAGCAGTTTGCAGTTTCTTTGTTCTGTTGCTTTTAGTAGTTTCTGTTTTGTTGAAGGCAGTGATGATTGTCTAATCAATAAGATTAGGTTTCCCCACAGAAAACAAAGTACTGATAACACTGCACTGCATGGCATAAATGCTAGTGGTTTTTGTTGCATCTGCTTTTACAGTTCTGTGAGAGTAGAGATGGTTTAGAAACATTTATAGCTGGTAACTTGTGGCGTGGAATGCAGTTCAGTTTATTTTCTTTTATAGTCTAGTCGTCTTTGCAAGTATTAGTGAATTCTTTTTTTTTTTTTAAATGCCTATATATGCATGTTTAGATTTATAGTTGTCTTAATGTGTACATATATTTTATAAAGGGTAATCTGTTTCCTGAGGCCTAGCCTGTCTGTCTTGGAGATTCAACTGCTGCAAAATTAAGTTTTGCGTGAAGGAGTGGTAATTGTATCTTCAATTTCCATGAGAGACCTTTACCTGTACACTAATTTTAAGAGCACTGTCCCTTCAATGCTCGGTCTGAGTTAGCATCAAAGTAACAAACGTCTTCAAATCAGAGTGCTTAATGTGCAAGGGGAAGAAACCATCTAAACTTTCAACTCCATTTAGAAGTAGGTCTCCATAAAAGACATAACCTTTTTTTCTTTTTTTAAATGGGAGAGTGAGGAATGAAATGTTACAAAATTGAAGTTCATGGAGTCTTTTTATGTTTTAATTGGGATTAGTTGTCTTCTCATATCCAACCTCATCTGTGACTTCAGTTTATATTTTCAGTGCAATGACTCAAAAGAATGGAAGGCAGATGTTTTGTGCTTGAAAGGAATATAAATTATTGATGTCATGTTCACAGGGATCCTCCCAGTAAGAAAAGGAAAATGGAAACCTCCGTACTTAATCAGCAGTTGGCAGAGAAAGCAAATGAAGCATTCATCAATACACAAAATAATAATCCTGGCAGTCAGGAATTGGAGTCCTCTGAAGTGAAACTAGCGGCCTCTCTTGAAGGCTCCTGCAGTTCTAACTTCACGAACCAAATGCAGCCAAAATGTACACCGAAGATGCTTTTACCAAAGCCCAAGGTGGCTTTGGTTAAACTTCCAGTGATGCAGCTTGCTCACTTGCCTATATATGTATCTGCAACAGACTCTTCTGTCAAACCTGCTGTGGTGGCTGTTGATAATCAAGGTTCAGTTGTAAGTACTGTTCATTTATTGCCTCAATCTATAGGAATTCTGATTCCAGCACTGGAGGCAGAAACTCTAGTATTTAAAGATAGTATGCCTGTTTCAAAAGTGACAAATTCTGGTGATCATGAACCAGTAAGTACTGGTGTACAAGTTGAGTGGGATAAGGTTACATCGAATAACACAGGGCAAGAGCTGGGGAATGTTTGTCACAAGAACAAAATTTCTTCAATAAATATACAGACTGACTTATCTTACATTTCACAGAACTTTGTACCGGCTGCAGCATGGACTCCCAATTCTTCTGTATCCTCTTGCTCTCAGACAGATCTGTCATTCAGTTCACAGGTTTCGTTACCCATCAGTGTACAAACACAGACGCTGATGCCTGCTTCCAAACTGACTTCATCCATAGCTGCTCAGACTGATGCTTTTAGTCAGGTTTGTTTTCCAACGTGTGGCATTTCTAGAGAGACTCAAACCAGTAGGACACAGGACTCTATTGATGGAAGAGTGCAAATGGACCAGGCTGTAATGTGCAGTGACATCTTTGACAATGTTCATTCATCATATAATGTTTCTACTCACATTGAACTTCCAGAAAACAATTTAATGCCTGCAAATATAGATCAAACCTTGCTGCAAAGGAGTAATTGCAAGAGCCTGAATCAAGATACGGTGAAGTCTGAATCCCTTATCAGCTTCAATACACAGACTAATATACTTCCACCTCAAAATACGATGGATAATCAAACCCAGACAATTGATCTACTAAGTGATCTGGAAAACATCTTTTCAGGAAACATGTCTGGCCAGACGCTGGATAATCGTGGCCTTTTGTCTGAAACAAGTTCTAATGCTGACACACATCTGCCATCTGGTCCATCACAGAGCACAGGAATAGACTTTGACATTGAAGAGTTCTTTTCAGCATCCAACATCCAAACTCAGACGGAAGAGAGTGAGCTTGGTACCCTAAACTCTGAGCCAGTTTTGGAGTCACTGGACATTGAAACTCAGACTGATTTCTTATTTTCAGATAGTGCCACTCAATCATATAGCTGCCGAGGAAATTCTAACTTCTTAGGTTTGGAGATGTTTGATACACAGACACAGACAGACTTGAATTTCTTTTTGGACAGTAATACCCATCTGCCTTTAGGAAGTATTCTGAAGCAGTCTAGTTTCTCCATGAGTACTGACTCATCTGATACAGAAACCCAGACAGAATTATATCCGGCTACTAAAAACATGCCTACTCAGAATATTGAAAGCAAAGTCCAGCTCAGTAGCGCTGAAACGCAGACTATGGATAGCTGCTTTGAGAATCTGGGGAGTTTATTCCTTACCAGCAATGAGACGCAGACAGCAATGGATGACTTTCTTCTGGCTGACTTAGCCTGGAATACAATGGAGTCCCAGTTCAGTTCAGTAGAAACACAGACCTGTGAAGAGCTGTGTTCCTTGTTTCAGAGCTCTGACAAGCCCAGCCGTTGAGTACTACGTAATATAACTGTTTCCTGGGGTTTGAAATTAAGTTATTGGGGTGGGAGAGATGGCTTGACCAAGTTATCCACTTTGCATTATTGAATGTAGTTATCGTGAGCAGTTGGCCTAAGAGACTTTTCATGGTGAAGGTACTCTATTGAATATGTGACTTTACATAAGCTATGTATGTATAAATGGGGCAGAAGGGGGGGGCTGTAACATGTTAATGTGCATATGAACCTTAAAAAAAATAATTATGTGGTGCCTATGTTTTTTCCTCAAACTCCTTTACAAAGCTGATACTGCTTTCATTTAAACGGAAGAACTTTTAGTTGTTCTATATATCTCTCTCTGTCTATTCCTGGCTTACATATAGGGTTCCAACGTGCTGGACCAAAACCCTGACCTGCCAATTCAGATGCTTCCCTGAACTTACGGGGGAGGATTCTGTTAGTGTAAGCTACTTCTGTTTACTTTTTTTAGTAGCTTGTATTTTAAATCCGGCATGAACATAATAAGCCGTATTGTCTTCTCTTACTTTATGCCTTCACAGCTCTTTCTCCTGCGTAAGTTGGTATTTTCCAAATACCTGTCCAACACACTAGACACATTTATCTCTTGAATTGTTGAATATATTTATTATTAAAAATATGTAGAAAGCAGTACTTTAAATTTTTTTCCCTGAGTGGCACTGATGACCTCTGAAGGGTAGGGAAAGAACTTGGAATACATAATTATAGGGAAAACTAGTATGTTGTCCTTTTAGCTAGTGTAATAAATGGGACTAACATTTTTATAGTCTTCAGGAGGGTTTTGCTTAAATTATTTCTGTCTGTAAGATGCAAATGTTACAATGTGTGTGCCTCAAAGACTGGAATAATTTGTTTTTCCTGAAATTCTCCTAGCTTTATTAAGATACAAGTTGAGAAATGTTACAGTGGTTTACACCTCTATTACCTTAACAGAAGTCTTTAGAAATGGGAAATTAAATTCTCTAAAATACTCACTCACCTAGACTCCTGTTTTTGGACTTCCCGCTTCCAAAAACAATTGGAATCTGTACAACAGAGCTGGGACATCAGCTCACAGAAGCCCTTTCAGAACAGCTGTATCTTGCTTTTGCACATTGATCTGCAGCCCTCAGTTCCTGCAGCTTTTAGAGAGTTTTCTTGAGTGTAGTCAAATTCAAACAAACTGATTTTTCAGAGAAGAAATGTGTGACCTCTTGGAATTTTGTTTAATGTTCATCTTGCCTCTCATACCATTGTTTGCAGTATTTTTCATTTGCATGAAAAAAAAAAGAAGCCATTTATGAATGTATGTTGGAATTTGGCCTTAACTAATTTTTATCTCTTACTATAACACCTGCAAAATGTAGGCCTCTGGTTTTGTCGTGGACAGGTTTTAGTTTCTGTTACCTTAAATGAAAAGAGAAACCTCTTCGTGTCAAGTTCCTGGGCCTGTAACAGACTTTACTCCTGAATTGTGAGAGGAGAGGTACTGGCTGCCTGTTTAGTAGGCAGCCCATCAGTAAATGTATGTCCAAGCCTTAGTTTTTGAAGACTCGCTATGCTTTGTGCTTCATATCCTCAACTGAAGGATGTGGGAGTTAAGTTACTCATCCATTGCAGATAGCTTGTTTTGCTGAAAATGAGCAATACCTTTCTTTTTTTTTTTTTTCCCCCTCTCTTCTTACCACTCTTCAAATTGCCATCGTTAACACGCTAATGTGGTAACCATCTCTACTTTTACTGGAAATAATCTCTTTAGATTAACCTGAAACTCATATTTTCCTCCTGAAAAATTCCTGAAACCACAGCTGTGTTGCCAGTTTAATTTTTCAACATTTCTAGGTGCAAGTTGAGATACTTCCAGTCTTTGGCTGAAGAAACTGCAGAAAGGAATCTTGCAGTTCCCCCCAGCAGTACAGTAATTCTGCTTTGGGGAAAGCCCCCCCAGGTTTCACAATGCCTAGAGTTCTGATCTTAAAGGTGGGATGTATTAAAAAAAGGAAGGCATTGCTTGTATTTCTGTTTCTTCTGAAGATATGACTGATTCATATTTACCTGCCTACTTTGAAATTGGGATATAAGATAAATAACAAAATTAGGTTAATTTATTCTATTCCAGTATTTTTCTAGTAATGTTGCATCTTCAGGTTTTAAAGTTTTTTTCCTTCTCCTTTCTTCCCCCTGGCTGGAATACCAGAGAACATTTCTTCATACATAGGCTTCTATTTCCCATGTACAAGTTGCCTGTACTGATGCATGAAAGAGAAGCCGTTACTATAAATCTGGTTGGGGAAAACTGCATTTTCCACAGCTGTAGAAGGCAGAGTGAGAAACTGTTCATTACCTCTGAATTTAAAAAGTCGGTCTTTGTTCTGCAAGAGAAGGAATCTTAGGTGATGAGGAGCAGAATTACAGATGGCTTTGAATTGTAGCCATCTGAGAGGTATTTAAAGAACTTGGAAACTAATTTACAAATCGGAATGAGAATTGCTACATTCTTACGGTGTAAGCTAAAGCTCTTAACATCAGTGACTATCAGAAAAAACTAAGGTTTGTGTGGATGCAATCTTACAACGTAATCGTTACTCATTTATTGTACCTTGTAACTAAAAGTATTTATGAGCTTTGTGTTTTTTATTAGAACATGCAAATACCATTCCCTTCCCTCATTCTATGGGTTTAAAATAGTTTGAACTTTAATTAGGTGAACACTACTACAACATGAAATTATTTCTTGAAAATGCAGTATTAAGAAATTATTAAATATGTCTGCATTGTCTTAGGGAAGTGGCTCATTCTGACCAAAATTAACTTCTTTCTTCACAAATTTGGTTCTTCATAAATTATTCATGAAAGTCGGAAACAGGTTTGGATCCTATGTTGCTGGCATATGTCACTCAGTTTGGATTTACTAGGTATTTTTGTGAAAATGTGAAGACTGCAACCAGATTTCATAGTTTGCTGAATCCCACAGCAAACCTAATGAAACCTGATCTGAAATATTGTTGCTGAATATTGCAAATTCTTCAAATTTGAATAAGTGCTTTAAAATGGCTAGTTTTCTATTTTGGCTGTTGTTTTAAAAATAAACTTCAGTCAGAACTATTTCTTGGTAGTACTAAAATGATACTTATCTCCCTTTTTCTGCAGTTTGTCTCTGATTTGATTTTCAAGGCACTCTCTCTATTGTAAGTATTGGTCAGCAGTGACTTACTACTTTCTTACTCTCTTTTGTATCCTCTACTGCCATTTGAACTGCTATACAAAAAGTAACACCAGATTCTCTATAGCCTCTTCGCACAAATTTTTATCTGGAAGTGATACTAATGTTACTTGGACTTATTCTTTGCGTTTCCTGCTTTAATTCTGTATGCTGTGATTGCTGGATCTTGATCTGGATGCCTGTGTAATGCTACTCTAAAATTGAATTAGTAGTTTTGTAGTTTCACTTGAGCTTTTCTTTAGTATGTAAAAAATCAAACAACTGAAACATAGCAAGTTTGGGACACGCATTCTATGAGAACATAAGCACAAAACAGCTGAAAAATGAGAGGTCTGTCTTGTCTTCCATGTTTGTTTGTCACAATGCTAAAAGTTTGTATGACGGTAGATGTATGTTTCTTCTACTTTTGGCTTTATTTGCATCTATTTCCACTAATACACTTGTAAATACTTCTTTCTGCTTTGGGTAGGGAGGGAATCCTCCCCCAACTCTTCATGTCAGCCTGGAGAATTCAGTAGTTTAAAGTCAGAGTTTACTAACACTATGTATTTTTAGCTATGCAAAGCTGCTTGTGTCTGGAAAATTTTCACTTCCAAAGGATATGAAATCTTAAGAAAAAAAAAAGAAAAAAAATGCTTGCAGCTGTAAATTAAACAGCTGTAAAACAAGCCTTGTGAGACCTCGTCTAGTTTTGAACAATTCAATCAGTGTCTGTAACTTAATGCATGTAACTAAAACTCCTTACAAATTTTTATTCCAAGGCACACACGCAGTCATTTTTTCTGTTGAAAACAAAAGGCTGAATTTCCCTGTTAGTCATATGTACCTTGGTTGTGTAGAGGCAACAGAACAAAGAAAGATGACTGCCTTCCACTGTTTTAAATCCTTATCCTGCCAACACATGCTCATGTGCTTAGTCAGATTTGAATTGATTTTTTTTGTGAGGCTGGGTAGAGATGGAAGTGTTGGAAGGATTGGGATCTTAGAGTGTTAGTGCTCTTTTAATAGCCTTTCAAATATAGGGTAAGTCAGTAGGACCAATACGTAGTGAATCAACATAGGGTGCTCAACTGGCAAAAGAATATATTGCTGAAATGACAACTCAGAGGTGAACCAAATGTACTTGCCTTTATCATTGAGGTTGTACAGCTTCCTTTGCTTTAATCTGTTTCTGACGTGTTGTTTTTTTAAACATGATCTTAATGTACAATTTAGTGTTCCAAATACATTCACACCAAAATGCTGTTAACATTCTGGGCCTTTCAGGCTTTTTCGTTCATGTTTGGTTTAAGGTGCTGCTATGCTTGTGCTCCTAGTAGAATAGGCCTACTGTAAACAGATTTCCATTAATAACTTGATATGAACACTATGAGGATAGGGTTGTTTAATGGTAGCAAGCTTCAGTGCATGGTGCAAACATGCATCTTCTGTTTCTTTTGTTGTTTTTTAACAGTTGGTGTGAATTTAAATGTGTGCTAGAAGGGTTTGCTGCTTAGAGCATGACTGAATTTTATTGTTTAAAATGCCATTGCTATGCAATGAACAGAATCAAGGAACTACATTGTTGAGCTCTGCATTGCCTTGCAGTCAGGTTGAGGGTATGTTTGTATTCATGTGTGTGACTCTTCCACTTCACCGGAAATGTAATCGGACAGCCTGAAACAGTGGAAACTCCTGAAGGAACGGCTGAGTTAAATTACAGAAGTCCTTTACTTCTGGTTCTTTTTCATATACTGGCTTTACAGCAGTATATTCAACATAGCTATCAATGGAATATAATAGATGACTTGTGATGATGTAAGCTGTACGCTTCACAACAACTAATGCTTTACATGCATGCTTCAAGCTCTGGCATGCAGAGCTAGATTGACAATACTTCTATCTACAGATATTTGCAAGTGCATCTATGATAAAGCTAGATATGAAAGATAGCCATATTTTTTTTTCAGTTTACAGAATTCAACACCTGATTATGGTCTAATTTAAGCTTGTAATTATTTGGAATGGATGAGTAATAAATCTCATGGGTGAGTCTCTTCCAAAGCACGTGTGAGTTAATCTCAATAAGGCTGAGAAGTGTTCGTAAAATATTTTTCTTCTCATCAGGGGTGGGATTTTGATCTAGTGGACAAATTTAGTTTTCAAAGGATGTCCATGTTTAATTCTTGCTACTGAAGCCAGTGAACTCTCAATGAATAGACAAAAGCAAGCATTCTTTTCTTACACTTATTTTACAAATGACAATCCCAAAGAAGGAATGTTGTCCTAGTAATTGTGAAACTTCTAAGTATATTAATGCATGCATAGAAAACCTTGTGCCAAAATACTGTTTCATATTTCCTCTGTTGGAAACTGAAGTGTTATACAAAGTTACTATAAGTTATTCACACGTATTGAAACGTTTTGTTCACAAATGAAGCACTTAGTCCTGTAAATTACACATATTTTGGAATAAAGTTAATGTCAATCAATTTTTGCCTTCTGTTTTAATGGCTGTGATCTCCTGCCTACAGATGCATGGGTGGGGTATTCAGTGCCTATTGGCAAATACCACCCCTTGCTCCTTAATGTCTTATGTTTTGAAAGCTAGGTGTCTTTTGAATTGGTAGAGATTTTGTAAACTAAAGCTTACAATGTCAGCTCTTAATCTCTAGAGGCAGCAAAAGTTTTCCTGTGTAGTCCTACTTCTCAATGAATCCTAGGAAGTTTAAACTCACGACACAAATGTAATCAGAATGTCAAGATGCTACATTTCATAAACCTGAAACAAATCCATTCGAGAGTTTCTCTGCTGTAAGTGAACCTACGCATGGACTATGTGGAATCTGATGCATACAGGCAGGGATGGATTCTTCTGACCAGCAGCATCCAGGCTGGCTGCACTAGTGGTGCTTCATCTCAAACCTCTTGGCGGTTGCATGCAAATTTTAATCTTTAATTACGTTGTACACACAATGGAATAACTCTACAATTTCAGCTCACTGACACATGCCTTTCTTCCACAACAAACTCTCAGGACAGAAGGATTACTTTGCATTCTTCCTCTACCTTACCATTCACCCCTTCTGTAATTTTCAAGATCTCTAGAGTCATAAGTAACATCAAGCCGAAATTCAACTGCATTATGATTATTAGTTTTCAAAGTATCCTACTAGAAAATTACAGTACTCTCGAACAGCTTATATTATTTTGCAATATATTTTATATAACTGAGAAAATAATTTTGCCATGAACATTAAAAAAAAAAAAAAAAAGCTGGAGTAGGTTGATTTGGAGTATGGATCATACTTTGTCCCTTTTCTTCCTGTAAGATTCCCATGCTTAGTCATGATCCCAGCATCTTCTGTTAGTTGGACAATATAAAATGCTGATTTCTACTGTTAGGTGTATATCTTGTATATATAATTCAGAGTAGGTGAACAAGCAGGTGCTCCTTGACTGAAAGGTCATCTGTACTCTTACATCAGCTACAGTCACGAACGAAGCATTCTTTGACGTATAGCAGGCTGCTGTTTTCAGTCCCATCATACTGTGAGGTAAGTATTTGCACAAGGTAGCGTTCAGCCTAGTGGTACCAAAATATGGAAGGTATTTCCAGAGGGGAATATGTCCCAAGTATCTAGAAACTAAATTCCTGTTCAGAGCATGTAAAATTACGAAAGTGTCAAATGTGTAAGATGCTGACTATCCTTTTAGGAATAATAGCCCTATTCCTGTTGTAGGAATGATTCTGCTTGGTTTAGACTGAGTTATTTCAGGCTTTTCATTATTCAGAACAAATTTGGCCCATGGACAAAAGTCAGATACTTTGACAGACTGATCCTCATGAAACTTTCACAGGTAGACAGTCTAAAAGGCAGGACAAGCTTTAACTCTTGATTGAGAAGAAGATAATGGCTATTTAGAATGGAAGCCTCGTGTATTTTTGAACTACTTTCTGATGTGCTGTTGCTGAGAATTGACTTATTCCTCCTCCTGGCGGTGAAAGCATCCCTGACCGGTTTGTGTTTAGTTCCTGAATTTCCTTCACTTAAAGAAATTGCATGCTGGCAAGCTGATTGTTTTCTGTCAAAACAATGGAATTAGAGGCAGATTTTCTTTCTGGCTCCAGGATTTGACAATGAGTCCTCTGGAATTAGTCCTTTGGAAGTTTGGACCTAAAACAATAGGGAAAAAATGTTGATTTAACTTTCAGGTGTCCCATCATTGTATTTTTACATTGTTGTGAACAATACCCTTTTCGCTTGTTTTGTTTTGGCACCTTGAATACAGGAAGCACTTCTAGCTGATCTAGCCCTTAAGTTTATTTCCTTTCCTTGAACGGGGATGGCTTTATTCTTGAGAGAATTTACACGTAAACAAGAAGCTTCTGTTTCCTGTGCTAGAAGAACCCGGTGTATTCAAGGGCACATGACTTGATTAAGCTTACGATGGCTTAAGTGTTTTGTATTCGTTTCTTTATGTTCTAGGCCTTTAGTTAGTAGCTTTTCTGGTCTTCTGCTAGAGGTCTTGTAGCAATAATCTGTGAGTGTGGTTCTTAGAAATATTATTCTTAGAAATATTATTTTGTATGAGGTTGTAGTAAAACCTCTGTCTAATCTGTCTGATTTAACAGTTTCAAAAACCGCAGCAAAAGTCTTAACCTGGCATGAAACACGGGAAAACGTGGAAACAATGTTTAGAGTTTTCCCTGGAACTTTAAACATTTTTTTCTGTAGTCCTAAAAAATATATTACCTGTCTGCAATGGTTCTAACTTACAATTACTATAACAAACACGTTTGGCTTTACTTACTGTTAATTAGTAATGCAGTTCATTTTTCAGTTTTCCCACTGAAGCAGCACTATTTTCAGTTGTCTGAATGGGAGAGACTATCTTCTCTCCTTCTAGACTATGGAAAATGTTACTAGTTTCAAAGACACATTTATGTTTGAATTTTCGATTTAGTGGAAAATGGAACTGAAACAAGTATATATGGATTTATTTATCTTGGGGCTGTTTGTGAAGGATGCTTCTTTTGTAGAGCTTGTATTTTATATCTAAATATGAAAAACAGGATTAGAAAATATTATCATGGGGGAAGGGTACAAAGAAGGGAAGAAAATGGTATGTTAGAATATTCTGTCAGAATGATACTGCACTTGAGTAACTCTAGCACCATAATTCAATAGCAATTAGGACAAGTTACTACAACAAAAAAAAATATGTTGCCTGGAAATTAACAACCAAGATAGAGCTTGACTCCAGATAAGTCATTGGCTGAGATTTTCGGATATCCAGAGTATTGAAAGAGATAAAAAGATGCATATAGATCATAGTATCAGCTGTAATGACCTATTTTTTAAGAGATCTTTATAACTTTTTTAGTAGGTTCTTTATAACTTTCCCACTTGACTTACAGCAAAATGCCAAACAGGTACAAAAAATTACTGCGATTTCAGATGGAAATGTTTAGCTTTTGTTCTTCAGGAAGAGTGGAGGAATGCAGAGGACGGTAATCCTGTCAGCAGCCTTGTGCTGTTTCTGGCATAGGTGCTGATTTTGTTCGCCGTTCAGTAGGTGGCACTCCTCTCTCCAATACAGAGGTGCTGTCGCTTGAAAAATCAAATTTGCTGCCAGAAAAATGTTGGCCCTGGTCTAACCTCCAGTGCGACAACTCTCATACTCTGCACCTCAAGCTGATATGCCACTCCACTTAAAGATTTGCTTCTTAAAGAATCGTAACATACTTTCTATACAAATTAGTGTTCTAAAAGATTTCCACATTTCCCTAAGCAATTCCCAGGACAATTTGTATTGGGAGACAAAGCAAACTGCTTGGAGCTGTTACTTAACACTAGCACTCGGCTCCTGCGTTCTTCTCTAGGGGTCGTTTCACGTGAGTATTGGGTGAAGAGGTGAAACCATGTCATCCTTCCATTTTTTAAAGGAATAAACACATAATTAATTAAATACATAGAATACATATCACCTATTTTACTGAAGCTATGCATCTAGAAGGTGATAATTCTTTAGCTGTGATGTTGAGATACCTGAAGATGAGCACAATTAACAGATTGATGCCAAAAAACTACTAAAAACTACATTTATGCACATGTTTATTAGTAAAGAAATGTAGAAAGACATTGAATTCCTCCATCTGTTTTAAAGTGGAAACCATATGCTATTGGGAGCCTTGCACTGGTATTACTTTCCCTATTCCAAATTTTTATCAAAGCATTGAAAGAGGGGAAAGGTAAGTTGCAATGAATCTCTATCCTGAATGCTGAATTGAATTGCAGTTACGGAAAGACCACTATTTTACTTTGGTTTTTGCTTAACACAAAAGCAAAAGAGAACTTGATCTGAAAGTCCCTCATTTAGTATGAGATGAAACAAGAATAAGTGAATATCAGAATGCACAGAATACATATTAAACAGAAACAAGCAAAGAACACATTAACAGGATTAAAAAAATGAATCTACTTACGAGTAAGAAAAAATAATTGTAAATAACTGTCAGTCCCACCACTGTCTGCTTTCCAAGTCATTTCCATTTCTTTTAGGTGCCAAATTAGCAAGGAATGTATGCAAATGTTTGTCTGTGAAGCTCTATAGGATTTAGGGCGGTTTAAGTAAGAATATTATTGAATGCCTTGCGGAGTCGGCATGGATTTAAGAATGTTCCTAAAGTTAGGCATTGCTTCAGTGCTCAGCAGCATCAAATACCTAATTACCATGCAAGGCTACGGTAGTCATTCAGAGGGAATCTAAATGGAGAGGTTGCACTTCATCTCCAGAATAAGCTATTTACGGCCTTAATGAATCTATCTTATGATCAGGAAGAGACTAAACCTACGTGAAAGTAATTGGCATTCATCAGCTTATAATGCTATTAATAGCATCTACAAAAACTACAAATATCCACATTGCTCACAAGGAAATTTTATTTTTTTTCTCACAGTCTAAAAGCTTAAAAAAAAAAAAAAAAGCATGAAATTACAATATAGAAATGTTAGGTCAGTCTAGACGGCACTGCAGCTCCCGCAATGGGCTGACTGTTAAGGGAGGTAGTCCAGAAAGCAGTGGAACCTCCTGCATTTTTTATTCGTTTCCTTCCTTGACCTCAGCGTACCTGTTCCTAACATTATCAGTTAGAGCCCTGGATGTCATCGTGTTTTGTATATTGTTTTTGGTTTGTACGTGGAATCTGCATACAGGCATAATAACTGTTCTTTTTAAAAGCAATAGGATTAGAAATGGTTGCAATACTTTTGTCTGATGTAAAAGCACAGTGCCAGTGTAACTGCTCAGGAGCTTCTTGCAGGAGTGAGACCTTTGTATGGCTTGAGATAAACGACGATTCATGAATTTCTATTTTTTGTCCCCTCACTTTATCATTCACAATGTCAGCTCCTTTTTCACCCTTCTGCTCTGTTGCTTTAGCATCGTGACTACAAGAAGCAATCTCAGCTGAAGTACCATTGAGCATCTTCTGAGAGGTAGTGGCTCTTGTATTCTTCCAAGAAGGGTTTGAAGTATCCTTGGGAGTGGCATCTTTCACAGGTGGAAGTACTGGTGAAGACTTAAAGATTCAGAGCCATTTGGATCAAGCACATTAATCTCTTTATGCCTTACAGCTTCTGGACTTTTCACATCTTCCAGGTTCCACATACAGTATTCTTTTTAGTGGTGGGTTCTTCATTTCACCTTGGAATGTTTGAACAGTGTAACTTGTTACGTATTTCCATTTTAATGCCGTATGTTGTAGGACAACAGTTATACTTACTAGAATGGGTTGAAATCTCTTCCTTTTCTGAAGCTGTATCAGCTATGGCATCTGCTTAACTCACCTTCTGATTTTGATTGATTTCTTGTGGTCTTGGCTTCTTCACCTATACTGTTGTCAATAGATTGCAACTTGTCTAAGCAAAACTGGCAATTGTTGGAAGTTTCATTTGTCTTGCATTTCTTGGCTTGTTTTTGCAGCTGGAAGCAGGCAAGTGGATCAGTTATATCCCAGCCTTGCACCTGGTAATAGAGAAACACGCTAAATCTAAGACAAGCCAGAGCATTGTAAGAAGAAAAATGTAGAAGAAATAGTCTCTGTTGATGTAATGGAACTCTCATGCTATTTGCATACAAACTAACAAGTAACTGTAATTGCTCCCTGGTCCTATTGTGTAACGTTGCTTGGTGAAAGACGTCCTGGACTGAAAGAAGGAACCGAGGCGTTTCGTAGTCCCTCCCCAGGGGTGTTCTGTTTTATCCCGAGAGAGAACAGATTAACCTAACCTCTGCTGCAGCCATTTGTGACAGGTGAACCCTGCGCCCTCCTTCAGCGTCTCGGAGGACGCTTTTCTTCGCATCTTTTCTTCACCCGGGGTATAAAAGTGATTATGAAAAAAATCTCTATAAATGATTCCAAAGCGCTCGGCCAAGGCGCTTGACGTTGGCTGCCTCCAAACCCCTCGCGGACGCCCGCCCCCTCCTCCCGCCCGCGGCCCGGCCCTCCTGGGCCGCGGCGCCCTCGCTGAGGCGCGGCCGGGCGCCGCTCCCCGCCTCCCGGCCCGCCGCCTCAGGCGGGCCGCTCCTCTGCGGGGCGCTGCTCCCGCCCGCGGCCTGAGGCGGCGGGGGGCGCCCTCCCGCTCCGGCGCCCAGCGGTTACCCGGGCAACGCGGGGGGCGCGCGGCGCGCCGCAAGGGTCTGTGGGGAAATGGCGGGGCTGCTCCGTGAGGGCTGTTGGCGCGGGGAGAACGCCGCAGGGGCCTTGGGAGAGCTCTGCGGGGCGCTGCGGGGGAGCTCCTGAGGTCCCTCCCGACCTCACATTATCCCGTGGGTCCTGGGATTCGCATGGATGTGGCAGAGCCTCGGCAGCTGGCCGCTGGTTGGAAGATGGCCGGTGGGGAAGGACTCTGAAACCTAATGACGGGCGGGTCTGGGAACCGAGAATGGCAAATGGGAGGAATGACAGAACCGGGCAGCTTGGAAGGAAAAAACGAAGAGTGTGCTAAAAAGGGCACAAAGAAGGAGAGAGCCTACACAGAGGTTTAAAACATGAATAGGAAGAGAGTAGTGCGTATGAGAAAAATGAATGTGAAATAACCAAATAGGAGGAAAAGGGAAAAAAACTGTGAGAAAGGTGAAGAAAAGAACAAATAAAAAAATGGGGAGACAAATTGATCTTACAATATAAGGAATCTAATTAATCTCTTACAATGAATCACTGCCTGACCCATGGATCTTGGAGTATGAAAAAATATAAAAATGAAAATCAAGCACACAATGAGTGTATTTTTATGTCTAAAATCATTAACTAGCACTACTGAGACCATTTGCAGTTGCTAGGAAGTCCTGTGGTTATTTTATAACATGGATGGCATGACGACTGAGTCACAAGCACTTTTACCAGAAGATGGGATTTGGGGACATCCTGAAGTGCAATTATTTAGATATTTGCATGAAAATCTACGTTAAAAGTTCTAGGACTGAAAGAGTCCTAGTCCTGCTAGCTGTTACTTAATCCTTGCTAAAAACATTCAACCCTTTTAAAAACAGCAGACCTATTTATAAGAAAAATACTTTAACTGCTCTTTATCATCTTCTCCACAAAATGAGATATATGTTTGGGTTTTGTTCTTTTCCACTGTGGTCTTAATTGGGGCTTTTTTTAGTTTACGCTCTCTTCAGAAGTCTTAAGCCAATCACTTAAGAGTCAACAGAAGTGGTTAATGCTTAAATAATAAAATTGTGTGTTAGCATCATATAGGCAGATTCACAAGGTCATGAACTGAGGTAAACTCTTACAATTCTATTTTCTTGTTGATATCTTGCATCTTTATTTGGATCCTGATATTTAAAAAAAAAAAACCAAACACCAAACCCAAAAACCCACAAACCAAAAACCAACCACAAAGCACCCTTTCCAAGTGTCACATCTCTGTTTAGCAAAATGTGCAGCCCTGTGGAAATTATTCACTGATCTGTTTGACATCAAATGTCCTTGATACAAGTCTGTGAATCACACAACTTGCATCTTAATAGATAAAGACTGCATAACCTGGTTAGGTGAAGATAGTATTTCCTACACAAGATCGATACCATTGTTCTTCGACAGAATTCTTAATTTTTTTAAAATATATATATATATCTCAGGCATATGACCTAATTCTGATCTGGGACTTCTCTGAGATGTGACTAAGATATTTTCTTGGGGAAGTTCATAAAGTCTGGGTTAATCATTAATGTGAAACGGTGTGGGAAGGTATTTTTGAAGTAAAGGCATGCAGAACAAGTGTATCATGCAAGGCTTACAAACTGTCTGTGTAAATACCATTGTCAGATTCATGTAGTCATATAGGATTATTAAACTCTTGGGTGATATTCTACATAGTTCATCAGCTTCAGAAGAGCTGCACAGATATAAATGAGAGTAGAAGCTGACCTTTCCAATTCACATACTGAGTCACAACTTCATCAGCTGATGTAATCGTAATGCACTTCGCCTTTACATCCTTTTTATCTTCCTACAATTCTCATTACTAAAAATAAACCTGTTCTGGAAAGTTAAAGTGGACATGTGACAGTGGCCACTTTGGATAAGCCCCAGCACTCAGACACTCCTCCCTATTAATGGTTCCATTGTAGTTCTGCCTAATGCTCCCCAGCGCCGGCATCTGCTTTCTCCTAGATTACCTGGAGTCAAGACAATTGATAACTGCAGCAGAAGAAAGCTCCCAGTTCATTGCCTGCATCGGTTTTGCCTTTTTCTTTGCGAATCATTTAAATCTTAACAAAAGAGGGGACCAAACGTCTCTGTTCGGTTAGCTGGAAATTCTCCCGCATCAGAGGGATTTTAAATGCAGTTTGGCATGGCAGAAATGTCAGGGTCGCTCAGTGCTACATCGGCAGAACAAGAGGCTGTCTTTAAAATTTTTGATGTCAGATGGAAGATGCAGAGACGGGTCGACAAAAAGTTATTAGGACAATGTTATTAGGACAAACTTTTATCCTATGACTATGCTATTTAAATCTGCAAAGGGAGAGGAATCTGTAGAAATGAAAACAATGCCTGAGTGCCATTTCCTAAGTCTGTCGACACTAATTGTAATGTAAGACCTTCTGCTTTTCTTACCCTATAATAGAGCAACACTGTATAGCTCTAGAATTTACATTATGACTGCTCTGTTCCTGCTGGCACCTTCAAAATTATGTTGTCATAAAAATACTATTTTCCAGTGAAAAGATAATAGCTATTTCTTTAAAGGGGCTAGCTAGGTCAGTACTAACGATTTCTTTATCAGCTTTGTTATTGACAGTATTATTTAGAAAAGAGCCTTGGATAATGTCCTTAATATAGCACTACAAATGAACAGACAGATTAGACTTTTAAACTTACATGTTCAAAATTTTGTGAACTAAATTAAGATACAGAGGGGGTGGTGTATGAATGCCTACCACTGCATATATTAAGCCGTAATCTCTCTATGTGCGGTCGTGCTTGCTCGCTTCTAAGCATTTGCCATGTACAAATATTTACTGTAGGCAAAACCGAAAGAACTTCCTTTTACAAAGGGTGCCTGATGCTTCCCATTTTGAACTCATACCACAGTTTCCACATCACAGAAGGATGCACAAGGCTGCAGGCTATTTGAGGGAATGTCTGTGTGTAGGTTTGTTAAATTTCAGTGATCAAAACTTTCATTTACTATGTCTGTCTTAAACTCATCAGAGGCGGAAGACCAGCCTAGAAATAAGCACACCCGCAGAAATGAAAGATGTAGGTAAGAGTCCCCTCAGCTTCACCCTTGGCAAGTGAGCAATAGGGTAAAAAGAAAGCAGCAGCATATCTCCCATGGTAGATTCAGTGAGACATGCTGGCAATGTTCAGATCAAGAGAAGAAAACTGAGAAATATCTTTATTATGGGTTCTGGTGGAGTTTACATGGTGACAATGCTCAACAGAGACAAGGCTGAGGTGCCCCGTGTGTGCCAGAACTTGAGGTGTCTGGGGGAAATTGCAGGTGAGAATGTGAGCACCTCCAGGACTACCTGGTGAGTTGATGTTTTGACAATTTAAGTACCATTTAATTCTGATTTTTTAAAAGCCTGTAAATGGCTTTCTTCCACTCTACTCCACAGGATTGCCTGTGAAATTATTTACAGTGGGCATGCATTTATATTAAGTCTCTTTCTACCCTTTTCTCCACTATCCACATGCCCACCCTGTATTCTCATTCTCTTGCACGGCTAAAGAACCATCAGGTTTTACCTGATGATGACAAGAGCTGAACTCAACTGAAATTTCTGAACTGTGTTCTCATCATGTCAATCAGTTTATATGGGTGTCCCTCTACATCTCATGTTGCCTTGACCTGGCTAGTCCAAATCTTACCATGTTGGGGTTTTGCTTTCTTATCACAGGATTTTCTCATTTTTTATGCCAGTCTCTGGTTTACTAACTTTGGGGAATCTGTATTTCCAATTCAGTTACATGAACTACATCACCTACAATCACCAGTGGAGAAAGGAGTTGGGGTTTTTTTGTTCTGTGAAATATTACCAAGGCTGTGGAGGAAAAGAGGAGGCCTGAAAAAGCCAAAAAGCAAGAGTATTACACAAGTTTATGATAAGAAGAAGTTAGGCAACTAAAATTACCAGAAGAGGGGAAGTTGAACTCTACGAAGGCACCCCTATTGTGTAAAGTACAGCAGAAGATAAATTACTCCAAACAGTTGTGTTCCCTGTATATATCACAAAGACATATCCAAAATTCACTGAATGTGTAATCACGTTTAAGCCAATTTAGTTTATTAGTTCTGATAGTTTCACAATAGTTTAAAAAAGACAAAGACTTTGCCTATTAATGTAAAAAATGAAGTTCTTACTGTTTGTTGGTTTTAAAGTGAAATTAACGTCAGCAAAAACAAGTGTTAATTCCTTAGAAAATTTTAATTACGACAGTTAGAAATTACTAAAAAAAAAATTTAAAAGGATGTAGTCTTAAAGCCTCTTTGAACAATTCTTTGCGTCTGTTCTTTTTCTCCCCCTAATTAGTATGACCAGATAAAACCAAACATGAGTTCGTGTTGTTTTCCTGAAATACTCATTTTTGGGAGGGAAGCATGGGAAAGAGGCTTAATGAATCTTTCCTGTAGTGTGCGTTAAAGGACAACTGAGACAATTTTAAGATCCTGGGCTAATGAATTCAGATGTAATCCTTTATGTTATTACTATTTGATTTTTCAAAACCCATGATCATCCTGTGAATGTAAGACAATGACACGACAAATCATTGGGAAGCATAATGGTGTCAAATTTAACGCTGCTGGGCATATTATTTCATGCCTTACTTATGAACCATCTGTCATTAAAAAGATTTGGAACCCAGCGGCAATGACCTAGGAATTATTTTCATACTTATTAATAAAGGAATTAAAGCTGATAATTCTAATATGAGACAGTGAGGAGCTTTTCCCCGTGTTCTGGTGGCTTTTTTTTTAAACTCTTGGTCCTTATTGGGTTTACTTGTCTCATTCTTAATCTCATCAGCCACATTTCCACTGCCCAGACTTGCAAAGGAACACCAAGTGCTGCAGATAAAACGATGAAGGTGTAAAAGCTCCTGCTCAGAAGCTAAATCAGAATCACATGTCAACACAGGTCAGGCTCAGTCTCTGGCAGGATCATTGTTTTTAATGCAATTTACTAATTAAAAATGAGTACCGGATTACAGCAAGTCTGGAATGAAGCGGCTTGCTAAAATAGTGTTTTAGCTCCTTGAACTGCCTGCACCCGAGTCTGCTTTTCATTAAATTATAATTCATTTGAATATTGCTCGGCACTTTATTAAACACTCCTCTGCAAAGAACAAACGCGGTTTATGTTTCGTAATCAGCCCTCCGCGTTTAGACTGGAGCTGCTTGTACCAGAGATGGAAATCTGTGGCAGGGCTGCGGCAGGTGTATTTTATTCAGCAGATGTACTGTAAACGCATTACAGCAGATTAGCTGGATTTCTTCCTTTAAACGTACACTGCGAGATCCAACTTGCAAGCCAGCTGTTTCTTATCGGCCCGTTTAATCTTCCAGAGCCCGGCTTTGCCTCTTCCTTTTAGCAGCTATTTCTGCAACGGATCGGACGAGGCAGAGCGCCGCTATGAATTTTAATGCTTCCACCGGGGAATCCCTCCCGCCTCCTCTTTTTGGATGAGATCCTCGAGGAAAGACCCAGAACACAGCGAGGAGGAGGAGGAGACGGACGGCGTTGCCGCGGTACTGGGGAAAGCGGGAAGGGGGAGCCGCCGGGAGAGGGGGGGCCGGCAGCCGGGGGGTGTAATTAGGGAAGGTGGCGAGGACGACACTGAGGCGGCAGAGGGGCGGGCGGGGAGCGCGGAGCCATGGGGGAGGAAGGATGGCTCGGAGCGCATTTCGCGGCCTGACCCCGGCGCGTCAGCAGCCGGAGCGCCGCGGTCCCGCCGCCCGCGGACACATGCACCCGCCGGCATCCCCCGGGGCCGGCCGCGACGGGGACGACGCCGAGGCGATCCCGCTGCCCCTGGGCCCAGGCGAGAGGCAGAGCCCGCGGGCCGGCCGCTAGACCGCCTGGCCACCCGCACGCCGCGGCCCGAGAGGAGGAGCGCCGGCCGGCCGGGAGGGAGCTGGGCGGCGGGCCCCGGGCCGGGCGCTAGGCACCGGCACAGCCGCCGCTCCCGCCGGCCACCCCATGGATAAGGCGGGCTCGCTGCACACCTCGGTGCCCACGCCGCCGCCCCGGCTCTACCTGCCGCGCAACTTCAGCTGCAGCGCTTGCCTCTATGGCAGCCTGGCCGAGCAGTGCAAGGGGGGCTGCAGCCCCGACGGCGACGCCGCGCCCACGCTCGTGGTGCGGGAAGCGGCGGGCGAGAAGCCGCCGCCGCCGCCCCGCGGCCGGGAGCCCTCGCTGCCCGCCGTGCCCCCCAGCCCCACGCAGCGCCGCCGCGCCAAGTCGCTGCCCACGCCCGGCGACCGCAGCCTGCGGCCGGCGCTGCAGCAGAGCCCCTCTCGCCGCAAGACGGTGCGGTTCGCCGACTCCCTCGGCCTGGAGCTCACCTCCGTGCGCCACTTCTGCGAGGCCGACCTGCCGCAGGTGCCGCTGCCCGCCCCGCCGCCGCCGCGCACCGCCGACCTCTTCAAGACCAGGAAGCCGCCGGCGCTGGGCGACCTGGAGCCGGTGCTGTTCGGGCCGCCGCCGCCGCTGCTGGAGCCGCTCTTCCCGCCGCAGCCCGGCGCCAGCCCCGGCTTCGCGGAGCGGGTGCGGCAGCACAAGGTGAGGCTGGAGTGGGTGCGGCCCGAGCCGGCGGGGCTGCGCGGCGCCGTGCGCGTCCTCAACCTGGCCTACGAGAAGGCCGTGTCGGTGCGCTACACGCTCAACCGCTGGGCCAGCTGCGCCGAGGTGCCCGCCGCCTACCAGCCGGCCGGGCCGGCGGACGGCCTCACCGACCGCTTCGCCTTCCTCCTGCCCCTGGGCGCCGCCGCCGCCGAGGCCACGCTGGAGTTCGCCGTCCGCTACCGCGTCGCCGGCGCCGAGTACTGGGACAACAACGAGGGCGCGAACTACCGGCTGCGAGGCCGGCAGCGCGTCCCGCCCGCCGCCGTCCCGCCGCAGGACCCCGACAGCACCGCCTGGATCCACTTCATCTGAGGCGCGGGGCGGCTCCTCCTGAGGGAGCCGCCGCCCCAGCGCTGAGGGAGCCGCCGCCCGCCGAGGGAGCGCGGAGCCCCGCGGGGCCGGCAGGCCGGTCCCGCCCCCGCTGAGGGCCGAGGGCTGTGGCGGGGCCCCCCACGGGGAGGGCTCGGCACCCCTCCGGCCTCGCCGCCGCCCTGCCCGCCCGGGGGTCTGCGGCCCAGCGCAGGCCTCGCTTCCAGCCGCTTCTCTGTAAGTCGCCGGAAGGTATTTTCCTGAATTCTGTTTACAGACGGATAACTTATGTTTTCTATTTCGCTAGCGATGGCGAGGGGCGGCCTCCCAGGCTGCCGGAGCGGTGCACGGTTTCCACCTCCCGGTGCGCTGTGGCTGCCTCCAGAGCAGCTGCCCCGCCGGGGTGCGGGGGGCGAGGGGCCGCGGGGCGTTTGCGGCATTTGCTAGTCGGGACCGGGATCCACAGGCGCAGACAAGTGCGGCCGGAGGTCAGGATCGTCTGCTGTCACCTCAACGGGGTCAGGCTCTGGGAACGCGGGGGGCGGTGTCACAGGGCATCCGTCCTATTTGCCTGATCCTGCTTAAGCAAAGCCCGGCTCCGGCGAGGTGCTGGCTCCGTGTTCGGAGCCTCGCTGACCCACTCGTGTTAATTGCCCTGCAGGGCTAAGGGCCCGATAGGGCGGGGTTAAGGGCCAGATTACAGTTTTGAACCCAAAAAGACAAGAGTACGGATGCCCCCAGGTGTAGCTGTGTTTCGTCATGCTGTAAAAATGATCGGTTTAAAGCAAAGATAGACTCTTTCTAAATTTTGAATTCTGTTGGATGTGTTTAAGCATATTTAGAAAAGAAAAACAATGTCACATACTAATTGAAATGCAACCCACTGAGAGATTTTATAAAGCAAGTGTTCATGTGCTATGTTGTTGGAAAGGTTTGTTAGGATCTGATGTTTGTTTCGGTAGGATTGGTCCCATAAAGCTGCTTGTGTTCAGTTCAGCAGGAAAGTTGTGGAATTGCACCCAAGGAACTAGAGATGGCAAGAGTTGAATCCATAATTTTAGTCTGCATCCCAAGCAACACTCTCAGATTTATTTCTGTTAACAGTTTAATTGAATTTCTTATGTTAAGGTATCAATGCAGGAGCCTGCTTACTGAAATTATTATGAAAAATTTGGAGCATTTTGTTTTTCAGAAAGTGGCAGACTTCACAAAGCTGGCTAAATTTAGTCAGACAACTTGAAGAAAGTCATATCTTGCCATATAAATATAACTAAAAATTATAGAGCATGCTGACTTCTGCCTTCAAAAGTATGTTTTAAATTATATTAGCAGTAAACATAGTGTTTTCCTTTTTTAACTTGCTTTTTCAGGAGTTCAGCTGAATACAGGTTGTGCTGGGTGCCAAATCTGGGTGCTAATTTTCCAGGATTTAGGTTTGTAAGTGTTTGCAGGAGAGGGACCTCTACCAATACAACTTCTGAGAGTGGTAAAACCGATGTCAGTGTGATCTTCCGATTATGAAGGGCTGTAAGATCAAGCATTTAACGTTTTGGATCTTCTGTAGGTTGTTTAGGAATGAAATGTGATTTTTTTTAACTGCATTTTTGTGTTCCTCAAGAGGGTTAAGTGTCCCAAACAGCTTGAGTAATGTCGAGTTCTTATAGAACCTTTTGACTTAGGTGGGAATCGGGAGCACTTTTGTCTCCTGAGGGTCTGGTTCAGTCAGAATAATTAAACTTACAAATTCTGGGGGAAAAAAAAAAAGGTCTGGAAACTTGATGGGAAAAGAGTATTTAATTGAATTTCTCTAGATCACTGTTTCTGATTTAATAGAAATAATGGCAAGACTACTTTCTGTAGTATTGGTAATTTGGTTTTAATTTCCCAGTTAGTTTTCTAATCCCTGTGTTTTTAATAGAAACAGAATATGACAGAAATGTACTGTCAGCATCTACTGAGTATTTCACATTTTAGAATATTAAGGACCCGATCTTGTGATAAAGCAATCCTGTATATTGCTAGTAGACATTTATAAAGGTAGAATTGCAGAACTAGCGTCTTAACATGTTCATGATTAAAGCATATTAAATGGTGTATTTGATAAAGAAAGTCCAAGTGTCTTTTAGTTAAACTTATTTTTTTATAAGAGCCTTAATACTGGGGAGAAGGAAAAGGACTTGTCTCCATTTGAAAGCACTTTGAAATCTGGTGGAAATAGCGCCAAACGTCTCTTTATTTATGTGTTATAGCTTTCCAAAACATTTATTTGCTTGGCCTTTTTTGCCCAAATAGTGAACCAACGACTGTTATGTAGGTTGATGAAAACACTCGGAGAAAAAAAAATAGTTTCTATGCATTTTAGATTAACTGATGCTGCAACTTTGCTTATAAAGATTTAACAGGATTTTCTGTTTACTGTTTTAATGGCTTTAGAAACACGAATGGTGCTAAAACCATTTTTAACAGTGAATAACTGTAATTCTAGAACTTCAAAATTATTTTCTAGTAAATGGCAGTTTTCATTGTGGTTTGATTTATGCAGCATCTGCAGGTCTCTAATCATTTAAAAATCTCCTTATAGCAACTGTGGCTTAAACTCTTTAAATTTGGAATACCTAAATGGATGTACATGCATACTGGCAAGTTATTGTATTACCCTTTTTTTGATCTTGACTTAGGTGAAATTACTGTTGCGCTTGGCTGAAATTTTGTAGGCAGAATTGGGCTATGGCTTTACAATACTGTTCAGATATTACTGCTCTTTTCTTTTTATTTACGGCCCTGTTTGTCAAACAGTAAATCCAAATGTTAAACCTTTTGGGGGTGTAGGATACCAGAAGGATGTTTCACAACACAGAGACTCCTGAGCTTTCAAGCAGTGAAGCTTATCCTCAACACTGAATTTCATGGGTAACTTCATGGGCTTGAACTTGGTCACAGATTATCAACGGTATATGTGTGCAAGTCCAGTAAAAGACAGTCTTCTAGAAGCATTTATAAACGCCTACTTTTTAAAGCCTGGAAAGGTGAGGTTGTGCCCAGTCAGCTTTGACTAGAGAACGCTATCGATGAAGTCTGTGGAAGAAATTTGAGATGCTTTAATAGAAACTTATCAGTAGTATATGCCAAAGCCGCACTGCTTTGATTACATGTTTTCACTTCTATGACATTAATTTATTTCCAGGCAAGATTTATTCAGATTTCTAAAAACATGTTCAATTACAATGACCATGAGTATTTTTTTCTACTGGCAGTGTTCATGTACAGTTTTCAATCCTTGAGATTTCAGTCTGATGCTATCTATGTGTGGCTTGCTAGAAGCATTGTGATGAATGGAGATGGAATAAAAATCCCAAATAATAATTATATAATATTTACATAAATGATGACTTTGAGTTGAAAAACCTGTGTTGAAGAGGATAATTTTCAAGCTGGTGGGACATCAGTCACTTTAATGGGAGCAGGAGCAAACCAACTTTTTAAAATCACATTTCTAAAGAATATAGTTCCACAAAATGAACTTTCACAGGCAAAGTAAAATATTTGAAAATTTACAAGCCAACCTTTCTCTGGAAAAAAATGTCAGCTCTTTGTATTTTTATTTGCATGAATAGAACCCATGCCACCTTCCTTTCCAAGTGATACTAGAATGGTTTAGGTAAGGCAGTAACCCTTAGGTCACGTACTTCACTTTTAAGTGAATTATTCATTGCTTATGTCTCTGCAGATGTAAAAATGTGTCTGTCATTTGTTGTGCAAAGTTGTATCTTTATGAAATGTGCCATGTTATTTTATGTGCAATATCATGATACTTTATACAGTGAGTCAAGTTGTACTGTATGTCTGATACACATTGATGTTTGCTGCTTCACGCTTAAACTGTTAGGTGTTTTGCATGTGATTCTATACCTTTGAGGGCAATATTTTTGAAATCTACCCTGATTATTAGAAATCCTAACAGGAATCAGAACAATTAAGTGACTGTAAATGGAATTTCAGCTGGCTAAACATATTACTATTTATTAGCGTAAAATCAGTAACTGAAGCTGTCATACTTATTTTCAATAAATGTACATTATTTCAGGTAAATTAATTTTTTTCTCCTTTTACCATTTGCAAGTAACTTTTTGATGTGAATGTGTGCCTCGGTATCCCAGTAAACAACAGAATAAGTGCACGCTCTTTGTTTCAGCGAATGTGAGGGGAAAATGTATCACTTGAATGAACATACGTCTGTTCATGCATAAGCATGATCTCTTTACAGATACGTGAAATGCTTTTGCATAGCGCCAACAGGCAAACTTCTGCTAATTCTATATTTTAATGTAAAGTAACCCACAGAAATACTCAGAATCTGCTTTTTAACATATTCTTAAATATATATTGAAATTTTTATGTGCCTTTCAGCATTTCCTAAGAAGAAATCTCATGTGTTCCTTAGCTCTCTCACCAGAAGTCCAATAGCAGCTGTGTCATTAAAATGAAATTTATACTAAAAATGTAATAATAAATTCTAATTCCTGATACATTTTCAGCTGTGCCAGAAATCCTGTATCTCTAGCAGCCAGAAGAATTTGATAATATTTTCCCATATTACAGTGAAAGAAATTACAGTCAGAAATATGTCTTCCTGGTACACCTCTACAATTATGTAGTTAAGTAACAAAACCAACTGTGACTATAGTTAATGTAACAGAATATATTTATTGTATATATTCACCACTTACACAGATATTCTAAATATATATTCTACCTGAAATCAGAAGTTCTAGTTTTTTATGGAATCTATTTGTGGAGACATGGTCTTTTCAGCTTTTACTGTTATTTATCTGATGCTGCATACTGCATGTTGTTAAAATTTTTGGATGGATTTAATCTGTCTGCACAGTTTGTATCATGAGATAAAAGCGCTCTCTATAAGGAGCCTATCTGAAGAAAATTACTTTCACCTTCCAATTATACTGCATGGCTTTTTGGCAAATCATCGGTAATTCTGTTTCCTGTATGCACTTCATGTGTACATGTCCTGAATGTACGGAAGGATTACTTACTGAAATGAAAATATTTTTGAGCACTGAAATTAAGGTTTTTCAAACATAAATAATTTATGATAGGAAGTAAATATAGTCATTTTTGCTGTAAAATTAAAAAAAAAAAATTAGCCTTATGTAGAACTGATCAATATTTCTTTTTAAATGGAAGATGGTGACTTTTTTCAAAATGAAACATGTTCAGGGAAACATACCTGTTTCAAGAGGAAGGTTTTCTCAGGTTCAGCTTATATGAGAGAATTGCCTTGGAATAGTTAAGTGGTAAGAATACTTCCTTAAATCAGTTTCTGGACTTGAATGTAAGTCTTCTATGATCAAAATGAATACTGAGCTATAAAACCATTGGTTATTGGTTGGACTCTTTCTTTATCCGACTTTTAAATATCACTTTTAAATTATTTTACAGAGAGGATTTTTGACGCTGGATTTTCCCATCGTGTATGAATATCCTCTTCTTTCACCTATCCTGGCTTTTGTTTGAACTTTCTGTTGTTGAGAAAGGTTGTTCTTATTTTTATGGAACATAGAAAGATTATTTAACATTACATTTTAGGGGCGAGGCAGGAAAACTGTTTTCTTTTCAATTTTATTTTTTTAACATTAAACAATAGCATGCAGAATAAAAACGTGCTTGAAATAACACATGCACTAGCGATTCCAAAGAATATAGCTAAGAAAAAAGTCAAATGAGGGACGTGCTTTTTAAAAACGTATGTGCTTTGATTTAGTAAGGCAAGGAAAAAGTCCTAGTCTCCAGTGCAAGTGTATTAATACCAGGGATTTCTTTCTATGCAATATTATGGTGCACCTGTTTTTTTTGGGATTAACTTGATTGGTATAGTTATTGTATTGATGTGTTGTGTATAGAATATTCTGTTAAGTGTCATTAAGGAAACTGTATGTCTTTAATAGCGTTATATCTTTAGGCTCTTTTTTGTCCAATCTGACTTCACTAAATCATAATCATACTCCTTTTGAATAAGAGTAACAAGACAATATTTCATAAAACTGTGTAATGAAGTCTCATGCATTATACTTAATTCTTTTTCACCTTCTAGGACAAAAAGTTGTGTTACTATTGTGAGTTTTAAATTTTTTGTATCTCTGTATCTTAAAAATAAACCGAATGGTATTATACTTCTAAACTCAAAGAGCTAACATATATGTTTTTAAAGCTGATCAAAAATAGTAAAACTAAAATTGGTTGGGATTACTTGTAAGTCCAGTTTCTAAACTGTGGTATAACAAACGTTGTGTACAACCTGTAACTGGCTTCATGGAGGTGCATCCTGACATGAAGTTCATGCATTTTAAGGTTGATACAAAATGAGCTCTATCTGGGTGCAAAACCTGCCTACACCTGGACATGAATCCAGGTTGTGATGCAGGAAAATTGACGGCTGTGACAGAAAATTACTGTTCTTGGAATGGTTTAAACAAACCTAACTCCTTCCTTGCAGTGTTACACAAATCACTTCTCTCTGTAATGGAGATGCTCTCTGTTGAAGACAGTGTTCTTTAACAGGCAAGTTTTTATTACTATTTCTTTGATTTACCTTGACTTTGTTTAAAAAAAAAAAAAGTTGTTTCTTAACTATATACTTAACTAATAAATTACTTTTGGTTGTAGTTTCTTCTGCAATGTCTGCAATGTTTATATTTCACCAAGTAATGTTTGTTTCTAATGTTTGTAAAAGTAATGTAATATCACCAGAAGTTCAAAATCAACATTTTCTAATAATGCCTTGTAATTTACCTAGCCTTACAGTATTTCAGACAATTTTCCACCAAAACCGCATCTAGTCACTGGTTGTCACAATTATGAAAAATATATATATTTATAAACCTGTAGCTTCTAGCTGTCATTAAAGATTAATGATACCAATTGTGAGCATGTGGTGAATATGAACCTCTTTTTTAGCTGACAAACCATGAATTCTTTTTTGTTGAAGATCTGAAACCGTTATGTTCCGATTCATCCATAGCGCGTGTATGAAGATGTGTTGTGATGTGCCTGCACACCTGAAGACAAATATCTAACATTTGGGCCAGATTTTCCTGCCAACTTGTCTCCAGGCAGCCTCCATTAAGAGCGTTCTCTGTAGAAGCGGCAGTATACAGAGTTATGTTGGAAATCTGGTCTTCTGAAGTATAAGCATCTTTCAAGAAGATAGGATGAGATTATCGGTGGGTGTAAATGTATGTAGCTCTCTTCATAGTCTTGTATCGTTAACACTGTTTCAGACGTGGTTTAGCAGCCTGTAGTTCAGAAAGGGATGCCTGTACTTCAGCTGTTCCTGACTTCACTCCTTCCTGGCTTTGCATTGTTACGGTCACTAGTAACAGTTGAAACATTCTCAAGTGCAATTCAACATTTTAGCTGCCGAAAACCTGTGCTAGAAAGTACAGAAACACCAGTCCTTCAGGAGAGGAGGGAGTGGCTTTCATAGGGGGAAGATACGCGATACGTGAAAAGAACTGTGATTTTTATTTAAAGAAAAAAACCAAAACCGTTTAGATTTTTCAGTGCTGAAGGACTAGGAGGAAGGTTTCTAAGCCCCATGTATATGCAGCAGTAACTGCAGTCAAGCTGTTTCTTTAACCAGCACATGCCATTCCCTCCAGTGGTGATGCAGAATTGAGGCTATCTAGGTATTAGCTAAAAGAATCGTAAAGACTCTTCCAAATATTCTTTCTCTGTTAATTGCAGAGTTAAAAATATTTGTTTCTTGAATTGTTATAATGTGCTAGTTTTCATAGTCTTTCACTGTAGACAGCATCTTATCTTACAATGCCAAGACTGGTTTTCAGCTTTTCTTTAACCAACACTTTTTAAGCCTTCTATGTAATACAGATAAAAGCCATATAGCCATAAGTAGAAAAAATGCTACATGCTTGTTTTTGTGTAATTAGTACAACTTATTTTTCTATACTTTTTCAGAAAATCTGCTTAG
Organism: Calonectris borealis; assembly: GCF_964195595.1. Taxonomy (NCBI): domain Eukaryota; kingdom Metazoa; phylum Chordata; class Aves; order Procellariiformes; family Procellariidae; genus Calonectris; species Calonectris borealis. The sequence continues at coordinate 18,027,856 of NC_134323.1, forward strand.
CTGTCTCATTATTATTATTAATAATATTAATATTTTCATGTGTTTCTTTGGAAGGGCAAAGTAATTAAAATGTAGTCCCAGATTTAAGTTTTTTTCCAGAGGGCATATTTTCTGATTTAATGTCTGTCTAATCTTTTTCAAGTGAAAATGAACTCTTAGCTCACATAAATTACAAAATACAGAACTGTTTTCTTAAGGTGCCATTATATAAATATTGGACTGTAATAATCAGAGCAATAGAGTGTAATTTCCCTTTTCTTTTTGGTAAAGCATATGCTTTGAATTTAAAACTGCTATTATGCTTGAGTGATCCTGAAGTAATGAGATTACAGTTCTGGGTGAAGATTATGATGAAGTCATGGTGCTCTAAAATGAAAAAAAAAGGAATAGTTTTATGTTGTTCTTTAGTCTTGGATTAATTTTTCATTTTTTTTCACTCTTACATGAGACAGAATATGACTACAGTAATTCCTCTGACCATTAATCAGAATTACATACAGTAGATAGTCATTAATAACAAGTGTTAAAATGTGCAGAGTATTCGTATAGTAGTACTACTAATAATGATAATAACAATCCTATTTCTTAACATCCCTCTCTGGGCACTTCTTGGAATCTACCAACAGTTTTTGGTCTGACTGATGAGTTGAATTGGCTCAGGGGACATACTGACTGCCGTGGCTGTCTCAAATGGGGGAGCCTCTCTCGCCGGCAGAGGTGCCAAGGGTGAGGAGGATCGGGCACAGAGAGAAGCGAGAGGCCGAAGAGGAGGGAGAGCGAGCAAGAGCCTGCTCTTGCAGCGGCAGGGAGCTGCGAGATCAGCTCAGGTTCCCGTGCAAACTCATCCCAAGAGCTCGTGCTGTTGTCACGACCTGGAGCCATGGTTCCCGACTTTTTTTTTTGACCTCAGGATGACTTCTCTTCTTCCTTGCAACTCTCTGTGTGTACAGGGGCAGGTAGAAAGCAGAAATAGGGGTTGTCTGCTACCTCTAAAGAGTGGCCCTTTGCAAGACTCTGCTAGATCCCCTGTTAGAAATACTACTTTAGGTCACATGGAAGCAGGGGCATGCATTAAAGGACCGTGTTGTCCTTCAGTTACTCTTTAAACCTGTGGGAGTTATGGGAAGTAGACAAAAAAATTCTTATCAAGGTTTTGAACAGATGAATTTTCTTCGTTGTTGTCTAACACGTTTACCTGGCCAGCCTGATTTAAGAAATGCCCCTTAGTCTAATAGAAAGCTGCAAAAATGTTTCAGTTGTAGATGAGGATGATACATTGCAGAAAAAGAGCCGTGCAATGGTGATACTACACCAGTTCTATCACTGGCTTTGCCTTACCAGTTGTGGCACAAGTGAGGGGTTGTCAGAACAGACAGGAGCTGCCAAGAATACTTAATTCTCTGTCATTTTCTCTTCATCCAGACCCATGCGGTGAAGAAGGGAGAGGGGTGATAGCTGAAAAACAGAAGTACTCTTGAGTCCCAAGAAGTGCAGACTCATCCTCCTATCTTGTGGATTGATTTTCATGGTTAGAGAGAGGTACAAGTGCTGTATCTCCATTAAAATGCATCTCTAAGCAAAATACATTCAATAGCATAAATAATTAAACACTATAAACAAATTACTAATAAAACAGCTTAATAGCAGAGGATGTAGGACACTTGTACTGCATTAAAATAGATCAGGTCTGAAGTGACTGAATTATGCTTTGTCAGGAAGAGAGGGATATCAATATTGTGAGGCAAACTCTAACCAATTTGGATACCACAGACTAAATTCTCCTGCCAAGGACTCTTCCTCTAAGACTGTGTCTCAAGTAGTGTGGGGAAAGTGGAGAAAACTACTTTGAGGACACTCCTAAGCTGCTCTCAAAATTTGTCTGTGCTATCTGCAGCATATCTTGCTGGTGATTTACACTGATGGACATTGCTCAAGAGTCTTTTAATATTGTCTTACATCCATGAGGTCATATTCCCTGGAAAGGGCTTGCCGAAGGATGTTCAGTTTTCCGTCAGTCCAGTCACATTTCACCGCATTAAAACATGTTTGTAGAAATGGCACTGTGTTGTGGAGATGACTTTTGCAGTCTCTCTAAGACTGATGCAGCTTCATTAATGTAAAAGCAGTTTCACCTGTGACTTTGGTTGGAAGAACATTTTTCCCAAAGCTACCAGTCAATCTCTGCTCTGTTATTGAAAGGCTCCTATTGACTTAATGGCTGGCATCATGTCTGGAACTTGGTAGAATTTTAGACTGTCCGTGCGCACCCCTTCCCCACCAGGCCAAATTTTAGGCATTCTGCAAGAAGGGGGAAGAGGAGACTGGGGGAGGAGAAAGATGGTAAGGTAATGGAATCAATAAAACAAGGTTTAAGTTGATTCCTTTGTTACACATAGTGCTGTGGGGAGTGTGTTTTAAACATCAAGCAAGATGTGCTTAATACGTTTTCTGCTCTTGAAGTTGACCTAGGAAATTAAATTACACTGCAGTACCTTTTAGCGACCGAGCAGCTGGATACAAACCCAGGCTGACCGCGCTGCCTCCCTTGCCCCGTGTTACCATCTTTAACGTTTTCAGTGCCACCGTGTGGTGAAAGTATGCAATTATTTCTTTTTTAACTTGCAATTCTTTAAATCGGCACCTGTCACCATTTGACAACCTGGAGCATTCCACCCACTGGTGAACTCGTGTTATTAATTAATCATGCACTCTTCTTAAGTTTTCTTTCTCTTCTCCCAAATACGCAGCGCAGGTGGTGCAATTTCCTTTGCCTCTTGCTGTGTGATGTCTCCCAACATCACAACAGAAAAGCCTCACGTGCTCAGTTGAGGAGCTGAGGGTCATTCTGGATTGATTTAGTGGTACAGGTCGTCTTATTCACATGACTAAGCTGACGTGAAGATAGATGTTATGTCCTTTATGTGTCAGTTTGGCGTACTAAAACTCTGGGATGGGAGCCATTGCTACAGGAAGATTGCAAATTCCCAATCTATCAGTATGAAGAAAGGGGAAGGAGGATCCACAGGACATCAACTGCCTGGAGCCACCAGTTCACAGGGCATTAGAAACTGAGAGCTGCTGCACTTCTAACCTTATCATCAGAGCTGCTTAGGTAACTGTCTTACTGCTAATTTAATGACAGGGAAGTTGACATTGCCCTTACTTTATCTTCATCAAAATACCAAGTGTTATTATTTATGGGTTTTTTTGTTGTTTGAGTTTTACACCATTGATTTTTTTTTTTCTTTCCTCTGATCAGAAGTAACAATATAAACACATGATTTGTGTTTATATACCTGATGGGTCAAGAGTCAGAGGGAGAGGCAGCACTTTATTGGTTGAAAACCAGACAAAATTTTAGGCATGCAATCTTTTCAGGACTGATGCTGATAAAAATCTTCAAAACTAGACATGGAATGAAAAAAACTAGCTCCAAGTTTAGTTTATATTATTCAGTTAGATAATTTGAGAGATAAAGGGGTTGGTACTTGTGGAACAGAAGGAAGTGTTGGCAAGAAGGAAGGTGATAATATAGTTAACACCTATGAGATGGATATAATTAATGGCTGTGGGAGAAGTATGGAAATCATAATTTGCCATAAAACTTCTCTCTACTGAGTCTCTAATGTTTAGTATCCAGGAATTATAGGTGTTAAGTTCTTAAGCTCAGGATCAAGACTTAAGAGGTCACAGATAAAGTGGTTATTTTGTAAAAAATCATTTCCTTTATTAGTTTTCTGTAGGAGCACACACTGGTCAACAAGTTTGGTCTTTTCCCCTACTATTTATACAAAAGCATTTAAAGTTGTGTCATAGACCAAAACTAATACACATTCATTGCATCTTTTATTTTGATGAAAGGCATTCATTACGGATTCATGTTGGCAACTTTTGCGTTCATGCTCCTGCAGAGTCTGGCTCGAACCTGTCCATGGTGGTCTGCCTGAGGCTTCCTGCTGCTGCTGAATGTAGTGAAGTTATGGGATTATTTGAAAGCTAGGAGCGCTGCTTCAGTAGCATACATCAAACACGGAAGAACACATTCTTTTGGCAGCATAATTCAGGTACTTGAGTGGATTGTAGAAAGATATAAAAATATTTACTCCAATAGACATCCTTGGGCCTAAATAACTACAGCATACCAGAGCTCTCAGCATAAACCACACAAGAAAAGCACCTACGTATCATTCCCATTTTAAGAGGAATTGGGAAATTTAATAAATCACTTTAAGGTCATATAAAACCCTAAAAGAATTAGGGATAGAGATGTTCCTGGTCCTCCTCTTTAAGCAAAAGAACATCTATTCTCCAACTGTACACCATGAAAGAAAGGTTGAATTCTGTTTCAGATGGTTTCTCGAGAAAGTTGTCACTTATCCATACTCATGTGTAACCTTATATAACCTTATAAACACTGCTGATACACAGATGAGGGCAAAGCTTGAGGAAGAGATGAGATTTGCCAGTCTTCACTATTCCCCAGGTTCCTTGGGGGATTACAGAAATGACTATTTCATATTTCATCAATCAAAAGGAAAGAATATAAACATTTTAAGGGAAAAATTATATAAAAATGCATTATAATGCTCTGGATTAACCTTTAAAAGGAGATCCACAAGGGTCATATATTACATGGCAATGAATGAAGGACCTACTACTCTCTAGTAAAGTTGGAAAAAAAATCAGGTGGAAGAAACAGTATCAAACTGAAACATTTTCATGCATTCCTATCCCCATTTGCCTGCACTCATTCGAATGTGAAACAAACTTTCTCTTCCCCTTTGGAAAGTGCACAGGGAGGTCAAAGACCCAAACTGACACAGGGAGTCTGTAAGACCAGGATCAAGCTGCCAGCTCTCTGCACCCTGAATGGTGTCACAATAAATACCACATGATACTGCAAAATGGATAAGTACTGACAGTTTTTAAAGCATTTGCACTAGGCTTACTGGAGCCTTTTGTTTATCAGCCACTGCCAAGTTAGGACTCCTGTGGAACAGTCAAACCCACTCTTTCCTCTTGGTCACTTCGCAGTTTAACTCCTATAGAGAAGATGATAGTTTCATCTTAAATACACAGTGGAGTCTCTCTTGGCAGGGCTTTTATCAGACTCGTGTAGGAAAAATTAGCTCCTAGGATTTAAAAAAAACACCAATTACTTTGACAGCCCTGCAGATCTTAAAAGAAAGACCTACATTTTTATACACTAGAAAGGTTTCTATGTAACCTGCAGTGTATTTCTGCCCTTCAGAAGGGCTGTGCTTTTGAAAGTAACTTCCAAAGGAATATGAATTCTGCCTTTGTCATCTTATATAGATTAAACATTCCCCTGCTTCCTCTTAGAACAACTTACAGATACCTGGTTTTCACTCCTGTTTTGTGCTTAGCTTCTAATCACTATTTTAAAATTGTAGGAAAAAAGTTTTAGACCAAAACTCTGCTGTACTATTATGTTTTCCTGAAGTGCAGGTCTGTACAGCTCAATCTTACCCTTAGATGTCACATCAACTTTGAGTGCACTTTTTTGTGGATTCATTAAATATTAAGTCTAATGGAATCAGCTGCTTTAGTTTACTGGTTTGCAAAGCAGAAGTTTTAGTTTCATTCCTGTAATGTCATTAGAGCAGTGTGCCTACTTGATCTTAAAGACAAACACACATGGATACATTGTATGTCAAACTGTTACTGATCAGACAAGTTTCAAAAGTATCTACTCTTCTGAAATCACAATTGCTAAGCACAAGATGTAGAATTCCTTGTGACATACGTAGTGCTTACCAGACAAAAAATACAGCCTAAACAATCCACTCGAGAACCTTGATAAACTATCATTGTATGAGTTTTGCATATAAGAAAGCATATAAATCAGAAGACAAGGACCATACCCTTCTGCCTCAAAGGCAGAACTATTTGATTACACAGTAAAATGAAGAAGGAAAACATAAAGGATTAATAAATTCTGTAATGAAGTAAAAATCATGCAAAGAGGTAGTTGATATGGCTTCTCCTTTTTTGGCATCATCCTTGCAACTATAATTAGGAAAAATATTAGGAAGTTAGGGAGGCAGTGCTTTTCAATATCTTGGGAGCAATACAAAAGTATTTCAGGGAAAGCTGTAGTCCGAGTTACGAGAACAGTCATGTGCCTACAACAGAATTACTATATTAAGGCTGCTGTTAATAAATTTGATTGTCAAACGAATCTTGGGAAGTATATATTTTAGCAAATAAATTTTGTTTCCCAAAATATCATAGATAACATCCTGAAGTTACATAAATCAGATAATCTAGAATAAAAAACCCTCACAGGTATGCAGATGTTAAACATTTTTATCACTGCAATTATTTATGGCCTGTATATGTGATCAGAAGTGGTATTTTTCAGGTTGCCAAAACTGGATATTCTCTACTTCACTGAGTGATGACAAACTACACCAAAATATTTTATATGGATTTATTTCATTATTCCAGCTCAGTCCTCAATGGATTTTATGTATTTCTCATAGGCATCTTCATTCATCAGTTCATCAAGTTCAGCAGGGTTTTCCACAGTCATCTTGATAAGCCAACCTGTAGTTAGAAAATCAAAAAGAAAAACAGTTGCTAATATCCTACAAGAAAGATTAATTCATGTTACTACCTTAGAAAACTACTCCCAGTAGGCATACAAGCCCTGTAACACTGCTAGAATCAACAGGACTTCTTGTGCAGGCAAAACAATGTTTCAATACTTTAAAAACTGAACAAACACCTTGTCATAGGAAATGGCCTTTTGAGTCAGACCAGCTATCTAACTTAGTTCTGTCTCTGACAGTGGCATCAAGGAGACGCTGTCTAGGAAGAGTAAAAGAGCCTGACCTCTCAGTATCATGAACCATTACAAGATCAAAAAAGAGAAATGCGATCAAGGGAAACAGATTTAAATTCAACCACAGTCTATGTCTGAAAAGAACACATTGTAAAACAGCTGTCAGCAAAGATAAGACTACAAAAATACTTCAATGTTAAATTTTATTGGGCTTGAACTATATTCAATATATTCCATTTAACCCTCCACACCATTAAACTGGAAGAACTAGGAATTGCAGAGCCTTGCGTGATAGCAAGAATCCAGGTGGTATTAATTACTGAAAAATAAAAATGACATCTTACCATCTTGATAACAAGATTTATTGACAAGCCCTGGGTTATCTGCAAGGGCAGCATTAATCTCAGTCACTTCTCCTGAGAGAGGAGAGTAGAGTTCACTAGCAGCTTTCACACTTTCCAAAGCTCCAAACTCATCTGAAACACAGAATATGATTGAACGCTTTTAAGAGGAAAATACAAAGCGCTTTAGTTTTTTAGTCAGACATTCTGGCGATGACCTAGCCATTGAAAAAGTGTCTTGATCTTGAGCAAGGAAAACTGTCAAAGAGACTGAAGTCACCAACTTTATGACAACGATCAGCAGTATTAAATTTGGTGTTTATGCTCCTGAATTATTCTAGGGAACTTGCATAATGCTAGCTGTCTACTACAGAAGGGATGGAAATTTCTTACCTTTGGCTAATCCTTTGGCTAAAGGCCTACAGCATATGATATGATAAAGGGTTAGAAGGAACCACATCCAGCTCTTGCTGCAAGAGACCTAAATATGCCTTTTATCTAGAATTTAAACCTTTTTATACATGATTTGGTTAAAAAATAGACTCAGCCACAATTTCAGGAATCCCAATTTTTCTTCAGAAACACCGTGTTGGTTACATTTGCACTCACTGGAAAACACACATTAGTATTCAGAAGCACCACACTGGAATCACCCAGCCGCTCTTCCCTTTTTTCTATTTTGTAGGCAGTTATGGAAATGGTGCTTGCAGCAATATTAGTCCAGAGTAACTGTAAGCCACAAGCAAACAAGACAGAGGCTGGAGGAACACGGAGCTGTCAGAAGAGCAGATAGGCATCAGCACAAGGAATCAGAGAACAACATGTTCTGGGAAAGCTTGGAATTAGACTAAGGCCAGAGCGGATAGAAAAGAGAAGAACTAAATGGAAATTAAATTCCTTCCGATAAAACAAAACTACAAGTTCGTTAATTAAAACCCTAAACAGAAAGGCCTTTTGTCTAACATTCACCATTCAATGCAATGTAATGGATTTGGCCAAAACAGTTCGATACAGACCTATTCCACAAGAAGGATGGCAAAAGAAAGGCCCGCTACTTTACCTCAGTAAATCTACGTTCTTGTTCTGCAATGTCTGAAACGAACGGCAATCATTTCTTCACATACTAGTGAGACAGCTCTCCATGTAAATACAGGAATAGGCTTTTTCTTTCTACCTGTTAATGCTCACTCGTCTTTAACATGGAAAATTACATAACTGAATGATTAAGAATGTAACAATTTGTATGCTGCTACTGAGCAAAAACCTATGATTACAGTTGATACCCAAAAATTACTGAGTCTGTATATTCAGAGAAAAATTAGAGCTTGATATCAATTAGATGTTTCACATCGTGCAACTTGTGAAATGCGTAACTGCAGAATTACAAATAAGCCAGCCTAAACACTAGCAAGTCCAAATCAAAGCATAAATATTTTAAAAACAGAGTATATATAAACTTATTACAAAAACATATTTCAATGTTCGATTTTTAAATAAATGTCTTCACAGTTTAATAAGCAGGTATTTTCTGCTACCATGCATGGTCTGACAGTGAGAATTTGAAATTAAAGCTGTCTCTTGTAGAAAAACCTGAATTTATTCTGCATCCAGAAGATTTAAAATGGTATTAATGAACATAAAGATTACTTTGTAAAATTCATCTTTGCAAAGGGACAGTGGGACGAGTAGAGTAATTACTTCGTTAGAAATTAGAGCTGAAACTTACCATGTTTACTCAATTTCATCCCAACTTCTGGAAGACTACAGTAAACAACATCTCCTAATGCTTCCTTAAAAGAAAAACAAAAGCATCAAAGCATACATTAAAGAAACTATACATAAGAGAGATCTGATACAGTAACTCTAGAATCACTGTATATAGGTAATCTCTGTCTCTAAATTTAGTTCTCATTCTTTAAGGACTGCATATTTTTCACTTTTTGTTTTTACATATTTAACTTGAAAAAACTGTTTTGTTGTCATGCCCCAAATGCCAAATTATTGTTTATCTGTTACAGTGTTAGTAACCCTCAGGCTGAGTTACAAGGTTTACATACAAATTTCTTCAGGCAGAATGAGAAATAACATCTGCTGATCTTCTTAGCATCAGCTAGAGTAACAACAGTTTTAAAGGACAAAGTTCCCAATGATTTGAGGGAATTATCTTTTTGTTACAAAGTACAGAGGATTTACTTCCAGTGCGATTTGAAAGAAAACGCAATGATTCCTCCCCAGAGACACGGACAACTGGAGAGTGTACAGTTTGTCCTTACTGACTTAATAAGGAGCCTTATCACCATAAGAATCGGCTCAACCAGAATAGGCTTCTGCCTCTTCACTGACGAATGTACCCAATCTCACAAAAGACTAGGGATCTTACAGAGTATTAGTGTTATTTACAGAAAACTGAGATTACGGGAGATACTGGTTGTCCTAAGAAATATTAATTCCACTTCACTGATAGCTTCTCATATTAGATTTTCTTAAGTTTCGCATACAGTGAATCTCTACCCTGAATTTGCCTGTGACTATTCCAAATCAAGTACTTGCACGAAAACAAAACAAAACAAAAAATCCAAAGGAATTCCTATCCTAGAGCAAGAAATATATGCCATGTTGTACTTCTATTCACAATTGTTCTTTAGTCAGAGGGATTGCACCGTATTCATGTTCAAGGGAAATTTGGCCTAGAAAGCGCACGATATCCTCTTCACATAGCCGTGAACTCCTCAGGCCTACAAGAACTGAAATAGTAAAGGAAGTTTTAAATTCTGCTGAACCGTTAAATTTCTCATCACGTTCAGCTCTCCATAGGCTCAATCTGAAGTGATTAAGAATTTATCAAAATGCTGAAGCAGCATTCACTTCACAAATAATGTGATAAATCCAAGTCCAAAAATCTCGCTCCGTGTATAGCGCATGCAATTAGAACAATAAAACCCAGTAACTGTCCAAAGAGCAAGGACAACAGCAGGTATGCCTAAATAAATACTGCAGACTTGGGTAAGGGGGGAGGGATCAATACCTGTGCAAAATTGCTGATTCCTACTGTTCCAATGCCATTTTCAACGGATATCCATTCATGCTTGTCTGTGAATTTGCGGGCTAAAACGAAACAAACTTGATATTTCAGAAATAAGTGACATGTTGCTCACTTAAATGCAGTTACACATTTGCAGGCTTAAAACTGGGTTTTTTTTACTGAGGTTAGTTTTGTTCATTTTTCTTGGAAAATATTTTAAACAGCACATACAATTTACAGAAGCATTTTGTTCTGCTCATGACATGCTTAGTGACACAGTAGAAGAGAGTATTACTAGTTCCTGTGCAATCATCTAGAAATTGATAAAGTACAGGAGCAAAAGGAGCAGTTCTACTTCAAACAAAACTATAAATCTAAAGCATGTATGTGTTCTTTGCTCATAGTTATGCATTTCAATGATAGCATTGTGACTTTTCAAGCATATTTAGTGTTTGTTTCTGACAACCACTTTATTATTCCTGGGAAGGCCAGTGTTAATGACTCATTAGAAACAGTGTCCGCATTAGAGCATCTCATTCGAAGTACTTAAATAGAGCCATCATCTGAAGTAAAAAAGTTGCAACCTAGCTAGCAAAAGTGGCCGATTCCCTTCCCTCCCCCTGACATTTCCTATAGAGTCTATTTTTCCCTGTTTAATGTTGTCACAGATCTATGTACAATTAAGGCAAATTAATACAGGGCAAATTAATAAGGTGACTCATACAGGCAACTGTTACTTAAGAGAATTTGCTCTCTGTTAATTCTGTTACTGTGAGAAGAACACAGTAGTTATTCTGTATAGTTTTAAAATAAGCACATTTAAGACCCTGTTAAGTCTTACAGTCTTACAATTCTACATATATTTTATATCTGTAAGATTCAGGGCAGCTTGAACTAGCTTTTATTAGGAGCAATTCTTTTTATAAAGTCATATGGAGAAACTTCAAAAGAAGTAATTGAAACAGGCAATTTTTCCTGCTAACACTTTACCTGGAACTTTTCTTACTCTGAGCATTTTCAGCCTGCTTTGTCTGTTTTCTCACTTCCATAGTTTCCCCATAGATACTTTTTAATTTTCACTTGTAGCACCTATCCAATCAGGCAAGGGATGTTGCAGAAGCTGGAGAAGATAACTTCTTCAACAGAGCTCCCTGTGTGACTAGTGCCAGACTGCCGCAGCTGGACTTTCCTTTTGAGTTCAAAATTCTCTGCTCTCAGGCTCTTCCTCTAGGCTGGACTCCTTATACGCACTTAGAGAAATTACACTTCTGCAAATCCTTGTATCTTTTCTAAACTTGTACATGAAGGAAAACAGAGGTTCTCACTGTAGACCAGCTAAAATCTTTCTACTGTCAGTCAGTCATATTTTAAGCTGTTTCAGTTGTAGTGATTCTCTTATTTATGTCTGAACATGTGTAAGAGAAGCAAGTCTCAGCTAAAATGGTTTGTCTTTGAAGATAGCCTAAGTTTTATAGGCCTCAGTAGAGCAATACATGTTTTTGCAAGTACAGTACACGAAAAAATTTGAGTAAAATGCAAATATTAAGTATTTTTCCATTAATTATCACTCAAAAAACCCAGAGAATTTCAGCTAGCATTATTTATACCTACAAAAATCTCTCAGGACACATTCTAAAGAACAGAAGAAATCAAATGTCTTGCATCATTTTAGGTCAAGACATTAAACCCATAGGAATTTCATTGGAAATGAGTAATGAACCATAAGAACGGAGAACGACATAGAATCTCAAACCCAAGCTGAACATTTGTGACATTACACATCACAAAGAAGCCAACCAATATCTTTTTATGTAGGATAATAATATTGTATAAGAGTTGTTTATAAAGCAAGGTTTAAAAAAAAAAAAAGAAACCCAGAAGACTTCCATGATCAGTTTGGAACACAGCAGTAAAATGTTCTCAATGGTTAGAAGAGCACATAAGCTTCTTGTAGGACCAAAAAAAAAAAGTGAAAAATGAAAAATTGTAAGCATGTAACAAAAGAACACTGCAAATAAAGTAAAGGTCAAATTAAAGAGTTAATAAGTAATCTCAAAATTTGAACTTTGAGCTTATGTGATCAGCCCATTAAATAAATTAAACTAATATGAAATGTCAAAGCATACCAAATGTCTTCTGTGAGCATTCTTCTTCAGAGAGCAGCTAAATTTACTCTAGCTTCATTCATTTCAACATGACTTTGGTTTCAGCCTAACTAGCACATTCTGAATTCAGACCTTCACTTAGTTTAGCCTGCCTCTATCAAATATTTCATAAATATATACCTGAAGAGTGAAGGAAAACTCACACCTCCACAAAGAGGCATACAACATTTTTCCTCTCTGCCTAAAACAAAAACATAATTTATGTTATTCCTTCAAGTTATATCTATAGAAAAACAATAGGTCTATTAAACAATTAGAATAGTGAAAAAAGCTTAGATCTTGGCTCAATTTGTAAAGAATGACTAATAAATTTTATTTCTTTCACCTGCAGCAGAAGGCAGTTAAACAGATAGGTTAAAAGACTATCTGGAAGGAAATTTATGACCTCTTCTTAGTGGCAGTCATTACTTTTACAGCATATTCTCCTCCTCTTATCTTCTACCTTTTCAACATTTCTATTTGCTGGAGTACCACAGATTCTGTTTTTCAGACTTCTGTGGCTAACTTTCATTCAAAGAGAGCTTCGACAACAGGAGATACTTTCAGAATCAACGACATTAACTGCAAAATTACACCAAGCATTGACATGCAACTCCACCTCGTGCCTTACCACTTCTGTAGCTATACTGCACAGGAGCTGGTGAGACAGAGCCAAACTTCTGTAGCCCAAACAGGCCCAAGGCCCTGGTTTCCTGGCAGCCCACGCCAATCCAACTGCTGCGGCTGCTGCAGGCCTGCCTCCTCCATCCACCCATTTTTGCCCCTTTCTTGTACCGCTGCTGATGCTCCTTGGAGCTATCAACAAGCTGTTTCAGCATGACGATCCCAGGAAAAGCTATCCACTTTTTTTGTCAAGTTTGTTTTCTCCACGCTCGGCCCACTCAATGAAGCCTGCAGCCGGGGCCAGGAGGGGACAGGGCCACTTTGCTGAAAAACTGCCGCATGGAAAGGAGATTAAAAGTTTTCTGCCAATTAATGGAGATGAACCAGCTCCTCATGGGAGGAGGAATTGTGAGAGTGTCAGCACCAGGACAAGGGAGAGGTAAAACCCGCACTAAAAGCAAGGAGGCATTAACTGCCCCCCGCAGCTATGAGCCCTCGCAAGGCCTCAGCCATCTTGCGAGGCTTTTCCCCATTCCCATGCGGAGACCCCTGCACCAGGAGATGACCCGTCCGAGACCAGCGCGGCTCAGGGGAAGCTGCAGCACCCCGCGCCCCCCGGCCGCGCTCTTCCCAGCCGCACGGGCACGCCTCGCTACCGAGTACTCCTGCACACCCCGAGATTTAAACGCCGGGGCCGCTGCGCGCACAGAGCGGGCAGGTCACCGCAGCCCTCACCGGCCGTTGCAGGCGGGAGGCTGGCGGCCAGGCGGGGGCAGCCAGCGGCGCGGCCGGCACCGCTCCTCCGCGGGCTGCGCCGGGAAGCGAGGTCGGCCCCGGCCCGCAGCACCTGAAGGCCGGCCCGGCTGCAGCAGCCCACCCTCCCCTGCCGGGAGCCCTGACTGAGGCAGCGACGACTCCTCGCAGAACCGGGCCGCTCTCCCGCTGGCCACCGTGCGCCTCCCTCCCGCCGGCCCCCGGCCGCCACTCACCGGACAGCACCAGCGAGCTGGTGCCCAACCTCCGGGCCGCGGGCACCCGCAGCGGCGGCGGCGAGAGGCGCGGGCAGCGCGGCACCAGGACCGGCCCGACCCGCCGCAGCGCTCGCCACGCCATCTTTGTCGGGGGCGGGCGGGGGGCGGTGCCGCGCGGAGCTCCCGCCTCGCGGGGGCGGTGCCAGGGGCGGCCGTTACCGCGCGCGGGAGGGGGTGGCTGCCGCCGTGTCCCCTCAGCCGGCGGCGCGGTTGCTGGCGGGGGTTAGCGGTGTCCGAAGAGCCGTCTGGCAGCCGGGGAGCGAAGCTGCTTCGTGCCCCGCTGCAGGCCGCTGTGCCCGGGGCGGGAGCGGGAGCAGGCCGGCGGGCAGCCCCGGCGGGCCGGGGGAAGGCAGGCGGTCCAAGGGGGTCGCCATCTTTCCATGGCGCTTGCTTGGCGGAAAGCGAGTGGTTTTAGCCAAACGGTGCAACAAAGGCTCAGTGTTTATTAAATACAGATGCAAGGTCTACAGGAAGTACACATGGGACGCTTTATCTCAGGTTTAGCATTATTTCTTAGCTAATATTCCACAATAACATCAGTCAGCAACAGTTTATTGGTTGAACGCCACAGCATTTTAGTCAGAAGCCACGATAACCTAAGTATAGCCACTGCAGCTGATAGTAAAAAGTAAATCTTTCACCCACGAAGTGACTTTTCATTGTGGTTAACATTTAATCGTTGACAGGTTATTTCAATTGATCATTAGTGACTGGCTTCTCTTCCTTCTTGCATTTAATCCCGAAGAAACTGAAAAGTTTCATCAGCATTAGATCAACAATCTCCTCTTCTTCTGAAGCCTAAAGTAACAACGAGAAGTAAGTTACTCGGAGGCACAGACCAGAAGCAGACACGGTCTCTGCTGAAGCCACAGAAAGTCGCAAGAGAAAACCTCTACTTGAGGTGAAATCAGCCAATGTTCACTCTAAGCAGAGCATGAGTAACTGCCAAAGCAAAACATCACGCCAGTATTTCTATCAAGACAAAAGTCCCAGACGAGCATGGACATTACAGAATAAGTTTTGGCTCTGTCAAAACCTATGGAAATCTTGCTACAGGAGCCTGGAGTTCACTTGCCAGCTACCATACAGCTAGTGGTATATACAATGAGCTACCCACCATTTCTAGATGAGGTAAACGAGAAAAACTAAATATATCTTGTTTCCTATTGACCATATCCTTTGTTTTCTTCTCCCTTGGCTTTACATTGTAGAGGAATTCTGGACAGTACTGCAGTATTAAGCTGGATTCCACACCATGCTATCAATAGCTTGAATGGGTCAGGCACTCACAGTGACATGTTTAAAAGGAGCTGTAAAGTCCTTATGGAGTCAGTACCAGTTTTGGCACTGACTTCAGTGGAGCTGGGGCACAAGTTTACGAGTTTTTTGCTGGATTTAGTATGTGAACAGAAGGCTACAAATCAGATCTTGTACTAAATCTGAACAGGGACTCGTCTGAACAGGAATGGACAGCGTAAATCTGGAGAATCTGAAGTGTGCTTTATGTCTCAATGTTGACTTCTTAAGAGTTGGACTGAGTTTACATGGGTTTCATCTGATGGTAGAATACCTAAATCATGAGTAAGCACTGCACAATAAATGTTAAAAACGGCAGGAGAGCTTCATACGCACCTGGTAGTGCTTCTGCTCCTCACTAAAAGCAACCAGAATCACCGAAATGAACAGATTTAGTACCACAAATGTCATGAAAATTATGCAGGATCCAATTAAGAATGAGCCTAAAATTGGGTTGTATTCCAAGACCTGTAGTATTAATAAGGTAAGACATCATATTTTGATTGTAAAAAAAAAAAAAAAAAACCAAAAAACCAAAACAACATACATACAAGCAGTTAAGACACAATAAGGAGTTTGTCTCTGAAAATCCCTGTGGCTAATAAATTATGCTATATGTATTATATATTTTTTTTTCTCCTTTAATCACTTTCCTATGTTGATATGACATAGTACGAAGATGATAGAGTATTTTATTTATATGATATATGAATATGGGCAATCTTTGGGGCTTTTTAAGTATTTGCATTTGATTGTAAGGGTATGAAAGTTTTATGTGAAAGTTGACAAGCCTGGAGATCTGTTTATCCACAGAACAGCTGAAGCTCCATCATGCCTCAGCTTTCAAAGTATAGATGAAATCTCTCTAAGCTTTTATTTAGTAGTGTCTTTACAAAGAAGCCCAGTCAGACTGTCACAGACACGTATCAACTAAGGGTTGTGTAAAAATCCACACTCCTCATTTTCATGTAAGCTATAACGTAGGAATGTATTTTCATAAGTAGGATGTAGAGGTGAAAAGCTTTATGCCTAATTACCAATCTTCAAAGCTACCCGTACCCTGTTGGGTCCATGGTCTAAAAACATCCACCAGGGAGGACTTCACTGTCAAAGATATCTGAGAACTAGCTTAATCCACAGAGTCATTCAAAGGATATTGTAATATTTGAAAGAACTTAATAAAAAAGTCAAGAATAATAAAACCAAATGTAACATAAAGTTCCCTTGTGGAAGGCCTTGCCTTTCTTGAGAAGCTGATGGATGTGTGTTCAGAACAAATGCAGGACATCGGTCACATTTCTGTCTGTAGCTTTCTAAGGAAATTACTCAAAACTTTCAGTAGTCAATAAGTAACACACCTAGTTAAAATGGGAGCACTTTTCTCAATGAAACATTCATTACGAGTCTACTGATGGTCAAAATGGGATGTGAGATATATTTCATTAGGTGTCTTTTTCTCGTCTTGATGGAGTTTGCAAAATTAGATTAATGTCTAGCACTAATTGAAAGTCTTTCTATTTGCTGGTTCAAAGCATATTTGATAGCTGAGCTGCTAATTACAGAGTGATAAACTTCTCAAAATCAGAGGTGGTACCTCCTCGTAGTTGAAGATTCCCAGCTGAAGACTGACCATGGTCTCTGCAGAATCGAAGAGGGTTTTGTAAGAGTAGAGCTTCCAGCCAAATATCAAGTTTGTCTGCAGAGGGAAGAAGGCATATCTTGTGTCATGATCAGAGTACTTGCTGCAAAACCAGCTAATGACTGCTGTATTCAGAGAAAGCCCTCCTAGCTTGTCATCAGAGCCATGAAGATTTTTTTGTGTTTTGGGTTTTTTTGTTTATAAACATGGGAAACATCAGACAAGGTCACAGAAGAAGACTAACCTAGAGCTAAGAACTGGATTCACACTTTCTGAATGTGTTTAACTGTAAGACCTTTTATCATGGATGTGAGAACGTCTTTTATCTGCTCAGCTTGCCACCAGATATGTAAAAAATCTGCAAATACATGACAAAATCATGAAAGTAATTTAGCCCACCTCCAAGTAGCAGATTTATCTCCGCATAATTGACTAAATTATTCATAGCCACAAACGCTTGCCTTTCAGTGCACAGAGCCTTCCCAATTGGCAACCTCTTTCTTTGTCCTCAGTCACCAAGGTGCTATTTTCTTCTTTTATATCTTGTGGGCCTACTGTGTCTGATTTAAATGGGGGCTGCTGCAGTCTCACCTTTTTCTCCATCCCTCTGCTTCTTTCTTTCACAGCTCCATCACTTGCATGATGTGACAACAGGCTGCGTCATGGAGCCGATCTTATCACTTATTTTACCTGTTAAGTTTGTGGCCCCAGCAGTGCCTAAAGATACTCAGTTGCTAGAGTGTCAGTGCTGGAGAGAGAGATGAGGAACATGAAATCAGGCAGTGCGAGACTGCAGCAGGTCCCGTTTATCAGAGGACTGCCCTTTACAGGACAGTTTGGATTTGGCTCAGATGGTTTCCACTTTTTCAGTGATTTTGCAATTGAGACGTGCTGAATCTCCCACATTAATCTGCCAGAAGATTTACACAAAACGTTTCAGCTGAAACGCTAAATATACATAAATAGTTGCAGTCCAATAATTCTTTAATCTCCTTAGAATGAAAATATCATTTCATTTGCATAACAAGTATTCCTATAATAGGAAGAAAAATAATTATTTCCCACTTAAAAACTACCCAAACAGAAAATGGCACTTGCTGCACTCTCCCCAATTTGAGCTTTATCCAGAAAATGACTTTTCCTGTATTTTGTTCTTTGTCACACCTATTACACACAGAGAATCCATTTTTTCATCTCAGTGTGTGTTTTTTGCACTAAATTTCAGTTTGCAAAGAACAGACAAGTGGATATTTTAACTTCTCTTTTACTTATACTGAAGAATCGGGCTCCAAGCTGCTAACGTTGGTTAACCTGCTAAGATTTAGAAAGACAGCTTTGTTCGGTTTTATATTTCAAAGCTATGTTGCTTTCAGCATTCAGAAATAATTCATTTAACCTGACAGTACCTGGATGCAGACTGCAGACAACAAAAACCACAGTGGTACTCACAGCAATGGAATAGGCGAGGAACATGATTGCAATAACAGTGATGAATCCAGAGATATCACCCCATGCCCTCCTTAGAGTTGAAGTGATCATGTTTAGTTTAGGGTTGAGCCTCAGGAGATGCCACAGCTTCACTGTGGAGAGAAGCACTAGGAATGCAATCAGGTAGCCAAGAACTGCATCAGCTCTTGCTGTTTCATTAAAGCTTACACAGCTGTTAGAAAAAAAGAAAAGATGTAATAGACCGTGCACACAGAAGCCTTTTAAGTGCATAAATGAGTATGCTGGAAAAGCCAGTCACTCTGTCCTTGTTTTCAATGGAGAGCTAACTTGAGTTCTTGCTTGAATGTGCTCGTCTGTACTTCCTGCTGTGTGCACACAAAAAGCTCAGCTGTACATGGCAGAGTTTTTTATCAGCATTAGCTAGAGCTGAGAGAGGGTCTAGGCTGTAGCCCAAATGCTGCTTATTTTTAGCAAGTCACAGTTTAAAGGCAGCTAATGCAAACTTACTATCAAATTCTGACCCTTAGAAAGGAAGACAGGTTCTTCTGTGCATGTGTAGTGGAAGAGGATGGGGTTACTGGTGCTGTGCAGCTAGGAGGAAGCACTAGCTGTGACAGGATTAGCTAATTTCCAACAAGATGTGTGAGAAGGTACTGTAAGAAATGAAGTAAAAGATTGGAGGTCAGAACTGTGATCTGTGACTGAGGCGAGTCAAGTCTTAATGTTAGCTGAAAAAAACTTGGTAATACTTGTATTTACCTTTTATAATTGTTTGTACTTACGATTTTGTTCACAACAGAGGTGACCACAAAAAGCTTTTATAAATTGTGTGTGCTAACATAGCACATGACATGTACCTATATGATATATGCATGCTGCATTAGCAAGAATGTAGCTGTCAGGTTAAAGGAACTGTTTGTTCTTTCTGCTCGTTCAGCACTTGCGAGGTTGCCTCTGGAATATTGAGTCCAGTTTTGGGCTCCCCAGTGCAAGGAGGACATTGAGTCCGGTGAAGGGCCACTGAGATGGTTGGGAGTTGGGGTATAAGACATACGAGAGAAGCATGTGGGAACTGGGTTTGTTCAGCGTGGAGAAAAGAAAGCTAAGGAGGCCTCTAATTGCTTTCTCAAACTACCTAGTCGGTGGTTATAGAGAGAATGTAGTAAGACACTTCCTGGAGGTGCACAATGAAAGGACAAGAGACAACAGCCACAAGTTGCAGCAAGAGGAATTCCAGCTGGACATGAAAAAAACTGTTTTTTTTTTCTCCCACAGTGAGAGTGGTTCGGCACTGGAACAGGGGTCCAGGGAGGCTGTGGAACCTCTGTCCTCAGGGATACTCAAAATTCAACTGAACAAGGCCTGGAGCAACCTAACACCAAATAGGAGGTTGGAGCAGAGACCTCCAGAGGTCCTTTCCTTCCTAAATTATCCATTATGCTAAGACCTCTTTCCTGTGTGTCCTTTTTTTAACAGATGTTATAATTTTCTATTCTGTATAAAATAAGCCATTATTATCTTCTAACCAATGGCTTTTTACAACAAAGAATGAGGCAGATTATGTACTATCTGGATGATTGTCCTGTAGCAGAAAGGCTTGTTGATTCAGAAGAGGGTGATGCAGATAGGGAACTAGCAGCTAGGGAACTTGGTGCTCAAATCTGCTGGATTTTATTAGAGCAATATCAGAAGAAAATCCTACTGCTGACACACATCTAAGCCCTGAAATACTTACATGCTTCATGAATATAGCCAATATAGGGTAGCATTATCTAGCACAGAAAAGCTGCTGACTGGGAAGAGGAAAAATAGATTTGTTTCTGCATAAATAGCACTGACAAAGGATGCACTAACTAGCATTAGTACTTACTCCTCTTTGTGTTCCTGGTAGTAGCTGATGTCTCGGGTCCCAAGGATTGTCCGCTTCACAAACACTGACAGGGCACTCCAGCTAATCAATATAATGGCCATCTCCAGGAGATTCCACTTGCTGTGGAAGTATCTCCATCTCAGACTCTTCATCAGTTTTCCCTGTGAAAAGAGTTTTACTTTTTCAGTCTCATGACTCCATATCATACGATACACCTCTAAAGATTAGGGCCATCCCCTCTGCAATAAAGCAGACTACTGCACCTCGATAAAACTACATCTTGCGCTAATTTCTCATTATCTTTCTCAAAAGAAGCGTTCCAGCCAAATAAAATGTTGCCTTCCTGTTATTTAATACAGATACAGTATCTGATTCAATCTTCCATTGGTGCAAGTCAGCAGCAGCACTACTGAAATCAAGTACAGTCCTGAAGTTTTTGTAAGTGAAATCAAAACCAAACACAAGGTGATGCTGTCAGCCGAGCTTTCCATTGGGTCTCACCTGTACTATCATGTAGTACACAATAAAAAGGAAATAAATTACTTCTGCTGCAACCACAAAGATGTGGAGACTGTTGGTGTATGGGTAAAGCCGGACACTTTGCAGCTCTGCGCTTGTGAAGAAGGCCCCTAAAAAACAAACAACGTTCACCTCAGTGCTCTATTAATTACATCTTCCTGTTTTCATTCAAACAACTCAGTTCACTAGTAAGACTTTCGTACTCGCATTCACATCAATGTGAGACTGAATCCAACTATCAAACTAAGATTTAGACTTGATTATGTGAGTAGCCTTATAAGTGTTCTTTGAAATTTTCCTCAAATAGGAATTTCAGGCACTCGATGGCTTTTAGAGTGCTAGTGCTCTCTTGTATGATAGTATGATATTAATCCCAGCAGGGCTGAGTTTGGATTGGACTACAAATGCAGAAATGTAGCAGGAGGACCTGGAGATGTAAATCTGAATCTCATTCTAAAAAGAAAATGAGCTCAGCTTTGTGGTCTGGTTTGCACATTTTCAAATACTGGGACAGACCTGAGGGAGGCTACTGCTCATATTAAATGTTTTTCTATGGCCCTCAAACCAGAATCTAGTTTCACTATTTTCTTTTTTGTATCCAGATTATGTATTATATGTTACACGGCTATATATTAGAAGACAGACTCTGTTATTTGTACTTTTTGTCTTAATATTGTATTGATTAGCTGAAATGATTAGGAAACAATTTTTCTTGTTCCTGTTGTGTAAATTCTGGAGATTAAGTTTCAGTAGCATGTTTTCTTTATCAGCAGATGACCACAGCATAAGCAAGCATAAGATATTCCATTATGATCTGTATTACTGTGATGCTACATTTTTCCTAAACGGTTTATAAATTTTGCATTGATTCTGTCATTATTAGATTTATTAAAACACTTCTGTTTACTGAATCAAGAACTAGGTAAACATTGACGGCACGTAAATCTGCACTTTGTAGGTGCATTGCTTGCTGTCTTCAGAAACGTGTAACTTAAAAAAGGCTCTCACCTAAAGCATTGGTTTCAAACATCAGGCTTATAATGCAGAACAGGTTCACATTGGCGTTGTAGACTGTAAATTCAACAAACACTGCTCTTGTGAAGGTGTCTAGCCAGACGTTGTTGAAAAGGTACTGGAGAATTCTGCCAAGAAATGTATAGGCAGTGATCTAACTCATACAGGAGAGAAACAGTATCACATGGAGGATAGGAGTGTTTGGATATTATCACAGAGAAAGAGTAAACCAGATGTAAGATTTCAAGAGGACATCTGGTCTGTCAAGTCTGGGTATAGGGGATATTTGTACTATTAGTCTAGGTGGTGAGTTTCTTTTTGGCTCCTCTGGAGAAGCAGGTACCAGATATTGGCCAGTGCTAAACCTGAGATGCCTCAGGTATCCGATCATTTACCTCATATAGGTTCCTGTACAAATATGGATATCTCTGGCAACATATAAGTTATCTGTAAGTTTGGATCTCCACCCCCTGTGGGATACTGCTTCCTGCTCATTCATGTCAGGTCCCTTATCTGCCAAATTCTTTTTGAGTCCTGGGTTTCAAGGCCTCATTTTCTATTATTTCACTGTAAAAAGTATTCCCTATTACTATTCATATTCACACCCAGGAGATTACTTTCAGTACGGTTTCCCTAATTCTCCTCTTTTAAGGTAGATACAAAATTGTCTGCAAGGATCTAGGGAATATAAACACTAAAGAGAGGTAAAGATCTTACTGTGATATGAAAACAGGCAAACATATCATAGTTCAAGCATAGGAACAAGATAACATAAGATTAACATAACAAGATTTAGGCTAAATTATTTTTTCACAACAATTGACATCCCCTTAGAAAATTCAGTATTTTATAAGTTAAAGGCTAGACTAGATCCAACACTGGATTAATACATTGACAGGATTGTTTTACTAGTTTTTCAACGTTACGTGTTTCTGCAGCTATGTAAATCTGGAATCCATGCATGTAAGTTGGAGAAAAAGGTTCTAATTTTGGATCCTGGTTGTTACCTAGCATGGAGCAAGATGATAGGAACATAAACTACAATGATGGCACCACAGTAATATCTACAATATCCAGCACAATGCACAGCAGGAAAACTCAGGATGCAGTCTGAAATGAGTCTTAAACAGGGTAGAGGAAAGAGCATCATTGACGCTACAACAGATACACTAATAATTTACAAGAACATAAGTGGTACCTGGAGGCATTCTTAGGATCAGTTCCCAGGTGAATCACATATCCCCCTCCCCTGTAGATGGCAAGTTTGCCCCAGATGGGGTGCCCTCTCAGTTTGGACTGACTCTGATACTGCCATGCTGAGCTCAAGTCAGAGGAGTTATCGACGACCGAAGTATTCCAGTGTTCTCCATAATCTGATGTATCTTCTGTTTGTAGGGAATATGGAGCATGGCATTCCTGAATCACACGCTGGAGTTTGGGAGAAATAGAGCAGGTGTCTCCTTTCACTCTTACTTGGCGAATTCGAGCGCTACCCACCAGCTTGGAATTGCCATCTGTAATGAATCCTAAACGGGAGATGGAAAAGAGCAGCACTGGCAATATGACAGAACTTTCATCATCTCATTTATGATTCACTGATGCATTCATATTTTGCTATAGATTCTTTTCTAAAAAATACTGTAAGCAAAATAGCTATGGAAATTAAACCCTTGCGTTGATTTGAACTGAGATAGAGTTCAGTATCACTACCATAGATAACAGAGTTCGGTATCACTACCTATCTGTATTTTATACAGAAGGAAACTGAGGCCTGGAGGAGAAAAGTGACTTGCTTCGAGTCACACAGCAGAGTAGCTGTATGCCGTGTTCACTTGGCCACAGTTGGTCAGTGCCTGTCTTGTCCAATGAACAACTCTGCTAATGTACTGCAATATTTACTCTTAAATGTGAGCTGGAAAATGGGTCTTATTTATTACTGGATATGGCTAGATAGAAACATGATAATATTGCATAACTAGCCTTCACATTGACCTAAGTCATGATGCAAACAGAGCTCTCCTGAGGAAAAGCTTTATAGTGCCACCTATGTGCCATTCTTTTCTTGAACTATGGAAAGAAACTTGTGTAAACCTGAGGCATATATCTGAATATCTGGAATAAGTAATGTAAAATGTGAAAAATGTAAAATTACAGTGCAGAACTTTTGGTTTATATTAAAAATAAGGAAAATATCAGGGCACATGAAACTTGGGGTCAGGCTGTGGGGTTTTTGTTATCCACTAGTATTCATATTATGAGAATCCACACCAGTCTTATGCACTCACAGTTTCTTTCTCTGGTCAAATATGTGTGTGCAAGTTAGGGAGATGTATAAAAGATAATGTTTCAGAATCTGGCAAGCTGAAGTGAAACAATGTGACTCTGCACCTTTATATGATCCATAAAGATTTTTGACTAAGGTAGCGTTTGCCCACGTGAAAAAATCCTGATAACTGTAGACATCGTGGAATCCATCTGTAAAGCTGTTCTCAATGTGTTTGTTTAAGTAGTAGGAATTGGGATCTCTCTGCCCATAGGCAACCAGTAACAGCATCCATAAAAACCCCAGATAGGCTGGAAAAAACAAGAAGAGACAGCACATGCGAGCTCAGAATTAACACTGCTGTTCAAAATAGATTGCATGAATGATTACTGCTGTCATCACTTATTAGGTTAAGGAGATGCTTTGCTAGGCTCTGACTGACCAGTGCTAATGAATTTACACAAGCTACTCCAATGTGCTGCAGTTTAAGCGTATCACATTTGGAATACGAGTAGCCGTCGAGAAAATAAGTGGGAAGGCTGGCTGAACACCAATAGTAATGACAGCTCTAAATAAAATGAGTAGTTTAACTTTGTTCCAAGTGAAGTTGAGATAATTTTTTCCATTGCTTTTGGAGGAAATAAAACTGGGGTATAAATCATTATCTATAGATACTATCTGCTTTTAGAAAGATGGCCTCCAAAGATGGCCTCCGTCTGCTTTTTTGATTTCAACTTCATTTAACTGTTGACCTCCTTCTTTTACCCTTTCTAAGTTTTCTTTAACCTCTCATGTGTCTGTAATGTGTTTCTTTACCTTAAAATCAAACCTCTAGCCACACTTTTATCTCCAGCTAACATTCCCACTTCCTTTCAGCTCCAACTGCCACTGAACAGCCTGTCTCTACACCGTAATGGCTGGCAGAAAGTTAAAGGTATGCCCAAACTCTTTCACCCAAGAGAACTATATTTTCACTGATGTAAAAATACTGATGAATACTACTGAATAGAACAAGATAATCTACATATGGGTAATACCCAGGATTTCTCTGATGAGGGCAAATGCTTTCTGTTCCTTCATGCAGCTGATTTTCATTTTCTCCACATCAACTGCAGGAGGTGGCCGGTAAATATTGCTTCTGCTGTCCCTTCGGGCTCCAAAGAGAGGATTTGAATCACCTGTGAGTGAGAGCAGTAAACCCTGGAATTAGTCAACAGAGAATCTATGTCCTGCTTTTTGTTACTTTGGACATTATAAGGAAACATTTCTATTTAATGCTTTTCCTTAGGAAGACAGGGGATGTGACATTAACAATCAGTATAGTAAGGTAACAGTGGCAAGGAAAGGAGCTCACAAACACAGTGTGTTAGGTTTAGGCCCAGGTGTAGTCGAGGTGTCTCTTTCTAGGCTGAGCATCTCTGAAGGTGATGTATTCAGAGCCTGAGACTGATCAGGGAGGAAGCTGTTGTCAGGATTTTTTGCTGTGCCCTAGGACTCCTGTCTGTTGCTATCAGCTTTTTTTAGACATGATTGTGATTGCAGAAGCCACTGTTTGGTTTATGGGTGTAATACAGATAATTGTGGTTATGGAAAACTACGTATACTGAGGACTTTCATATCATAAGACATAAAGGAGGTGGGAAATTTCCTTGAGAGAGAACTTGAGTTTTAGATATGCTTGTCAGATAAAGATCTACCAATCTAGATGAAGAGTGTATTTTGCATTGGGTCATGTGTTTATTTTCTTTAGGTTATGGAATAGTTACAAGTTTTTTCTGCAAGCCACGCCGTGAATACTGAGATGTCTGTACAGAGCTAAAACAAACCTCCTTGTATATCTGATTTTTCTTATGTCTGACGTGAGAGCTAAAATATTTAAGCATGCTTACTGCATACTAATAGCACTGATTCATTAATTTTTAATATAATGGCTTCAGTCAGTTTGCCATATTTTTTTATTTTCTTTTCTAGATGTTCCTTGAACGTTGACAAACTGAAAAGTGATCAGCTATCTACTTGTACAATTCTTGATCTCGTATGAATCAATATAGGAGAATACTTCTTGTTTCCTGAGAAAGGTAAGCCAAGGATGGAGGGGAGGAAGGAGTCAAATGTCAGTATCCTGGCAGTAAGTAGATCCTCCAGTAACAGGAGCAATCTTAAAACAGGACTAGGGGAGATTGTGCATGTATATATATTTGCAGAGGTAAAAATATATGGAAAAAAGATGAACAAGGAAGTATTATTCTTTTGATCCAGAACTTCTTCTCTTTTATCTTTTTGATCATGTGGTCTCTTTCATTAAGTGTTCTGCAAGTTTTATCCAACCTGAACATACACTGGTCTTTATATTTTCTCCAACTGGCACAAAATCAGTTATTTAGCTTTGTTTCCACTTCCACCTTGATCTTGGGAATGCTAATGGGTAGGCACATAGTCACAGCAACTGTGGATTTAATGATTGCTGCTAACCTTGTCAGCTAAGATTCAGGTATATAAAGATAACTAGTGAAGTTCTCAGTTGAGCTGAGGCACATATTTATGCACAAAGCACTCCAAAAGCTTGGAGAACACTTCACTTTCTCTAATAATTTCTCACTTTACAGACAGTTACCTGGTGCAGATAAAGGCCCAACAATAGCTGTGTTTTCTTCATCCTCATGTTCCACCTTCTTCAGAACCAGAGCAAAAAATGCAGCAAATCCCAGCACCTGGAAAGAATTAGCTATAGACTCACCATATGCCCATTTCATATAAAGAAGCTCAGGCTTTGACCTGGATCCCTTTGGATTCAGGCTATGCAGGAGATCAACTGTGCTTTGGCTTTGTTGAACTCATGCAACTGAAGCTTGTAAACAAGAGAACAGTGCACAGTGCTGGGGTCCATCCAGCTAAATTGATTTTGCCATATGACACATCTTCCCTGGTCAGAAACCTCATCACCTATTAAACTCTGACAAAACAAGGGAGATGAAACTAATGGAGTTAATGTCAACAAAAGACAACAGAACTCTGTAAACCACCTTCTAGCTCTTGTTTTAAGGGCAAAGACTTCTCATTTTACATGTTAAATCCTGTGGTTCTTTAGAACACATTATGCTGAAATGATAGTAGAATGAATTCATACTGGCCAGTGGTTGTATTTCTGAGGATCTCACCTTTAAGGGCTGTGTGATGAAAAGACTTTCCAAGAAGGAGATGGCCATGGAGATCAGCCACTTGATGGAGTTCTCCTTGCCGTAATGCAGCCCATAGAGCATGGTAAAGAACCCAGAGACACCACTGGTGGCTGCAACAAGGAACCAAGCAATGAACACAAACCACCAGGGCAGCCCTTTGGAAGAAGAACTTTTCTTGCCATCACCAGAGAAGCTTGGAGTGAGGGACCACCTTGAGAGTCAACCAGAAAAGAAAAAATCAGTCTGCAGTGGAACAGAAGCCAAAATCACAGTCTTTGGGTTGAGTGGGGATAGGCAACATCTTACGATTTAAAATCTCAATCCAAATATTCTAAATTATTTTATCTAATGCAGTTATATAGGATATATGGATAGCAAAAAGTACAATGAGCAAAAATATGAGGAAGTGTGCAGAGATCAGGTAAAATCAAAACAAGTATGATGGGCTTATTTACTCCTCAGTTCATCCATAATTGAACCTCCAGTAGAAATATTGACAAAACCATGAGTGCATTTTAGCTGCTGAATACATCTCTTGTGATCACCATAAAGGCCAGAGAGATAATTAGTGGTATTATTTTCAATACTTCCAACTTAATTATCATATTTCACTGAAATATTTTTGTCACTTATTAATTTTTCTTTATCCATACATTTTAAGAGATATCTGAGACTTCGGAGCTCAGGGATTATCTTGGCCCTTTACTATCATGTAGCATTGCATTGTAACATTCAGTTTTGGAAACAAAATTGACAAAAAGCGATGATCTGTAATTATTGCTTTTGTGTGCAGTTCACAGTGCATTGAAATTTCTTTGTTGCTCCTACAATAGTGTAATAGTAGAACATGATTCTACAGCTATAATAATGGTTATCTAGCACATATTAAGCAGCAATTATTTGGGGTCCGTCATCCTGACTAGTTTTGAATTCATGACCTGAATTGACTTATACTGAGAACAAGATGAGAACTAGGTTACCTCTCACTGATGGATGTTGATGAGCAGATCCGGTTCTCCAGGAGGTTCTTCATGTGCTGAACCTGACGAACAGCTTGTGTGTAACTCTGAGGCATCTGAAATTTATGGGGCCCCAGTAATTCCAGCTCCATCTCTACATGCTGGAGTTGAATGTACAAGCAGCGATTGTAATCACTGTATTTCAGTTGTTCACACATTCCCTTCTTTGGAGTTGGGCTTCTTGTTTTTTCTGCAGGTAAAGAATTATTTAATTTTTTTTAAAGAAAATCAGCTTAGCTATCCCTAGATTAAAATACTGTTCAGTACAAAGGTTAGCAGAACTGGAGCTCAAGTTTATGAATGTGACAAAGTGAAGAGTAACATTGGAAGGGACCCGTAAGAGCAACTTTAGTACTAGAGCTTTAATGCTTTTCTGCTGTAATGGGCTGGAATCGTTGCCAGGAGGCAACTTAGTAAGACAGAGGTCTTAAAACCTTAATAGGGAAGTCAGATAAGATCAAGTGCTAATTTGTTCATAGTTTACCTGTGCAATTAGTAGCTTGTTACACTCATTGGAAAAGCTAAATGCAAGTCTTAATGAAATCAGTGGGATTGTTTACTCATATATTATTGTTTAATTGAAAATAAATGAATGCCTAAGTTAAAAGTCAGACTGAAAGGAACAACAGCACAAGGCCAAGAAGGAAAAAAGGACAGGACAAAAAGACTGTGAAACAACTGATATTTGTGAGTCTTTATGCTATTAGACACTGATCCTGCTCCCAAGCCAGGCTGATAGCTAACATTTAATTCTACAGCATAAGAAATAGAAATTTCACAGTGTCTTTACTCAGTTGGGCGCTCAGTGATGCACAGTGAAAGGACAAGAGGTGATGGGCACAAATCAAAACATGGGAATTTCTGTCTGAACATAAGGAAAAAAATCTGTATTGTGAGGGAGGTTGGACGTTGGAACAGGTTGCTCAGAGAATTTGTGGAGTCTCCATCCTTGGAGATATTCAACATCTGACTGGATGTGATCCTGGGCAACCTGCTCCAGCTGACCCTGCTCTGAGCAGGGTGATGGATTAGACAACCTCCAGAGATCCCTTCCAACCTCAACTATTCTGTGATTCTGTAATTGCCTTTGAGTCAGAATGTAAGAAGAGCTTGGGTCATCACATCCAGCGTTACCATCATTTTCACTACAAAGGTTTCAGTAGGCATGTCACATTGTGTTGTTTACCTTGTATATCCATAGCACCTAATGTGACAATTATAGGGTCATCCTTCTTTTTGCTCTCATCAAAAAACTCTTGCCCAGCTCTGTTCTGCTGGCAGATGATGTCCTCAACCAATGCCAAAAGCGTGTTGATGTTAGTTGATTTTCCAA
Organism: Calonectris borealis; assembly: GCF_964195595.1. Lineage (NCBI taxonomy): Eukaryota > Metazoa > Chordata > Aves > Procellariiformes > Procellariidae > Calonectris > Calonectris borealis. The sequence continues at coordinate 18,057,407 of NC_134323.1, forward strand.
GATCTGATACTGAAGCGAGAGATGGAGTCTTCAGGGCTTTAAAGAGTGAGTTGGCAATTCTTCTTATGTCCTAGAAAAGACAGCAGCAACACAGCAGTGACTCTGGCTGCAGTGATGTGATCTGAAGGCACCACTGGCTGGGAGCTGCACCAATTGCCAAAATCTCCAGAATGGATAAGGATAACATATCCTACAGCGCTGGATGCGCCAGGCAGATTTCAATAGTTCAGCAAGACAGCTTTCAGGATTCAAAAATACAGCTTTGTACCTGCTGCTGCCCGAGGACCTAAGCTGAGAAAGTCGGGGTCTATGATACCTTTTATCTTCACCGTCTTGCTTAACGTTTGCTTTAACACCTGAACACAGTGATTTTGGTTGCACATAATAGTTGTGCAAGGGCTGGGATGTACGTAGGCAGATCTTAATGAAGTCAGGGATTCCATGTAGATGGGTAAATGGGTGCTTTGCACCAGTGTGTAATTGGCTTTTCACTTCAGACAAGCTGAAGGGCATCTGACAGGGAAGATTTCTGCTGTTAAACTGGGGAGGTCGGGGAGTGCATGGCAGCAGAGGGCAGTGCAGGACTCACTGGGGAGCAGCCACAGGGACTTGCCTTTATCACGGCCTCTGGAGTGAGCGAGACAGCCTGGGTGACCTGTGGGGTGGGAGGTAGGCCTGGGGACACTCGACCATTCTTTCCCGGCTGCTTCTCTCTCCCCTGCATGGCTGGCTGGGATCGTATGTTCCTGAAGATCTGCACAATGAGCAGGTTGATGGGGAACATGAGGAGGGAGCTCTCAAAGCCAATCATCACTTCCTGCCATGTGAACTCGATCTTACCTGTCAAGATCAAACAGAGGGGAGGAGTAAAAATAACCCCAGGAACCATCAGATCTTTCTCTTGTGAAAAAGCCCATTTGTTCAACTGTCCTGCTTCTAGATTCTGCTGTCTCTCTATTTCCCTGCCCAAGCAATGGTGAGGATTGTTACCCAAATCCATTTTCTGCTCAGCTGGATCCTTTGGCACTCCCCAGAACATGATGCTGGTCAGCATGGTGCAGAGAAGCAGTGAGAAGCAACATGACACGCGCTGGGCTCGTGTGAAGGAGCTTCGTGGGGAGCGGCTGAAAACCGAGTACCAAATGTGCCCATCCTGGAAGCCTTTGGAGGTCTTCATGAAAAACAGATTGCTGGGAAGGAGGAGAGGGAAATCAAATGGATACTTAAAAAGGAGAGGGAAGAATAAAGCTGTAGTTCAGGATCCTGAGCCATTCATGCTTCTAGGCACTATCAGAAGAAATAATAACTATGAGAAATTACCAAATATCATGGCTTGATTTGCATGGAATGGTCATAGCTACTTATGACCTTTCCTTCTGGCCAGACCATGGAGGGAAAGCTAATCATGAGCAGTTTCTATATAAATTGTTAGGGAAACTACACATAAGAGAAGGTGCTTGGGTTTCTGTAGGTCTTGTCAGGCTATCCTTCTTTAACACCAATATTTCCAGTGTGGTATTACTGTTAGGGTAACGATTAGACTTACTTAACCATCCTTCTTCTTTTCCTTGTTCAGAGCCCTTTGAGGGCAATGGAGAGATCTCCCTTATTTTCATTTTTGTCTAGGGGTTTGATCTTGTTTGCATACTTGCTTTTCTAGACTGATTGCTATCAAGAGTAAAAAAGTCCATAAAGTAGAAGGTACCTGAACTGCTTCATGTCCTGTTCTGTAGCTACTGGGAACACTTTATCTAGGACACCTTCTCCAATATCAACGGCTAGCCAGTAGTTACAGAGGAAGTACCATTTCTGATCCCATGCCAGATCATGGACCAATACTCGATTCACATACCTGTTGGAAAAACATACAGGGCACATTCACATGTAACTGAGTGGTATGAAATTCAGGATTCGACGGGACTATGGAGGACAAACTCTGGCCTTCAGCTTCTTAGGTTGTGTCTAAACTGTAAGGCACAGAACACATCCCATCCTGTACTGGACACAGGATATGGGAAGCACTCCTGGTCCTGCAGTTTAGATTATGATTTGATCTATTCATCTGCAAAAATGAGAAACTAACACTTCTTTCCTTTCTAGAACTGTAGAAAAGATAATTTCCTAGAAAAGGAAAACTGTTATCATTATAAAAAAATATTTGTGGATCTTTACTTCCCAGGATCTCCAGATCTCCACTTACCAGGATGGACTGTCCCCTGAATTATCATGCCACAATCTAATACTCTGGAGTTCCCCAAGAGGGAAGAAGGTACAGAGTAGGAAAACATCCACTCCTCCACGTTCAAAGACTGGTGTATCAGGATCAGTTAGATGGTGTGGCTCACTCTCTCCTTCCAGTCCATAGAGGGTGAGAGTCACCTGGAGAGTAAGATGGCAAAATGAAGACTTGCACATCTCGATCCTATGCACGATTATTCCTCTGGCATACTCTTCCTGCTTTCATCAAATCTAAGGACTTTCTGGCTTAGACATTGCTTTTGAGCTGCCCCATTTAATAGCCTCAGGTGCTCCATTATTCATCCAGTTCTCTAAATGAGTGCATAAACTGTCTTACCGCACAGTGCCATTGATACCTTGGAGGTTGTGGCTGCCCCGCGGCGGTGTCCTGTAAAAACTGTCACAAGATAACGATACTGAGCAAAGGGGTCATTGTCTTCCAGTACTGTGATTTTCACCTGCAGAGTGACACAATACAAGCAGTGTGTTAGCTGTTCTGTAAGTATGGATTCCTTAAAGCTGTGGATAGGAATTTGTCATCTTGTGAACAATGCATATACTTACCAGTAAAAAGAGAGTTACAGGGAAGGGAGTAGGATTGGTTGAAGACTTTCTGTCAAAACAGGCTAGGCAAAGTGGGAATTGGCCTAAATACATTCAGTCTTTATTAGCTGAAGACTTACTTTGGCATCATCCTGGATGTCTTTCCTTCGAGCCCAAATAACTACAAGCACATATATCAGAAAGATGCATCCTACAGTTGTCACCACCACAGGGTTGTCCACAAATGTACCAAATAGCTGTGCAGTTTTGCTAACATCTATGGCATTGGGTATGACGAAAAAGGAGCTCCCAAAGAAGGTCAGATGGTTGCAGAAGCACTGTGTGCTTCTAGGATTTGTTTTTGGTCCTACCTGAAAACCAGAAAAATTTCCTAATAAAACATTTGGCTTCAAAGTATTAGATAATTTACCAAGCAAATGAAAAGACAGTGCTGAAATTGGTAAGTTAGTGTGGACAGCTGCTACACAGAAAAGAATTACTCAAATTCCAATAAGGAATATTTGTGCTAATGTCTAGCCAGAAATAGGCATTATAATATAATACAGCCTTGTCAGAATTCTTCCATTTCTTCTTATATAGAAGCTCATCCCAAGAAATTGAAATGGAAATGTCATTTGAAGCTTAGTTCAGTATGACTAAACTTGACTTTTTTAAAACATCTCAAAATGATCTTCTTTTATGGTGTGAGTTCAATGCTATCATTTTACTACAAGATGGTGGTTATACGGGCTGGCTTTGAAATATATAATATAAACTTTGTTTTGATTCTCTCTACTTACATGACATCCATAGCTGTTCCAGTTCCCCTGGTGCTCATCCCAAAATACACAGCGGGATGCGAAGCAAGTGACAGCTATATTTAGCCTGTCATAGACTGTGGAATCCATTCCCGTATCTTGTAAAACCATGAAATAGTAGGTTCCCTCTCCAAAAATGAGTTCTTCTGGGCTAAGAACCCAGGTGTTTGTCTCACCTTGAACATAAATATTTTAGTTTCAATGTATATATAGAAATGCTAATTTGGAAGTATGTAGCTCTATTGCGTATAATCAAATAAACTGAAGAAACAGGTATGAAATAATTCTTAGCAACTCATTGTTCAAAGCATCCCACTCTTTGGTCCTGTTAGTGAACGCTGTATACTAGAGATTGGAACCCTGAAGCATGACAAATTGAAACTCATTTGAGAGGTTTCCTTCCAGTTAGATGTCTGAACTCATGGTCAAAGCTCATTCTGCAAATATGAATGTGCTGTAAAGTTGTGGAGGAGCGCTCCCCGTACTGACGGCCCTTAACTTGCTATGGGTGGTTAAAGTCTTTTGGTTACTTAAGCCCAGAATGCACAAGTTCATGGGTCACTAGCAAGTTGTCTTACCTCTAGTAGTTTTCTTACAGAACAGATGATTTTTCATATCATAGTTAGTTTCATTAGGATGATAACCATACCCTAAGTAGAGTATTAGTGGAATGTCATGTTCAGATTCCAGGTGGATCACTATAGATGTGTTTTCTGAGGTGACATTGACTTGGAAAGTGCTAAAATTGTCCAGATTCAACAGAATCTTATCCTCCTGAGTTGCTGAAAGCCTTGGTAACATTATCTGTTTTTAAACAGAAAGACATAGCTTTAAATACAGCAAAGCATCTTGCTTCTATTATCTATAAGCACAATATAGCCACATGCTAGATGATCTTTTTTCATAACATAGGGAAAGCATGGCCAGCAAAAATATTGGCTTCAAAGTAATTTTCTTGATACTGTCAGCTAACCTCTGAAAAGTTCATTTGAAACATACGTAAACTCATCACAAAGTCTGTGATCCTTGGTGCATTTCTGAATGAAGAGCTGAGATTATAACTGAAACACTGGCTACATGAAATGCATATATGAATGATTTAGATGTCAGCTTATACATGGGCTAGGAAGCCCGAACAGTAGTGATAAGAACACACAGTTGTTGGATGATGAAATCAGATGTTACATTGTGTGTCGGGATGACTGTAATCTTTTTTCCACAACCATTAGCGTTCTCACATCCATTTAAATGAAGAGTAAAATACCTCTTTTTTAAGAAAAGATAGAAATATTTGTTATTTCATTCTTCACATGACACAAATCCCTCCATCACAAATGCAGACACCATGATCCCTTTATACAATGTAATGAACACTACCAGCATTTGCAGTCACCTCAGAAGATGATAACACAAATGATAGTTCATTAATAGAGAAAGAAAAAACGTGGAAAGAGGGAGAGGGATAGAAAATAGTGGGCTTGCCTCAATGTTTTCTTTGAGATTGCTGACTGGTATGATCAAGCCATCCAGACCAGTAAGACTTAGACCTCCCACTGTTCCACTGATGTCAAAACTGGTGTCACTGGAGAAAAAGGGATTCACGGCAAAGCTCACCATCTATTAGCAAGACATTATCAATCAGTTTTGAGCTATTGTCAATATTTCATTATATTCACACTCTAAATTCCTGAATAGTGAAAGCTTGAGCTCAGACCCAAACAGTACTTGACTTAAAAGAAGCCTGCATCCAGATTTAAGTAAGAAGCTGCCTTATCTCTAAGGTAGGTCAAACACAAACCTTGAAAGTGATTTTGATTCTGAAATGTGATAAGTGTATAATGTTTATTATTTCCATTCATTGTAACCTTTTTGCCTTTTAGAAACCAGATATCAAAATGCAATTGCATAAGCCTCTTTCAAAGTAACTCCACCAAAGCTAGCCTGTGGCACCCCTCTTGGAATTAGGAACAGAAGTCTATTTCTACTATGATAGCAATGCACAGAAGAGTCGTCAGTCCAATGAGAGGATTCAGGAGCCTCTCTTAACACTCAGGTAAGACCATGGGTGTGTTTCTACTGGTTTCAGTGGGCTCTGGACATTTTTTAGCAGAGCTGGAAAAGATACAGTGAAAAACCCTATATATTTTGCAGATATTGTAGGGTTTCCTGAGAGTGTCAAATCAACCAGAGAGGCCTTTATTATAAAATTATGACAATAATATGCAATTTATTGTTCTGAGGGAAAAAACTCCATATCCTAATTCAGATGAGGGATGTGTTATCATCAGGACATTCACAGGCCTTTTGTGTCCTGCAGGATCTGGGTGCCTCAAACTCATTTATTTCTAGCTGGGATGAAACAGGACTGCTGCCGATTAGTTTTAATGGTGATATGGATTCTGAGCTGTTGCATCCTCCTTGGAACATTAGATGTAAACAAAGCAAATAGATTTATAGGTAGTGATTAATTCCATTGCCTTCTTTAACCATTCAAGTATGAATCAGGAGTGTATGTGAGGGGCTGGTGGCATGGAGAATTTAAGCTTTCCGTCCTCCTTAGCTTGCTGAACCAACCTCATGCAATTAAGATAAGTGAAGGCTTCCCTGACCAAAAATATTTCAAATTATTCTCTTGGCATGATAGAAGGGATGACCTGTGTGCATGTGTATTCATTGTAAAAGGAGAAAAGATTCTAAAACAGCTAGACCAAGAATGTAAGTTTTATATCAGATTGAGTGAGATAAAAGCTCTTTACTTGCCCTTATATCCACTGTTTCATCATCAACTGCTGAAACACTGAGAGAGGAAGCAGATGGGAGAGTAAAGCTGGCAGAGCTGGAATTGGAGATATTAATGGATGTGCCATCCATGTTTTCTGTTTGTAATCTGTCCAGTTAGGGTTGGACACAAGCAAAACAGAATAAAAGAGAAATAGAAAAAAAAAAAAACAAACAGAAAAAAACATCAATAGCAGAGTCTTCATATCTAGAGAAAAAGCTTTCTCACTTCACAAGTATAACTTCGCTGGAAAACTATTTCTAACTCTGCCAGTAAATACTTCGTACATTTTCTGTCCCTGACATAGTACTCCACATAACACTACCATAGAATCATCAAATGAGGGATGGAATTGGTGTATCTGGATAGGAAATTGTACCCAACTAGGTGTACTTATGTGAAAGACGTATATGGTTTCTGTGTGAACATGCTCTTGACTTGAATGCACAATTAAATGTGGATGAAAATCAGGCTCTTGGGGAACAATTTAGGGATGATTATAGGGAATGGAGAATGCTTGTCAAGCTCCTCATGATTATATTTGCTTCTGCCAAGCTGGTTACAATTCTATATGAGATGTCATTATTGGCAACTTGGAAAAAACCCTTAGCTGGCATAACACAAGTTTTCCACGTAATTTCAAAGGTAAGCAGCGACTGCCTCATCCAGGAAATAGTAAATTCTCCGTTGGTCAAAGAAGACACAGCATGAGAATTTCTAAGGCGGCTTTTTTGAAGCTAGTTGGAGTCCAAGCTGTTCTTACTATCAGTTAGTAATGACAGCCTCACTGCACTGTTGAAGTTGACATTATGCTACAATATTTAGTTGGGTGGTTCCACTTAAGGACAATGTAATGAATAATGAATTTGGGGCAAATTTGATTAACTCTCAGGTGCCTAGGTGGGACACACTGTTACTGTTACCTGTGTATATACATTGTGGCAGAAGGAGTGTTAAGGACTGTTGGTTCATCATCCGGTTCTTTCCCAAACAGAAGGGCACTCTGTAGATTTTCAACTGTATTCAGGAGCTGGTGTGACATTGAACTCTGGAAAAGGATTGGAGGACGAAACTTGCAACAAAGCTCCTCATAATCATCAAGATACACACATTATTTGCCTTTACTTCCTTTTAGGAACAATACTAATTTTCAATGTCTTACAAAGCTGGCAAACTTGGTGATGTGCTTCTTAATCTCAGAGAAAGTTACTCTAATCAGCAATTCAATTTCTGTAATTCTCATTAAAACATTGCAGACAGCAAATACATATATCTTGCAGCTTTTACTTTTGTATTCTATTATTTATAACTTCTACACATTGAAATTTGAAGCACTACAAACATGACATCAATTTAATGCAATATATTCCTGTACTTCTGTACATTAATGCCCTTTAGCTGCACACTTTAGTGTTTAGTTACGTGTGTCGTGGTTTAACCCCAGCCAGCAAATAAACCCAATGCAGCCGCTCACTCACCCCTCCCCCTCCGGCGGGATGGGGGAGAGAATCGGGAGGGCACAAGTAGGAAAGCTCCCTTAATAATTGAAATAAAACGAAGTAGAACAGTAATAATAACAACGAGAACAACAACAGAATATACAAAGCAGGCGATGCACAATGCAACTGCTCGCCGACCGCGTGTCACAAACGGGGCGCAAGCCCCCCCCCCCCCCACCTGGTTTTTATACTGAGCATGATGTCACATGGTATAGAATACCCCATTGGCCAGCTGGGTCCAGCAGCTGCCCCCGCCTCCCCCCCACCCGGTGCAAGCACCACCCAGCAACAACCAAAGCATCAATGGGCCATCAACGCTCCTCTCATACCAAACCCAAAACACAGCACACCCCCCAAACTACTGGGAAGAAAGTTAACTCTGTCCCAGCCGGAACCAGGACAATGTGCAAAAGCAAGACCTAATTACCTATTAATTGTATGTTATTAGAGTGCTAACCTGGGGAAGTTCGAACAGTTCATAACCTTTTCTCTCAGGTTAGATTTATTTTATGCCCTACTCCCTTGCACTGATGAAAGTCAAAGTATGTTCAGCCCAGGAAGCACACAAAGGCAACTGTGACAATTCACATATAGATAGGAAAAGGATAGGACAAAATAAACACGTTGCATAATTCTGAACAGAAAATCAGAGTGGGCTTTCTGAAAAAGTGTAAGCAGCAACCGGAGCTGATTCCAGCTTTGAAGTAGTGGAGCCAATCATGAATATTGAATACCTGTGGCTTCCTTGAATTATGGGGCAAAAGGAGGGGATAGAATCAAATCTGAAAAAAATCTCTGTGTGCTTGTCATCCATTAGAGATTGTACACTGATGCTGTGTTCTCCAGTGCTCTGTCCTGTTACGCTTTAAATATAACAAATCTTAAGAGGCTTCTATCATCGTCATTAGCAGCCTGTTCAGTCTAACATGTCTAAGTGGGGAGAAGTTTCCTTTGATATTCAAGTCCATCATGGTGTCACAATGAACCCTACCCAATGCCAATTTAAAAATGTGAGAGGCGGCAGAACTCTTAAAAACCTTCCAAAGCAAGCAGATGTTCACACACAGTCCGCTACAAACTGGACCAAACCAAATTACCTGTTCTGCCTCTGGCACTGAAGTGTTCGTAGCTCTGATTTCTATAGAAGCTTTAAGGACATTGCTTACTGCATTAAACAGATAGTTGGCTGCATCTTTTAACTTCTGATCATCTCTGCTGTCCTCTGTGTTTACAGTGAGCAAGGAAGCACTGACATCTTTTAGAGTGTTGCTAGCTTCCACCTGCATGGGAAACAAGGGGAAAAGTTTATATGTGTTGGTACTACAAATGACAGAAGTGACACTTGTCATTTACTGAATATTGCAACATAAGTAATCCCATGCGACTATTTGTGGCTAACACTGTTTCTACTATAATTATTTGTGCTGGGGTAATACCTCAAACGCCAATAAAAATGATATATTAGAGGGTATACTAACATGTAATACAGACTTGAAAAATGCAGCCTGCTTCTACAGATTTAATCCATAAAAAAGATGAATAACATCTGAAGGAAGCTTGTCTGTCAAACACTGGGCAAGGATACAGTTTAGATGTACAGTAATGTAGTAAATTAGGTTATACTTTGGGTGGTGTGTCCAAAAAATACCATCGTATTGTCAAGTGCATGTGCATTTCAACCTTAGTTTCCACAAACCCTATTGGATTACCAGCAAGTAATACCTTTGGCCTTGTGCTGTGCTAAGTGCCACAGGAGAATGAGTTTTACAATTTTTATTTTGTGCCTGAATGCAACCAGTGATTGCTTTGTGATTGTGAAAGCACTGGCCAGCTTTTAGCCCAGGATGGTGAGGGAGCCAAGCAAATTCATTGCAAGCTTGAACATATCCATTCCCATAGTCTGCAAACGTTTAGCAGCCTTACTGTAGAGTGAGTGCTGAATCTGAGCTATGTTCTTGCCTTGCCAAAGTTAACCACATACTGCTGAAATGCTCCCAAGCCATTGTCTGGCTGCAGCTGTGTAATACATCAGAAATCAGGACAGCTCTTTTTATTGCCAGTGTATTTGAGAAACTTCCCCAGTGACAGTTTGTTCTGTCCTCCCATGTGCTCACTCCTTATGCATAAATAGCATCATCTACTAATAATGTCATGTTGCCAGAAAAGATTCAAGAAATACTTTTATGAGGCCAATCTGAACATTTGTGCCCAGTTCCTCTGGGTGCTGTCATGTTCCTGCCTCACTGACAGCTTGCCTATGTGCATTTTGTGACAGTGCATGGATCAGGGACCAATGGATCTAGGCAATTCTGGAAACTGCCCCCACCCCCCTGCCCCGGGCAGTTTTTCTTCAGGATTCTAAGAGTGCTTTACAAGATAAAATATATATCCTAACATGCCTCTGACTAAAAGTTAAAGTTTCCATCTTAAAGATGTATCATAAAATGTAACTGGCCAGATGGTCATAGCCTGGATTGTAGTGGTTGCTGAGACAATATCTGTGAGTCCAAATTTGCTTACTCTAAACAGCAAAATATATTCACTTCTGGTCAAAATACACATGCTGGTACAGTTGAAAAAATGGATAAAGAACAGATAACTGTAAGGCACCAAAACTCTTCCAAGGTCCGTGGGGTGCAATAGAGTCTATACTGTTAGTGTGAGGGGATATAAGATGAATTGCTTCTTACCTGTGCTGAGACAGACAGCTCGTCACTCCTGTAAGTGATTTCTTTCAATACTTCTGACATCTTAAGAGCAGTCTGCACTGACGTTACGTTAACAGCAGAGAGAGTTGTCAGCATCAGCCCTCGGAGCTTGGGATGAAAAGGGATAATTAGGCAAAGGAATAAGATGCTAATTAGGACTGTGCAAGTAGTGCTGTATATTGACAGCCAGGCTTGCTGTAAATTATGTGGTAGAGTAAGACTCCACAACAAGGATCATTTGAACTGATATTAGGTCTACTGACAAGATGCCACTTGCCTTAGTAACTGTATAATCACAAGTTTTATGTTACCTCCCAACAAAGAGAATTTATACACTTAACATCCATTAATAGCAAGGAGAGTTACTTGTGAGAATTTGTACTAATGTGTGTGAATTACTGTATAAATGCCACTTCCAGAGAAAGCAGAGCCACATATGATTGATGTTACTCAAATAATGAATCATAATTGAAGGATACATTGCATTTCTCTGGATCTTTTCATTTGAGGCTCTCAAAGCACTGTACAAATATAAGCTTATAACTGAAACATAAGCTGGTAGCTGAAAGAAACAAACTAAAATTACCTGCCATCTAGTACTTTTTGGGAAAATTAGGTAGGATATTTCTCCCGCAGGAGAGGCCATTTTATTAATATTTAAATTGTTTGTGGAAAATCAAGTGGATTTGAAGTTTAAAAAGATGATCCAAATTAGTTAAGTTAATGCAATAACAGTTGAGAATGAATTCTTTTACCGATGGATGATAAAACAAATTATTTACATGGGCAAATAGTGAAAAATAGCTGAAACCTGTGCCAAACACTGAGACAGATACTAGAAACTTGAAACCTCCATTGATTTCAGGTGGTGATATATGAGCTTGTTGTTACTTAAAGCTGTCAGAGAATATGAGGAGTCCATTCTGTTGCATTGTACTGCAAGAAAACAAGTGTCTGGCTGACCTCTTTTCGTGTGTCCATCTGTAAAGATATGTTAAAGCTTTCCTCTTGGGTCTCCTGATTAAGGACTGATATCACTGACTTATACAGCTGGAAAAGACTCATGCTGTTGTTCCCAGCTTTTAGGATGGTGTTTGCCTTCTCAGATACAATAGCCTGCAGGGTCAGGTTCCCATCGATCACATCTGCGTGTCCAACCTGATGAAGAAATCAGATACGCTCTTAACGTTGCTAATGCTGTTATAATTATCTTTGAACAGCTTCCACGATCATCTTATTGACAGCCTAGCTAGGGTGGGACAGAAAACTTTGTGTTCCCCGTTTTTAATGTTTTATTTTTAGTGGCCTGATAAGGATCTTCTTACTGGGGCACTGGGGCAGAAGCAGGAGTTTTCTGGGGCCTACATAGAGTAACTCCAGGCTCACTAAATACAGCTTATGCGGCCCAATGTCCAAATAGATCATCTTTCAAACTTCTATCCTAGAAAAAGGACAGTGGAGGATTCTTTTGGCTACCTTGAGTCCACAGAGAATAGTCTCTGTTAGATAGAAAAATGGTGATTATGGCACATTCGGAGGGAAGTAATAAGTATAAAATGGGAAGAAGCTTCAAAAGTGAATCGCAGGTTAGGTATCAAATCGAGAGATCTTGAAATAAAGTAATTCTTCTGTGTACCTTCACCGAAGCATTAGTTTGAACTGTAACACCATAGCTGTTGCTAACAGTAATTGTCATATGTAAAATGAAATTATTTTCCTTTTCTCCAAGTGGAAGATAAACTGGGAAGAGTTCAGGATCCGGGCCACAGTGCAGGAGAGAATCTGAAACAGGAAAGAGGGGGTCACCTACCAGACACCACACAGACACCCCCTGTTCTCTAAGAACAGGGGACTCTGGGCTTGCTCTGTGTAGGCCTGGTTGACTCAGTATCTCTGGGGAGCAGAAGCTGGTTGTGCCTTTGCTCTTGTTAGCAACAGTAACAGTGCTTGCCAGAAACACGGAGAAGCAGCTAGCCAAACAGTTCACCTCAGGACTTACTTGATTTCAGGTAGAAGCAGTATGTGAGCTGCCTGTTATGACTGGATTGGCATGAATCCGCCAAGCAAGGAGCGCTGCAGGAGACTCTGAACGTGGTGAGCACTGATCCCTGCTTGGGAGACACCGCACAGCTGGGGATCTCGGGCGGAGGCACGGTGCTGACAAGGTACGTTTCCTCCCCGTAGCCATGCTGAGTCATTGCTGGGAGTGGAGGGAGCAGAACGTCAGCAATAATCATGCCCTGGCAGCGCTGATCTTCAGACATTAATCTTGCCTACCCTAGCAATGATGCTGTTTGTTCAGGCACCAGAAATGTCCGGGTGGGCCTAATCAGAAATGAAATCCTGCTACTGAATAAGCCATAAGAGGAAAAGAACACGGTAGTGCTTGCATTATTTGATCAAAGCTGTATTATTTGATCAAGTATTTAGCATAACTTCATTTCCAGATGGGCCTTAACAAAGTTATTAACAGCTTGGAGTAAGATAACTGAATTTGTCCTGCTGTGCAACAGCCCAGAACAAACTTAACTCTCAATTATTTTAAAGAACCCACATATAAAGTAACAGCTCTCAACTTGTGGAATGATTTAACTTATTTGTCAGCAATACTATATGTGTGTAACGTCAGTGTGATGTCATGATGGCAGAAACTATCTCAATAGAGTCTGAAAAACCCTGCTTGCCCCTACCTGTTACTTTAATCTGAAAAGCTTCTCCCTGTGTCTGCAAGAAGGAGCTGTTAATTTTCAACATGGATGTGTTGCTTTGAAGCAAATTCAAAGAGTTCTGCCGGAAACCAGTCAGGCCACAGGCTAGAGGGAGGGGCGTAGACTGGAAAATCAGACAGAAAAGAAAACATGACAGTAGAGGCTCTTTGCTGTGTTTTCTGTTGTGATTTATCAGGAGCAGGGTGGCAGTTTGGTGCCCCTCATTATAACCCCTCCCAAACCTGGCAACCCCTTGTCTCAGTCTTCACTATTATTTCCAAAGCGTCCATTTGACAAAGTATCACTCTGAGCCACGTGCCGTTCCCTTAGGATGGATGTTTATTTTTGTGTGTGCAGTATTTCTGACAAATCTGATGCTCTCACCTTGGTTTGGAATGTGTTATCTAAATACCAGTTATAACATATGGCCTGGGAGTCCTTCTGTCCAGAGACACTCAGAACAACATCATCACTAGCATTCACGGGCTTGCAGTTTGCTTCACACCTGTAAAGAATTAAGATGGTAGTTACAAGTAGTAACTGTATGAGATGTCATAGCCCTTGATGTTGATTGTTTTACTCTCGTTTGATGAAAATCTGCAAAAGCCCTGCAATATGAGATAGGTGACACATGACTCACAAATAGCGAAATACTTAATTTTAAAGCAAGAGATTTAGGAACCTTCATCTCCATTTTCAACATGACTGAGGCCCAGAACCCACAAACTATTTATGTTGCAAAACTGATTCAGGCTCTCAAATGAAGCCTGCCTCTATTTAAGCTCCTGAAATTATTGTATTAACAGATCATTGAAATGCCACTGCTCTTTAATGAGGCACTAGACTTTTGAAGAACCGATTTTTTAAAGCAATAATGTGTATCTGGGTGTCTAGTGGGAATTTCAGACATATCTTATGTTTTTTACTCTCATTGTTTCAATGAGGTTTGCATATGGAAATCTCCAACATTGGAAGGATGTAGTGGGGTCAAAAACCCGGAATGATTTTGGGAAGAAAATTATTCAGTTTATAAAAGGGTTATGTCCAGAAATGTGGACTGGTTGCTAGAAAATGCAGCAAGACCCATTTTGTCTGTAATTCCTATGATGGTAAGGTATAAATAGATTTACAACAATAAGTACTTTATCAGTTTATTATCATTATTATTGAAAACTGTGGCCTTGCACTATGTTCGTGTAATAACATTAACCAGTGAATACTATGGTTTAAAAACAGACCTGATTTCTAGCTGCAGTTCTTGTTTTGCAGTCACATAGAGACATTGCTCGTCCTGCCTCTCTTCATTGCCATGGTTTCGGACTGTAACCCTGACAGTCACTGCTGACTTTGGAGGAGGAAGGCAGGAAGGTGGGATTTGCACCTCAGTTTGGTTGGTTAGGATTATCTGTTGCTGCACACATTCGTTCCACTCAGGCCAGCAAGCTCCTGCAAAACGTTTCCTTTGTAATTAGAATAGTCATAACATCCCAGGTCTCTTGTAAAGGACTTTCCTGCCAAAGCTTTTCAAAGAGCTTTATAGCGCAAACAAGTTTCCTGAACCCAATTTAAAGAGTGGGTAATAAAAGTTCAGAGTACAGACTGACTTCTTCAAAGCAATGTACGAGGCCAGGGATAAATATGGGGACAGAACACAGATGTCCTGAATCTAAATCCAGTTTCAACCATAAATGTTTTTGCATCATATTTGATGCTAATTATTTCTGTTTTATTGAGACACATGTACCCTGCAAATGTCTAACTATGTAAGTCACAGGGGATTATTTCTTGGCTATGAGGGTGAGGGCTTATGACGGGCAGATCTTGAAAGGTTGAAACCTAGGAGTAGCCACCTTTGGGAAAAGAAAAAAACTGAGTACTATGCCATATTATATACCATAATTAGTTCAGTATTAAAACCAGGGTAAGGTAGAAGGATATTGTTCACGTACAGTGAGTGGCAAACTTTAAAGCCAGAGAGTAAACAATCCTTTAGTCAGATTTTCATCACTTGATCTGACATGACAGTGAGTTTTTTACTTGTCAAATAGAAGTTGGTGGAAAAGTTCAGGAAATGCACATACCACAGGACCAGAGAAAACTGGAATTATTGTTGTTGTCTGGCCAGCCAAGTGTAACGGTTGTGAAAGGATCCACATGGCGACTCGGTTTAATATATATTTTGTTTTCTCTTTTGTGATCCTAAATAATAAGTAAATGTATCAGTTAGGACAGGAGCATGTATAAACACATACATATCTTGCTTCTTTATAATGAAAAAGGTCTGAAAGTTTAGACCCTAAATCACTGAATGCAGATCTGTTGTTTAAATGATCTTTCCCGAATCAGTGGTAGTATGGAAGTAGAAGCTATAGGAGTAGAAGCAGATGGCATAGAGAAATTGTGTGGCAAAATACTCCCAAAGTCATAGGTAGTATAGGAGCCCAGCTCACATTTTCAAAACTAATGCAGGTACTTAGGAAACTAATTCCCATTAATTTTCCACTTCTGGACCAAGACTTTTAACCCTGGGATAACCATTTGTCTTCTAGTACATCTTCTAGTACCTTCCTTTTTTATCTGAATTGCATACAGGTAGCTGAATTTGTCTTTCTGTGCAATAAACTGTGATAAACTTAGTTTTGAATTAGATTTATATTCCTCTGATGCAATATATTCTTACAGGCAATCTGTAAAGCATGATGTTTTTTTGTGAAGCAGCACGTCTCCTATAGCAGACATCTGTCTGCCAGTGTTATAGTTAAAAACTAGACCTTTAAGATGATAACAAAATAGTATATCTGGCAATTTTATTCTTTAAATTTGTGCAGGTGCTAGCAATTGGTGTGTCATTAGTTTCTCAGTTTGCCATAAACTGGAAATTTCTTCTTTGCAAAGTAACTTAAACATTTCAATACAGAAGCAGGAAACACTAAGAAACAATATACAAATATATTAAACTCTGCTTGAAGGATAGTCCCTCAAAGAGAGGTTTCCATTAGTCATGTAGATAATTTTAAAATTCATCTAAGCACATGTCAACTTCCAAAACTGAATAATTGTGAAAAGTTCATTTTCTCTAATCCTGTAATTGTTACTTGCAGGCTTTTACGAACTGTAGATTGAATGCCTGTAAACACATTTGTCTCAGAGACTTTTGGTGTAGATTTTATGTTAAACCATATGGGGCACAGAAAATCTAGTCCATAATCTAGTATGCTACAAATACTTCTTTTCAATATCTTATGCAGCACTTTTACTGATAAGAAAAAATTCTAAGCATTTCAATTTTAAAGAAAGATCCTTAAATAATACTTACATTTGTCTTTTGGGTATTTGTTTTGGAGCTGCCTTCTTCCTTAGCAGAATCTGTTTAATACAAAAAAGAGCAGAATATTTTAGTGCTACCTGTAAAGCTTTCAGAGATCCTTACTGAATATGACTTAAATACACAGGATTTGACTACTGACAGTCTGAAGGATAGGGCTGTAAGAATCAGACTTTAGAACTGTGATAAACAGTCTAGTTACAATAGGTAAAATTGTAACAACAAGCTAGTCACGTACTATAAAAATGATCCTGATTCTTCAAACATAATGGTGTAAATCAAAATAAATTCACAGAAGATGATGGAGTTTCATCAATGTACAACGAAAAAATGAGGGAAAGCACTGGAAAAGTCTCAATAGGATTAGTACTATTAGTACTATTCCTGGTAATAAAACAATCTGCTTTTGTAAATGTGAGGATGAGCCATCTAGAAGCATTTACTGACAGCAATTTATGAGACTGCTGTGATGCAAATATTTCTTGGTTTCAGAGCTATGTCCCGAGCCATAAACTTCGCTAATTATTTCTAGGACAAATAGCAAATGTGCAATGTGTAACATATACAGAGTGATGCTAATTTATGACTACTTCAAAGGCAGGGAATCTGCCTTCATCAGGAAGAAGCCTCCACAAAAGTTTTCAGCACTGTTGCTGGAAGGAAAGCAATTACTAGATGCAAACCATAAACACTCCATGAAATGCTCTGATTGCAAAAAGACACTTAATGGTCAAAACCAGCACTGTCAGATTAATGCAATTACCTTCTTTATGAGAACCGTTTGCCAACATAGTGATGAACCCAAGATCTAGACTCATGTTTGAGAAGGCATTCATGGCCACCACTTTCACGAGGAAAGCACCTAGAGAAGACAAACGGCCGGTTAAGAATAGCAGTGGGACCAGTCCATCATGTTTGGGATATAAAATCCAATTAGTAAAGAAAATCCCATTATTTTCTGTTAAGAGCTTTGGGGTTTTTCTGATGAGTTTTCACTGCTGAAAGGCTTTTCAAGGAATGTTCTTCCCCTTATCTCAGCTTCTTAATAACTCAGCTGCCTTTGTCCTAGCACTTGCAATGCTATTCTTTGTCAGCTGGCTATGATATTACCACACAGGAAACCAGAGGTGTGCTAATACTGGAGTCCAAATTAGTTTAGGCATCTTGAGAAACTAGCTGTCTTGTTTGAAAATTTCTGCCTGGAGGGAAGGGATGTTCAAATGGGTATAGGGAGACCCAATAAAACTTTTAATATTGAATAATTTTAAAACATAAAATGAAATCATAATTAGCTTCTAGTGTTCCAGCTTTGGCATGGGATTTGAATAGTTCATTAGAGGAGGAAACGTTTTTACCTTCTGCCACTGAATTAACTCTTAAAGACAATCTCTCTAATCCCACATTTTAAAGGCTTTGATTTCTTAATAATGGAAAGAAAAAATTACTAAAAAGCTTATTCATACATAAGTCCAACAAAAATTACGTGTTGGACACTGACGCACAGAATAGCTCCCCTTTTCTTTGTCATCTCTACTGAGAACTCCTCAGATGATTATTAATTAATGCAGCGTAAAATGCAGAGGAGTGTAAACTTCAAAAGTTACACATACGAACAAACAGGAAGAAAACACTTTGTGATTCAGGAAAATGTCATCATTTGTACTTGAATCAGATCGTGTAATGAAAAAATAAACCCTGGTTCACTATGTCTTTTTTATTGCAAAAATCAGGTGAAGCCTTGCTTTCAGTCTCTGTAGGGAGAACCTATTGGCCAGTTCAATTTTTTTAGCTCGCTTACAAATCAATAAGACGGTGCTGTTCATACTGTTCTGCAGACCAAGTTTAAGCAGCCAGAAAAGCTACCAAATTCAGCTGTACGTTATTGTCCCCTATCCCAGGGTGCTGTTTATGTGAACTCCTCTACTTAGCTGTGAGTGTCTTAGAAATACAGAAGATGTCAGCATGCTGTACCTTCAGAGTGCACGGGAATGATGTACATTCGAGGTTCCCCATGAGGGCCGTCTTCTTTGTAAGAGTGAGTTTCATTAGAACCAATCACCTCAAACTTCAGCTTATCTGGGGCACCATGAGACACAGAGACATTTATCTCCAAATTCTCCCCCGGCTGCAGAGTGTGAGAAGCTAATGCAGCCTGAAGACCAGATACTGGCTCAATTAAGTGAACAGCAATGCTCTCAGAGATCTCCGATGCAGTTGTGTTGCTGGATGCTCGGATTTTCAGCTGATGTATCCCTGGGCCTAGCAGCTCTTGAGAGGCACTGTCGAGTGTCAGATTGTGAGGGACAATTCCTTCCTTTGCACTGGATTCAGCGAGTGTCATGTTATCTGCTAATATAATGTAGGTCACTCCGTTGCCTGCAAAAAGATAGTTCAAAACTTCTCACAGCTTGCATAATAGGCCGTCCAATTCTAGCTGCTTTGTGCAGCATTCAGGTATTTATAAAGGAGTCATAAGAACACTGCAGCAATGCAGGCTTTTGTGCCCCTCTAGGCTCCCTATGGAAGTCTATCATGTGTTTTCTGTTGGGAATGTTAGGGCAGTCAAGAGAATTCAAACATACGCTACTGAATTTTATTTTTTAAGCATATATGTGGATTCCAGAAACTTGAAGTGAGAACAAAATACACATCAGCAAATGTGACCGGCTCAGCGTGAAATCCTCTTACCCTCAATCAGAGAAGCATTTCTGTGGATTCCTAACTTCGAATATGGAAATATTCCTACTGGCTTCATTTAGATTCATGTGACTAAAATTATGTCAGCTTTGTGTAGAGGAAAAAGGTTTTATACTTATGTTTGAGGTGGTGTAATAGCTCTGAGAAAGAACCCCTCCAATGGAGCTGAGAGCATTCAGTTGCAGGAATGCAACAATTAGAGGGAAAGCATTCACTAAAAAGAAGTATTGTTTTGCATAATGAAGATCCTGCTTCTATCCCATGGGTAGCATAATATTTAGCCTGCCATTTAAACCATGCAGGGTAATTACTCTCACCTCCATTGAGTCCAACTTGAATCCACAACAACTCCCCATACAGTGTACGGCAGTGAGAGCTGTTCCCAGATTCGTACTGGCTGTAGCACCCAGTAATGCTTAGTTGATCCATTTTATCCTGAACAGTCACCCGCTTCTGTGCCGTCACGTGCCATTCGCTGGTGGTACATTCCACAAAAACAGTAAATTCTCCAGGAGATGAATATCTATATGTGACATTGCTGAGCAGTCTAGAATAGAAATAAAACTTGCTTGTTGTGGAAGACTGTCCTGGGAAGTCCTTAGCCTTACGTGATAACAGTGGTCACCGTTCCCAAATTTCTGACCTGACTGAGCTGTAATCCCTCGTTTATTTACATAGAATTTTTAGGGTTGAAGATTGTTCCGTTGTTCCAGCTATGGTGTCATTAAGGATGTATATCGGGGTGGTCATTCTCAAAGCATATCTATAAGGATGGATACATTTTGCTGTAAAGTAGGTAGATTACAGTTCAATAACATGTGGCATTAGATTTGGTCTATGTCTTGTTGACTTTGAGCACAGACTTGTGACTATGCACATTAGAACATGTAACGGTGCCCTCAATTTCTCTAATCTTGGTTTTACTCCCAATTTACCATCTCTTAGATATATCATTGGAAGCTGAGACTTCTCAGCATTTTGTCAGAGTACTCCCTTGCTCTTTTGGGTTTTTTAATGTGCAGCTGCTTCTATACTTGCTCATGCTGACAAAAATGTCCCTTCGCTCCTGGGTCTGGTGCAGCTCCAGTCGCGATAGTAATAGGAGATGAATGGATACGAAGAAGTCTGCGGTAGCTGCTATTATTACTAACAAGCGTAGGGAGATGGTGAAAAGAACCGAAGGATATCCTTCTTGAATGACATACACCATGGAAGGCAATTAAGTAATATTCCTGACACTATTCTCTCTGAACTATTTATATTCTTATCATGATACCACCTAGCAAATGCAAACAAAGATCAGGTCATATAATTCTTGACAATGCATATTTTTCATTAGCTGTTTTAATGAAAAAAAAAAGGTTTCATTCTAACTGGACTTCAAAAAAATGCCAATGACAAGACCAGATCAGAAAAAGCAATCCCTATAAGAGTGGGTATCAAACTGGACGCAGAAAACAGATGAGCATGACTGCGAGCCATTTAGTAGGTAGGTAAAAGGGCTTTCCATAAAAACAGCCAGCCTCTGCTTACAGCTAGCAAATATATTTCACTTAAGGGTTCCCTATCAAAGATTTTTTTTCAAGTACTTTACAGCTACGGGCCTGTGTCTGTAGCTCTGAAAGAATGTCTACTACTTCTAGTATGTTACTAGACTTTCTGGTTTTCATTCTTCTATTCTTATTTTTCTAGTTGACTCAAGTAGGATTCCATTAGTAGACAAATACATTTCTAGAACCATTCTCTATCATTCCTAGCACTAGGACAAAATGTGATTTTTAAATCCAACAGAAAAATGTTTGATCCTATAAGGACACAATTTTTATGCAATTAAAATAAAAGAAAAACTCCAGAATGCCATGTTATAAAAAAATACTCTTTAAACTTAAGAAAATAATGCTTATCTGTTTCTTTGGCAATTACTGACGTGTTTTCAGTAATTTTGTGTGCTTAGGTTCTGGAATAAATTCCCTTAATAAGAAATAGGAATCATATTAAGCAGAAGAAAGACTGTGGTTGGCAGCTTGACATAAAATTTTGTATTAATTTCAGAACAAGTTTCTGCAGAATCCAAGTGTCTTGTATGTATTGTCTATTATTAATCTAGTTGATTTTTAACATCTCATTTAAGACACTTGAAGCATTCAATAAAATGCAAGCAGTGAAATTTACTGGTTGTCTGATGATACATGAAAGATATATCTTACGTTAGAGGGTAGTAAGGATCAATAGTGTGGCCATCTCCAGTGCTAATGATACAGGAAAGGTTGCCAGAGTATGGAGAAAGCAGCCAGTTCAAACTGACGGTGATACTTTCAAAGACAAAGCATGTATCTGTTACAATGAGCTGCAGACCTGTAAAACATAATGACAGACTTCATTGCCATTGTTTGTCTACATTTCTTACATAATTCAATTAATTTTCATGTATTGAGAGCAGGCCTTCTCCAAAACAGAGTTGGTACTGCTGCTAATTTGAGTGCATTAGTGGTGTGAGAGGGAGCTGATTCTTTTTCTCACCTAGTGGTCAAGATTCTTGTTGGAACATAATTTCATTTAAGTGTGTTTTATGTGTCTGAATTTCCTGGCTTTGTATCCTATCAAAAGCCTTCAGTGAGGACAGGGAAGCTACATTTTTGTGCCTGTTTTTAGTGGTCACCACTCTTCCAGGTTCTTCCCCGAGGATGGAGCAGTGATTTTTAAGATAAATATCAATGGTCACAGTGTTACAGCAAAGAGCAGAACAGGCTTTTGGTGTTGACAGCCCCCTCCCACTTACCTTCCTTGCAGTGGTATTGAATAGACAAATAGCTTCCGGAAGCTGGACAAGGATCTCCAAAGAAAGTGCCATCCGCTGCCACCTGGCAGGCCTGAAGACCATGACACTGGCCTGGAAAGAAGGATCGTTTTGTATGAACTAGTGGGTTTTGTCTTTGACTGTCATAACACCTCAGATGAGAGATGATTACAGAAACAAAAAGGGGTGGGGGAGCAATATCATCTCACTGATTTCTAGACAAACTCCCACATCACTTTGACTTTAGTGCGTTGCTTATTGCCTGGTATTCCTTAGCACCGATCCACTTTATTGGAATAAAGCTGAATTAGGGTAAAAAAAAAAGAAGTTACGTGTTTTGTTTAATTTTGGCTGGAAGCCCAACGAATCACCACAGGGAGAGGCCATAGTCACTGTTTAGTCTGGCAAGCAGCGGAGCCCTGTAGCTCCAGCAGGCTGTGTACTCGACACACGGCAGGCAGCAGCAGATCCCTCCCGCCCTCCTGTCCCCATGGGTGCCAGCCTTTTCACCCCTCCTGGTTTGGAGTTAGGTTTGTATGGACGTGTTCTCTTCCATCTCTGTCAAACCTAGGGTCTCCCACTGGTGTGCCCACACATTTTCTTCACACAGTGAGAGGAACCCTTGTCCTCCATTTGCTCCCCCTCTCCTTCTCTGAATCTCTGCTCCTCGCAATCCCTCAGCCTCCTGTGGGAACCTCGTCCATGTCACAGTTCTCTGTGATTCCCTTCATTCTAGGAATGATCCACTTTCCTATTCACTAACTCTACTGAAATTCAAGATAAAATATTTTAGGGACCAGGAACTTTGGCACATACTCTATGCTTCTGACAAGCAATGCCATAAGATGCTACCTGCTACTTCGTCTTTGACGCTGATCCAGCTACAGTCTTCATCTGCATCATACTGGAGAGGAGTCTCTGATACACAGTAGTGAGGCGTCTTCCGTCCATAGAAGCTCTCTCCAATTTGAATAACTTCTCCTGATCCACATTGTACAGTGGCATTGTAATGGTCACAAGCAATGCTCTGGCCAGATTCTAATAGGAGAAAAAAAGTTAGATTTAACTTCTTGAATTTCTGAAAAATCCTGCTACAATTCTCCTGCATATCCATTTTTTTTTGTTTCTCTTTCTTCCCTCTTCTCCCTTTTAAGCTAAACAATTAAGAAAATGGGAAAAAAAAAACAAAGAATAAAATATTTTTGCTTTTTTAAAATCCAAAAGAATAGATTTGTGGTCTTTACTGCCTTAAAAAAAAATTGAGAACATTTTTAATAAACAAAAATATTTTAATTTAAAAAATAAACATATGTTTGTGGAAAACACTTAGCATTTGTTTGACCTGCAGCACTGGAAGGTTTATAGTTACTCCTTACTTCCGAAAGAGCCTTGTGGCAGTGTATGATTTGCATGATATTCAGATAATTGCTCTGGAGAATAGTTTGCATATTAAGTATGGGACCTGATCCCATTTCTGCTACAGAGACACCTTTGTTCCTGTGTGATATTTGAGTGACTTCATTCAGCAGGACTGCTCAAATGAGTAAGGTCATATCACTAAATGCGTACACCTCATTCTTTGATTAATCTAGGACAGTTAATTATCTTTCAGAATTCTTAGTATCCTGTAGTAATCAGGATACTTAATACCCTGAAGAGGAGGATGCGAAAGACTGCTCTCATATGGGAGTGTTGCAAAAGAATGTTTTTGTTTCAGCTGTCTCAGGTTTAAATACATTGTCCGTCAGTTGCTGTTTTGATCATTCCCCTTAAGTACCTTGATTAACAGTGCCAATGTGTGCACACTGCAGTAATTGTGTGCTATTGTTATTTAAAGGCTAAATCTAAGCCTGGCTGTAACTATAGCAACATGATCAGTTTACAGATTAGAGCTCTCTAAATAAGCTTGAAAAATAATTTGCTGTTAAATTCTAATACGGACTATCATCTCATGCATTTTTTTGTTCTTTACTTTGTATAGAGTTCCCATAGTATTTGCTGTCTCAGCAACTTTTACATGGAAATATGTACAGAATCTCGTTTGTGTTCCTATGTACAAACCCTGGTTCAATACATATATTTTGACTACAATGAATTGCTAACCTACAGAGCACCAGATGGTAGAATAGAAATAATAAGAAACAATAACAAGGAAAGTTTTTACGTGCATTGAGAAACACAAATAATGCTGGGATAGATGACCAAAGAAAGGGTGAAGGCAGAACACTGTCTGGTTAGTTGTTTGTACATGTATACCTATCTCAGATGATCAAGTAGATAAGGTATCAGTTTCATCTGAAGTTTCAAACTCAATGTGAACCCAGCCTCACAGTAGCTGTGTATGAAGGTGTTAAGTATCACTATGCCCATTTTACACAGAGACAAACTTAAGCACTGTCAGGTTGTGGGAACATCCAAACATTCAACACCCAGGGAAACTAATGAAAATACTGCCCCTGTTTCTTTGAGATATTAGATCTAACTCCTTGCATGCAAAGTTGGTAAAAGAGGAGTCTATTATTGAAATATGTGTGTGTGTTAATGGAAATGAGCTGTAGATACTGAAAACACTATAATTGCCTCAACCTGTTTTCGGTTTCCTGGGTAATGGAATGATGGATGTAGTGTAGGACATTGTTGCTCAATAATGCAAAGACTCTTTGAATTTAATGGGCTTTAAATCAGATCCTATGGTAACAGTTGATAGCTTCCTTACAAACAGACAGTTGTCTACCAAGGCTGTAATGGAAAAATAATTTTAGTCTGTTTTTGCAAGGAAAATAAGCTTAAGGGATTGTGCTGCCTGCCAATTTCCTCTCCCCCAATCATTTTTAATGTTAGTCATCTTCAGCCAAATTTGATGTACAGATATAAACCTCAAAACACCCTAAAATTTCTTGAAAATCAATAGGTAGGTAGAAGAGAAAGAGCTACATCAGTGCCTCTATTACGAGTAGGGATTATAACCCAATGTTCATCTATCTGTTCCACGATGTGGGGTTCTACTGGCCAGCACGTACAGCTGGAGCTCTGAGGCAGCTGCAGAACTGCTAAGGGAGGGAGCTGAGGGAGAGAAAAGTGTTTGCAGAGGTGGGACGTGCTGGGGATACGGGAATGAACTGGGAGTGCTGAGGAGGAGGGTAGGGAGGGGATGTGGAACAGAAAATCAGGACAGGAAACAAAACTTTTATTAGTTTTGCTGATTGTGGAATGACTTGTTCATTATGTCAGAAATAGTCCAGTACTGGACCAGGGCAGGAGCACTGCTAGGGCTTGCGGTCACCTGTACCTGCATACTGGATTTGAAGACTTTTTATATATTAGTGAGCTTATAGCCAGACTGTCCTTCCAGTGCTTTTGACCTTAGTTCTAGTTACAGTTTAAAATGCTTGGCTTACGTGCGAAGTGTGAGGAACACGAATTCCCCTCATATCTATATGTTGACTGGGACGATATTGCCAGCATTCCTTTCCAGGACTGTTTGTTCCAAGTCACAATTTAAGGGACACAATGTCTATAGATTTTCTGTCTGAGCACTAAAATGCCACCAGGAACTACAGGTTCCTCTCTGCTTCCTTATCCTGGAAGCCCTCAAACTTCACCTGATGGAAAGGTCTGAGAAGAAACAAGAAAAACTTGCTCTCACTTTTGCTTACTCCAGGCTTCTAGGAGCGGTGTCTCTGGAAGCCTGGCTGTATTTTTGCTTCAGTTACAAATGGAAATTATTTTGGCACATATTTGTGATTAAGAGTATGTTTACAGGGCAGTCATACAGATCCCACCTAGCTCAGGTACTACGATATTGTGGGAGTTTATTCTTGCAACCATGCTATTATGCACTACTGAAATTGGCTTTAAACTAGCTAGCTTACGTCTGCTGTAGACATGGACTGCTACACATTTAGATTCACTCCCAGATCCATTTCTATTTTACTAGTCCTCTATTGGAAACCTGGATCTTAGTGGCTAGTTGCTGAGCACCTACATCTCCCAGTGATTTCAGGGTTCTTCCTTTCTTTGGATCAGATGTTACATCAGTGCACTGGGAAAAGAGCACCTGCTGGGATTATATGGCTTTTTGCTTGTTCACTTTTCATAAACTTTATTAAGTTATTGTGCAGCCACTTTGAAAGCAACAAAGCAATTTATGCACAGTTGTGAACATGGCATGCTCACTTCCCAGTTCCAGCTGTTGTGTATCTTACCAAACTCACAAATGAAGTCAAATTCCTGGCTGCAATTTTCAGTCACGCCCCACTGATACTTCGCATTCTTCAGGATGTACCCACAAGTGGATGAGAAGGGAGATGGCTGATCCTTGTACCAGTTATTGTAGCTTATCTTTGAAGTGTCCAGCCAAATCATTGACCCTGTGAACAAAATAATTGCGTCCCGAATGTTTATTTTCCACAGTAACACAATTACAGAGTCAGAGCCTGCAGAGCAGGACTGTAGCCCTGCTCCTACTGAAGCAGAGGTGGTTTAGTCTGCATAGGGATCTTAAATTACATTTTATATTTAATGTGATATAATTACTAAAAGAGACACCGCCACTTCCCCCCGTGCTCCCAGCCTCAAGATTCCACCATTTCCCTTGCATCAGATCTTGCAGCACTTCCTAGTGTGATGAATTGGCTCAGCTTGCTCTTCCACTAGAGAACTAACCCAGCACATTTTTTTCACTGGGTCAGCAAGCTGATCTAATTCACCACCACAAGATCCGGTGGAAAGGGTGACAAATGCAATTGAGAAGCGAAGCAGGCAATTAAAACATCTTAATATAAATCTGAAGTTACAGCAACAAAAGACAGTGGCTTTTCAACAGATGTCTACAGAGGGACTGATTGCATTTGTTGTCACATTAAGTAAGCACCATGGGCTGATACAGTTTTAAAGAAGACATGATTTCAAAATCACCTACCGTCAGTAGTTTCATTCAGCAAGGAGTTTGAGGTCAGTCCTATCCACCATTCCTGATCCTCAGCAATATGCTTTTGCAAGAACTCTTGAGTTTCCTCATTTTCAATAAAGACAAGGTGCCCTCCTCCTCTCTCACACCAGCTCTGGGCACTTGTGAAGGTACGCTGGAGTCTAACAAACTCATAGCATGAATGGTTGAAAGCTAGCTGGTACTTTGAGCAAGGGATTCCTTCATCAACAGTTGCCTCCTCCACAGCCAAGCATACAGCGAGAGAAATTAGAACTGTGATCCCCAGCCACATTCTCAGCTCAGTGCCCTGTGTGGTACTGGCTTTGCTTATCACATCACCACTCTTTTTGCTGCCTTCTTCAAAAGCTTGAGATATCATCCTTGGCATGTCATCAGCATTTCTCCTTCCTCTTTGCTGCTTGCAACAATAGCGGCAATAGAACATAGAACAGGTTGCTTCTAATATATAATGGTGATTGCGTCTGAGGATACCATAACAAGTGTTGATGCTAAGTCACTGCAATGGCCGTTGTGAGGCCTATTGTATAAATGTCTCATTCCATGTGAAGTCAGTTTGAAGAGAAGACTTTAGAGTACTGCTTTCCTCATGAGCAGAGAAGATAAAGTTGATGTATGCTGCTATTGGACACATGGGAAAGTGAGATAAAGCTCGTACATCAAAGGCGTCATTGTGTGAACATTAAAGCTGGAGGTCTTTACAACAACAACAAAGAGATACAATAGTGAGAATGAGAGGAGAATGAGGAAAATGAGAAACACAAGGAGTTATGAGATGGGAAAACACACAGTGCTCCTCTAGATACATTTAATTGTTTTGGGTTGCTTTATTTTTAATCATTATTATTTGAAGTGCTCCTTTTGGATGCTAATTATTTGAGGTGCTTCTTTTGGATGCTAATGCAATGTCTACAATTATTGTATCATATTCATCCTGTCCACCTGTTTACACATACACAGGTTCATCTCAGCTGTCCCAAGTAAGCTTCATTTTGAAGCGTTGTGTCTGTTTAGAATTCCACATCCCAAGTGAAATGCTCCCATCATCCCTTAAAAGCTAAGCTGCTTAACTATACAGAGCTACAGTATTCATATCTGCTAGGAGGTAGAAGGCCAGAAGTTAAAACAGTGATTTAGAAAAGATGAAAGTATTGCCTTAATCATCACAGCTACTTGGGAGTCCTGTGTGCATATTCCAAAGGCTGCTGATAGGCTTGGGGAAGCCAGCCCAGCAACATTTAGGAGCTGAAATCCCTGAGTGCTTCTGAACTTCCTTACAAAAGATACCCATTAGGTTTACAAGGCCACTGAACTAGCAGAAATACAGTACAAATAAGGATCTTTAGCTATTGCAATCCTTCTGTCCTTGGCATTAACTCCATTTAATTTGATGCAATTATCATTAATTTATACCACCATAACCTGACATTGAAAGAACATGCACTTATATTTAGACATGGATCAGTGAGCCAGCTACTGCATCACAGAGATGCAGGAAGCAGTGATGCTTGGTTGAATTCCCGCATTGCAGAAAAGCCACCTGCATTGCACTGAAGGTAATGCACATATCGCACAGTATGCCAGTCCAGCTCTAACTCTCTAAAGCTTTCTTGCAAAGTAAAGTATGTGTACTGCATCCAGTAAGCATTTAAGAGTGATCTACAATCCCAAGACCTTTTTGGACCTCCAGTTCTTAGTCACCTTGCTCAGCTGGATAAAGCAGGACTATGATCAGGGTTTTCAGGATAAAGTGGGAAAGTGTTTAATGGGTAGGACAACTGTCGGGGAGGAGAAGAAAGGGGAATAAAATGCACTGTGATGGAGGGATAGACACTATGCTGGATGTCCCCTTTCCC
This sequence comes from Calonectris borealis, assembly GCF_964195595.1. Classification (NCBI taxonomy): domain Eukaryota; kingdom Metazoa; phylum Chordata; class Aves; order Procellariiformes; family Procellariidae; genus Calonectris; species Calonectris borealis. Next base: position 18,086,323 of record NC_134323.1, read on the forward strand.
ACAGCACTTGAAAATCAAGACTTACCTCAGCTATGGAACCCTTGGAGCAGATCCTACATTAATTTCTGACTGATTAATAGGAAGGGCTGATGGAGCAGCTGAGATATTCAGACTGGGTTTCCCAGCTCTGGGGAAGGCCAGTCCATATTCTAATTAGCTGATGGATCTGGCCCAGTCATTGCCCAGACACCCATCCTCTTCCTGGAAGAGGCCATGTAACTATGATTGTCAGCTGGTTCTGTTGAGAATGTCTGCAAATTAAGAGTCCCTTTTGGGCTCCATACAAAACTTCATAGGCTACAGATTTGGGAACCCCCAATCCAACTCTTTTATATTCAAGCTATTGCAGAAGTCAGAGTGGAGGGCAGCTGCTGTTCAGTTAGTTGGCCACTGTATATTTTCATGACATTTCCCTCAGAGTCCTCGCTTCTTCTTGGGCCGTGCTGACTTGCCAGCCTTTGGAGAAGCTGGCAGCCAGCCCTCCCATTTTGTCCTCTTAGATACGAGAAACACAGCCTGTTTCCGAAAACATATGTGTGATGAAAGAGACTGTACTTAAATGTATCTGGCTCAGTGATATAGACTATGCATTTCCAGTAGATGCCATTGACTCACATTTGTGATGAATGGATTCTGTAGCATGGTTCAGTTCTCTCTCTGCAACTAGAAATTTGACTACATGAACACACTGCTAAAAATGCCAGAGCTGGACGTGCCACAGACTATCCTCTGGGAATCTGCTCCAAAGCCATTGAAATTAATGGAAGTCTTGTCTCTGGTTTGACGGATTTTGAAACAGGCCCCAAAAAAGAACAAATAATGTTTGGAAATGTCTACAAATAAAGCCAAGCTCTCCAAGTGAGTCTACTGTTGGCAATTTCTACAGCAGTGTGAATTTTTTTCCTAATCTACGGTTGCTATAAGTAACTCTTCAACTGCCTGCAGCAGATGGGGAATGGAAGAAAGACAGTTTCCCTCTTTTGCAGTTTGTTGACTTCGTATATTTTAGTGCCAGTAAAGCAGTCTGTCAGTTTATTCTGTTTACCACAAGGAAGAGAAAAGCATTTACAGAAAAGAAAATACTGCTTTAAAAGCATCAAAATTAGCAACTAGGGTCCTCAGGAAGAGAGAAAATTCCCGAAAGCCCTTTTCACTCATATCTGAAAAAGGGCTTGATTTCAAATAATCAGTGCTCCTTGAATTTACCATTTTGTAGGAAACATGCTTTTTGTATTTTTCCTCAATAGAAAGACATTTTTAAAAAATAGTTTTCTTATGCCAGAAGTCCACATGGAAACTTTCACAGTATAATGGTTTATTAAATTTTGTTGCTATTTGCCTTTGTGTAGCTGGCTGAATTGAAATAATTTAAATAGTTTAAGAAGTTACTTAAATAGTCACATACGCTAGTGTGGAAGAGACAAAATGGTGCACCTGGCCGTGTAATCTCATCTTGCATGTTTCAATAGAGAGTCATAGAAGTGCTTAATTAAGCCTCTGTCATTGTCTCAAGGGGGTGGTTGGCAATTACAATAAGTTCTCCTCTTCTGGCTGCCCATGGGAGTGTAACTGACCCTGAACAGGTATTGTAAAGCCACTCCAGTATCTTCTGGGAAGTGTCAAGCATAATGTCGACTATATAGATTTTGGATACACCAAAACCATTCACTTGCTGGTTTTTGCTTGCCTTTTGCATAGGTCTGAAGAACTGGGACAGACTCACAAAAGAAAAGTCTGTACATAAGCATTGTTTTTAAGGAACTATGAGCCCTTCGCATATAGCTAAGACTTGTTAATCCTTGTTCAGTTATAGCTGCCTGTCTGAAAGGCTGATGTAGCAACCACCCTTACAGCACGTGTTATGTACCAGTGACTTAAACTAAAACATATTCACCAGCTAAAATAAGGCTTGCAAAGCAATTGTATTTTGCAAGCTTTGACTAGAAATTAGTGACAAAGCTTTCTCAATATTTTCACACCCTCACTCCAAGCTGCGATAAAGCTATGAATAACTCCTTTGTTTGTGAACTCTCTTGCGTCTGTTGGAATAAGTCTTTCATTTTTCTCAGAAATGTTTTAGGGGGCCCTGCAGATCTGTTACAGAGTCCTAACTTGCCCTTATGAGTTACACCAGATGGTGGCCATTAAGAGAAAGTTTCTTCAGAAAAGCATTGTGCTATATAAAACATCACAGAAGACAATGATGGATGATTTATTCCTGGTTTTCAAATGGATTGTTCAAGTTTTATTAATTTTTGTTGTTGTTGTTGTTGGAAGTAGAAGCTGTTGAGGTGAAAGAAATCTGAAGCATATTTTGTTTACAATGCTGAAAAAGTTAATAGGTGTTAAAAAAAATAATGGTGGCCTACATGGAGATTCTGTAAGGGAACCTTCTAGCTGGTGTTCACCACTGCTAAAAATTGAACCCCTTAAAACCAGCTCAGTTTTGGTAGTCAAATCTCAAAGTACTCATAATCACTAATTAATTTTTTCTAAAAAGTTAAGCTTATATATGTAAATTATATGCCATTCAGAAAGTTTAGCTTTATGTGCCTAAATTCTAGTAGAAGAGGAGATAAGCACACACAATGCTTACCTAACATATGCAGGAATGGTAAGCTTGCCTTTGCAAATCAGCCTTTCATGCCCCAAATTAGGCATCAAGCACTGGATTGCAGTGTTCTTGTTCAACATAATCAATAGCTCTATAGCTCAAGGCACCCCGAATCCAACTGCAAATTTCTTCATGATCAATTGCTGCTATTAGGAGAACACGGCTCATTCATAAGACTTTTCTATTTCTGAACTTTGGTGTCCCAGACCTGAGAAAAATCAGTTGCAGAATTTCATTGGGCTATTGGAGAGCTTGGTGCGCAGATAAGAAGGAGAGGTATGGTGCCACCGGGGTGGTCCCGATTTGTACCCTAGTGCAGATTACAGCTGCATCACAACAACCTAAGAGCATCCTGTGATGCAAAAGGCCATTGCAGCACAGCGGAATAGCTTGATAATCCTTAATAGAGGCCAGAAAGTTCTAGATTTGAAGAGTTAAGGAAGTGAAGAGCTGCCAATGGGAAGGAATAAATCACACCCCCGTTCATTTTGGCTGTAGCTCATTTGCCTTGAGGAATAGCAAGTAAATTTGCTCTCTATAGGAGGATATTACCATCTTTACTGAATATTACTGAATGTAATGTATAGATTTTATCAGGAATAGAACTGTATCTCTGTTCTATGAATCAAATAATCATATAAATGGAAAATTGATTTATATTACTTCGGATTTGAGGTAGAAAAAAGATGATTTTCAGGTATCATTAACTTGAGACAAGATTGTGAGCGGTCCATTTTAGTGTGTCATGTACACTTCTGCAGTGTGCAGAACTGCCTCTTGAAAAGATCTGTTTCCTTATTACCCAAATAGGTAGTAAGTACTGAGTACTGCGCAGGCTGTCCGGAAAGGGATGGAGAAAAGCCCTGAGGTACACCTACATCTTCCATCTCTCCATCTGGCTTTAAAAAAGCTCGTCTGCCAATTAGTTTAAGAAGGTGGGTCACAATCGCGCTTCCTTCCTTGCTGCTCTCCTGGGCTGCTTGTCCTGATAGTGAGACCCAGTTATTTGCTGACTCAAAAGGGTTTGTTTTTGTTGTTGCTCTACTGTCTAATTTTCCATGTGGCAACACAGTGAACTTACCAGTGAGCCCTGCCAAATTGCAATTTTGATGTTATCTTGTTTAGAAAAACAGGGAAAACAATTCCTATCTTTACAGGATGCAATAATTAAATTAGACATTCATGCCTGGCATGATGGGATTCAGGATAAAGATAAGTAGCACTACGTTCGGGAGTTGCTGGGGTGGACATAATTTCTGTTTATAGGATGTGTATGGTTACCTTCTGGCACAATTGTTGCCTGGATAAGTCCTTGAGGATCTTCTCCTAGGAACTGTCCCTTGGGAAGCATCTAGTATTGCCTTTGGGCTTGTAGCTTGACTCTCCTCACCTGCCATACTGTTGATGCCTCAATACCCCCCCTTTCCCAGCTAGTTCCTATGTTTTATTGCCTTCCACAGCAGAACTTCAACTATTGGGAAGAGGAGGAGAAGTGCGCCCCATAAGAACATTAATCAAGCTAGGGTTAATGACGGCTAAGGTTAGCCTTGAATTCACATAGAAAGTAGCAGAGCTATCTGCAGCATCTGCTGACACCTCATATGTTCTTATGATCATTACTGACTAAGTGGCACAATTTAGATGTGCCATTACCTTAATATCTTAATAAGAGAATTGTTCTAAGGATTAAAGTTACCCTCTTTGGGTAAAACATTAACTGGTAGATACAAATGGACTGAACTTTTCCTAGCACACACAGAGAGGAAAAAAAAAAATTGCTTGGATCTGAATCTACAGCCATCACAACTCCACTGGTGTCTCTGCAGTCACTCCAGATTTCCATAAGCATAAGACTGGCCAGATTTCCAAGGCAGTCCAGCTTCCACCTCTTGTTTGTTTTATGTAATTTTGTTATACATTTTTCTCCTGCTTGCTATGAGCTTACAGGACATGAAAACAGAAAGAAAAAAGCTGTGTTACAAGTTGTTTTCATTAATAATGTCTGTCATCAATAGATATCCAACAGCTTACCAAAGAGATTGGCTTCACAGTCTCCATAATAAGACTGGAGGTCCAGCAGCCTCCCCGTTCAGGAACATGACTTTTGTGTTAAGCATTCTACCCTCAGATGCCCTGACTAAAACCAGAAAACAGTTCTTTTTAGTTTTTCTTTTATGTTCTCCCAAAGATGTACAGTAGGCTAAAAGGTAGGACAATGTGTAGCAGCATTAACTTCTGTCACTGTAAATGTCTGTAACACCATTTCTACACCTTCGGTCATGGAAGTGAATTCCAACCTTCATGTTGTCATTCTGCCCACTTGAAAACACATTACCGAACTGTATAACATATTAAATATTAAAACATGTAAATAGTCTTGGGATGTTGAAAGGTGCAGATAAGGTTATAAAAGTCTTACGGTGAGGAAGTTTATGTGGATACTGTGGCTGTTTGCTTGTTTGAATGTCTAGTGTTTAAATGTTTGGGCGTTTAAATGTTTGGGCATTTAAATGCTTGGGCATTATGATGACTGGGCGAGCTCTGTCTGGTTGGATACTAGTATGGGTGGGCCAGCAGTTCTGTGCCTCAACACCTGAAGTGTTTTAATACTAAGTTACATTATATTTTTATTTAAATGAACAAATCAGTATTTCTGGTGATATTTATTAAAAATATGACTATATCACAAAAAAATTTGAAATCTCACAAAAATCTCTCAAAAAATTAAGTTCTCACCAGAAAATTAAAATCTCACAAAAATACTTATTTTGATCCAAACATTACTGATCAAAACAGTATTTGATCAAAACTGTTTTGATCCGAACAAAACCTGGTCAGAGTAATATATGGAAAATATTGGTATTTAATTTAGAAGAAACTGTATTAGTAGTTTGTGTTTGTAATTATACTTGGGCAGCGCAAGAGAAGTATTCCTAGATAGTGCTAGTGGTGTTTCTTTTGAAATGAGATCATGTCAATAAGACAGTATTTAACAAAGATTAGAGCTTACATTCCCTGGCACAGTGAGATAGCAATCAGTGTGATTTCAGCAAGAACGGCTCTTAAGTTCGTATCAGTTTTACTATTGGAGTTTTTATTTGGTAGTAATAGATAACAGTTGATAGTTGAAAGTTCTTAGCACAGCTTAAAGTCATATTCAGGTATTTTGACCTTTGTTAATGGGCTTTAATTAGAACTCGAATTTTATAAGAGAAAGGTGGAGGTTAAAGTAAATTAAGTACTTATATTTCAATACAGAGAAAAGGAATAATATTGGTCTCTCTCTGATTTATAAGGCAATGATCTGCTTCTTGTATAAGTGAACCAGAAATACAAAGGTAGACACATGGCAATGACATTATTGTTGCACTAGAAATTCAGTTAACCAGCTCCTCTGCCTTGAGAAATTTTGTTTCCATTGGGGACAGAGATCACACCCTAAATGTCACCCCCAGCCTTGCATAGCCCCAGGGTACAACCAGACCAATGCTGGGCAGGGTAGCGCTTTGCTCCAAAGATGTCTTAATTTTCTTCATTGTCTTCTTTTTAAGCTTGGGAAAGAAGCTCAAGGCACTCAGAGACTGGAGGGAAGAGAAAGCGAAAAGAACCCAAAAGGAAACAGCTTGTAGCCTTCACCACAATTGTGTAAAGCAGAAAAAAATACAGTGAAGAAAACCTGCCTGAGATGGGGAGCTGGTAACTTCAAAAATGTTGTCATGAGGGGTGAATAGAGAGAGGAAATTGTGGGGAGAAATGCTAGAAGATTAGGGGAAGATTTGTAGTTGAAGGATTCTGCAACTGGATAGCGTTTGTAAATGAGGTCAAGCATCAGGCTTGCGTTAAGGTTTGTGTTTTCAATACTCCTTACTGGGAAGCATAAGACAGCACAGTTTCCCTGAGTTTATAATATTTTGGTAAACATTATATATATGACTTACAATGTGTCTGGTTAACCCAAGATCAAAGAGCCATGGGTAGTCTCTCCAGAGAGAGTTGTATTTCCTCTATGTTCTCTAGAACATGGAGTTCTATAATCTTCTCTGTGCTCTCCATCAAACACGTGTTTTTACAAAGGGAGAAGAAACATTGTGAAATAATAAAATTAGAACAGTCACCTAATCCACGTCTACTTCCGCTGATAATTACACATTATAATTGTAAATCAATACATTGATATTTCTCCATTTCAATGTAAAATGGGGGAAATTACACAGTTAACAAGAAAATTCATCTCTCCATACCTTACTAACTGCTTATCTGTCATTAGCATGATGAAAACAACAACAAAAAAAGTGGCTTACTGCTAAATAAAGTTTTTTTTCACTGAGAAGTAGGAAAAATGAACTTTGCAAGGCTTCCTTATTTAAGTTGTACAAAATATGGGACAAAACTTTCAGGCACAGACACCTGAAATTAGCTACCAAAACACATTTGTGTTGATTTAAAAAGTTGCTGGATATCTGCAGCTCCTTATTCTTCTATTCAAACAACTTTTAACAAGGTTTCCAATTATCTCATCTTGGCTGAATTTTAAACTAGATGAACAGTCATGTGAAGGTGAAGAAGGGCAAAAGTCGTTTGAATTAATCTTTTTTAGTGCTTGCTTGCTCTGTGGAAATCTGCTTGGCACTGCTACAGGTTAGACCGCTCACAGGTCAGAGAATTAAAACTGCAGCATTAAGAGCTGTGGCCATGTAAATGGATGAAGATATGCTGAAGAGAACATGTTAAAGCAAAGCAGAAAATCACAGACAGAGAAAATGTCCCCATGGCTTAGTGGAAGTAGAGTGAGATGGTTTGCTTTTTTGCCAGATCCTTTTCAGTCTCTAACATTGCTGAAAAATCCCTTACTTGGCTTTGTGTATACAAGAAGTCTACATCTCAATACACATGCACACACACACACTCTCTCTCACATATATGCGTATATACATATACACGCATATAGTGTGTGTGTGTATGCTTATGTATATATATCTGCATATGTGTATGTATATGGACTTTGATATCCTTCATCTCCTACAGCCTTCTGGTTCAATCCTGCTGTTTCTTTATTAGTACTACTGACTGCAACAAAGCCCATATATTTTCTTTTTTAATCTGGCTTTTTATTTTGTTATCACCTGCTTCTGCCAGTGCTTTCCAAACAGAGACAAAGACAGGCTGTCTTGTTGATCTCCCAAAGTGAAGACAGGCCATCAAACAGACAATAGGTTAGGAAGAGAGGAGCAATGTATGTGTGTAACTAGTGTGTCAGAGCAGTCAAGTGTAGCACAAATTGTGTTTTAACTAAAATAAATATGTATATTTATAAAAGATTAGTCAGCCTTAAGAAGTGATGTTAAAACATTTTGGGAACACCGTGTTTTAGCTGAAAAAAATCGGATTTTAGGGTAACCTTATATGAAATTGCCTAATATATAATTGTGCAAAGAATCTTTTTATCCTTCATGTTCAATGGAGCCTATGATTTGCTCTGCAATCACATGCTTTATATTGAAATAAATCTTTTCCCAGAGGATTTCAAAATTAACAACATTGAACTCAGTTAAGTACCTTATCTAGGAAAAAAAGCATTAAAAATCCTCCTTATTTTTAATGATTCCTGCCATACTTTAACGGTGTGGATTCAGGTCACATATGGGAGAATATGTTATAGTGATTATTGTGAAAAGATATTTAATTCAAAGATGTGCCACTCTGGAACAGCTTGTGTATGAAGAAATACAGCACATACATCACTGTTCAGTAATGATATTTTCTTAACAGAATAGCCCAGTTTAAATTTCACAGAATGCAAAGAAAAGGATGATGCCTTACTCTGAAATGTTTGTCACTCCCAAAGAGCAAAACTCAGAACAGTGGGTAGAGATTTCTTTTTCTCTCCCTACCTGCCAAATGGGGCAAGAACCCCTACGCACTGTCTAAAATTTTATCTGAAATGCTGAAGGTGATAATTTCAGAGTCATTCTACCTGACTCCCTGGCTGTGCCTGCCTGCTTCAGATAGGTTCATAAGGAGCAAACAGGCGAGTAACTTTTTTCCTACTACTCCTTCAAATCAGTGAAAGAGTTAATTTTAATGAGAATGTGCAAGAATTATAGTGTATGTGCTAGGGATTAAAGATCAGCTATTATAAATTGTCGATCTATAAGCCACCAGCCACTAGCTCGCATTGCACTTTGACCTTATCTTTATACGTAACAGGAAAGAGCTGTTCTTAGCCCAGACAGGAGGGGACCACTACTGCTGCAGGAGCAGCTGGGTAGAGGACAGAGAAACTGTTTATTACATGAGAGATGGATACGCTATACGGTAGAAATAAAGAAGAACATCCAGAGCCCATAAAAGCTGAGGTGCAAGGTAAGTGAAACAAAATCTGTTCTAATACATGCGGTTACTTTGGTGTTTTCAAATATGTAAACACTGAAACACTTGTTCACCCAAGACAACACTGAAACGGGAAACTGAGAAAGCGAGAAACGTAAGTGAATTTTGTTTAAAGGACTGATCTCAGATAACATTTGTGCCCCGACTATGGGATTTTTCTCACTTCATGGGCATTTCTGTGTACTTTTCCAAAAAGTCTGTTTGAACAGGATTCACTGAAGTTGGTGGTGAGGGACGAAGTCTCGGGATTTAACTGGTGACACTCCCTCCCCCACGGCTCTGCTCAGGCTTTCGATTTCTCCTCTCTGTAACCCTTCCCTACCCTCCCTCTGTCTGCTCACACTCTTCCTCGCCTCCTGGAGAGAGCCACTAAAATTGGGACTCTTCAACAATAGTATTTCTAAGTAGAAAAGCAGCAGTAATGGATGCCACCGTGTACCGTTAAAAAGAGGGTTCAGAAGGTAATCCAGTAAAAACTGCGGAGTATCCTTCAGCAAGATAGTTTAAAGTGGCTCTAGGGATGAACATTTGATCAATCTATTATTTTTACTGATTTTTTTACTTCACAGAAGAGTTTTTTGCTACAGCTACAGGAGAGATTTGTTGCTGAGAACCCCTATTTAGTAAATATATGCCACATTGTTTGTAATACGTAGTCCAAGAAGTGGTAGGCATCTAATACAAATTTTAAAGTCACTTCCCAAGTACAACACTTAAAAAGATGACAATTAAAACTTGCATGACTTTGATGTTGTTGTTCAGTTTGGTGGCTGAACTGGGAAAGGTTTTGTTTCAAGTCAGACAAAGTGCTTTGTTATAATTTGCGGTGATTTTATGCCTTTCTATTTTTTTTGCTCAAGATAAAAACATTATTGAAACATTTCAAGTTGTTTGCAAGCAAACCATTTATCAGACCTGATCTGTATTATGGAATGGTTTATTTGAACAAAGACTGCATATTTCAGTAAATAAAATTATATATACAAAATATTCCTTCATTGGTAATGATAATTCAGTATTTACCAATTATGAAAACTAAAGAGAACCTTCACCTCTTTAAGTATTTTGCTAGCCCTGAGCTCTGCCAGTATTTTGGCTCCTTGTTATTCAATATGTACACTGTAAATATGACCCCATACTTCTAACGTCAGCCGTAATTTAACCCATGTTCTCCTAAACACTGTACAGCCATGTGATTTTATGAGACTCTGTTGCTATGATAGTTAATAAACTTCCAAATATTTGGAGGTGTTACTGTGTCACTTTTGTGTCCTCACGTGGTATAGAAAAGTATCATTATTTCCTCTTCAGATAAAAGTCTGAAGCAAAAAAAAAATACAAGGTCCAGATTTTTAAAGCTATTTAAGCACTTTAGGATGCTGATTGGTACCCAGTGTGATTTACAGAAATTCTTAATTCCCACTAAGATGAATTTTCATCTGAAAACCTCACTAGATGACCCTTTGCTTCATGCTTTTCATAGTGGAATTATGCCAGAAATCACACTGAATTACACCAGAAGTTTCGGAAGCTGCATCAAGTCCACAGTGCCTTAAAAAGAAGATCCCCTTTTGTCCCTGTTTATCTCTTCCAGCAGAATTATTTTATTGGCCTGTCCTGGAACTTTTTGAGCACCATTATTCCGGTGTACAGGAATAATCTCTAAACAAAATTTTTAGTCCTAGGAGCTGCAAGATGTTCACAGAGTTGCAGAAATATCTGCTTTTCTTGAATGATGGGCCCCAAAGCAGAAGATAGTTTTGTTGGGTCAAAATCCCACAAGACCTCATATGCAGCAGAAGATTTACATTTTCACCGCAGGGAAAGAAGGACTGGTTGCAGCAAGACCACATGCAGTCAGCCCCAACTCAGCGTTAGCAAAAGTTTTGCTGCAGCCCATGCTCATTGCACAGATTTACAATCATAAATGGCATTGGTAGGAGGGTAGGAGCACAGGAGACGACACTCACTACACTGCAGTTGCCCATAGTATTGGAGAAATAGCAGAGCCTACAATCTTCTATTGCCAAATAACAGAAAACTGTAGAAAGGGAATTGGCAAGAAAAGAAACGCTTGTATTTTAGGCACATAAGCAGACTAAACTTGTTCAGCAATTAATGTTCAGTAGTCAGCCAAACAAAAATAATGTATCTATTTTGAATATATACTTTCTTAAGATCATAATCCTGTTCTCTCTGAAGGATTCTTTTCTTTTGCTAACTTGTGATTTTCTCACTGTCTTCTTACCAACTATTTTTAGTTACTCAAGTTTTATGCAATTATCTGTATTAAGGGTTAAACCTTGTTCATCTTATACAAAAAAGTACTATAATTATTGTGTTGGAACTTCTTGTATTAGAAAGGCAAGTAAGGTTTGGTTTTCAAGGCTCTTCTAGAATGTTGTTGTTGTTGTAGTAGTAGTAGTAGTAATAATAATAATAATAATGTCCATCCATTTTGTCAACAATTCTTTATCTTTCTCATGTATTCCAGAACTGTAACCCTAATGAAGTAGTGTGAGTATTGTGGCATACAATATGAGTTGGTTAGCCTGACTGAGAATATGTTTTAGGTAAAGCTGACATTTACTGCATATCCTTCCTTTGCATTTGGATGGTTTTCCCTTGTGTCCTTAACGTCTGAAGAAATGGCAAACATCCTTGTCTCCCTTACCTAAAAAGGTCAAAATTCAGGAAATATTCTCTTAGAAAGTGGCCAAAGTCCCTTTAGGATCTCAGAAAGTCTTACAGCAAAATGATTGTTACCTCTCTGCAACTGCATCAGCTTTGACAAAATTGAGTATTTCCATAGGAGGACATTTCTATCTGTTGTAAAGGGAGTATTAATAGTGTGTCAACATTTTCGACATGGGGTCACAAACTAAATGATAAGGAAAATTAAAAGTTCTGAGTAGCTTTTTATGCAGAGACAATGTTCAGTGCAGGAATTGTGTGGAAAAGTAGTATGTGATCTTAAATGTTCCCTCAGGAGGCATAACACACAAAGAAGCGAGCGAAGCTTTTAATTTAATATCCGATATGCTTTTGTTCACCTCTTTAACCCTAATAACATACTTTAATTGTTGTTATTCTGTGTGTCAAAAGGTAGGTAATGCATCTCTTGCAGGGATCTGATGAGGAACATTTCTTATTCAAACCTCAACAGTACTTACATATTTTCAGTGTAGTATTTCTACCTTTATTTGTGTTCAAACACCAACTTTATGACTAGTGTCACAAAAGCACTCCCAAAATGACACTACACCATGCTGTGTAATTTAATTAATGAAATTTTTACTGGAATTCATTTAGCCTGAAGTTTAAATTGATGTACTGAAGGCCAATGGAAGTCATATAACGTATAAAATATATTTATTTCTGATAAGCTCTAGCTTTTCCTGGCATGAGTAAAAGGGTTTAAATATATCACTTTAAAATCTGAGTGCAGGAAAGAAAGGTCCAACTTTATTTATTTCCTGATATTTAGCAAATTACATTCCAGCGATCTCATCTTCTTATAGTAATCTCATATAGCAATATTCATGCAGAATATTACTAGTGCCACATTTTTGAGCAGATCACATTTTAGTTAACCCAAGCTCCAACATAATTATATGCTATTACAAATCTTGACACACCCATAGTCTGTCTGCCTATATGAAGCCTATGCCCTTAGGAAAACTATCCTGTAACATGCCCCTCAGCTAAATGAATGGATACCAGTATCTCCTTTTTGTTTATAGGTCAGTTGCCCACTTGGTTGCAAGGGATACTTCTCCGAAATGGCCCAGGGATGCACACAATAGGGGACACTAAGTATAACCACTGGTTTGATGGCTTGGCTCTGCTGCATAGCTTTACATTTAAAAATGGTAAGTTGTTGCACATCAGATTAAAAAAAGCTCAACAACCGAAATCTTGGTGCCTTACGTTGCTAATTCTGTTTTGAGTTTGATTAGAATGTTGCAGGTTTTATCTGCAGAGCGGCATATGTGGTGAGGTGGTAACCGCTTTGGGGAAAGCCTCTCCAAACATACACTCACACCTCACTCTCCACGGCAGCAGCAGCAGCAGCGTCTCTGCAGGGCTGTTATCAGAGATAGATTATGTTGTCCTTTTTTCTGGAGTGCCAAAGTTCAATATTGTCTGCACTACAGGATAGCCTGCAACCAGCTCTGAGCAGGTCACAGCAGGGCAGCCTTTGCCTTCCACCCAGAGCAAGAAAACCCCCATTGTTTCAATCTGGATCAACCAAAAGTACTGTAATATCCGGAGGTTTTTCTGTTGTGGATGAACAACCTAGTTTCAGGGAAGACTAACATTCCCCTTTTGGGATTTGGTTGCAGCTATAACAGCTGCCAGGAGAGAAACTGGGCCACTATGTCACTTTGCAAATCAAACCTCTCTTATGCATACTTGACACCCCTACAAGCAGTCCTCCTACCTGTCATCCTTATGGAGGGAAAACAGGCAGCTCCTCTATCCAAAACAATTTCATTTTTTGTTTTCAGTTAAAGCATTTTTTATCAGTTCGGCTGTTTTACAGTGTGAGGCAGGATGTTTACACCTAGATTCTTGCTGCGAAAAGCATGTATCTATAAAAGAACTGGGGTTTACTCCTATCATCCTCTATTCCTAGTGTTTACTTTTTAGTTTCCATTTCTGTGACCAGAGGCATTTCATGCAACTGCAGGATCTCCTTGCCTGTCCAGCCATAAAGAAATGACCAGTGTTTTTTAAATTGCCAGTAGATTTTACTTACCTAAAGCAGAGCTCAGTTAGTTCAAGTATAGTGGTCCATTAAATTCGTTAGGATAGACACTGATTCTTTCAAGCAATTTGTTACTCTCTCATAACTAAATTTTGCCAATACAGGAGATTTATCACCACCCACACATTGATGCAGAATTAATCATTTTTACACAGATTGTTTTGGTTTGGAAGAGTTTATCCAAATCCCTCCTATCCTCTCCTCAGTCCCCCAGTATTGTCCAAATGTGTTGGGAATCAAGGAAGCTAGACAAATTGTTACCAATCTCAGCAGCCACAAGAACAGTCCTGGGTTCCTTAGAGAGCTGAAAAAGCCTTCCAAAACAGGGAGTTAGGGACATTGTTGGTTTTATCGCAAACTTTTCTTAGCTAAAGGACATCTGCTTGAGAAATTTTTTCTCTGACTATGCTAATTTTCTAAAGAACTCAGTATGAAATGTGATTGAAACCTGTTTGGCCTTTGTCAGGTGAAGTTTACTACAGAAGTAAGTATCTCCGAAGTGACACATACAACTGCAATATAGAAGCAAACCGAATCGTGGTGTCTGAGTTTGGAACTATGGCTTATCCAGATCCATGCAAAAACATATTTGCCAAGTAAGCAATGATTTTTCCAACAAGATCCTTCTATCTACTTCTCTCTCCAGCACAGATGTCTTCCTGTTTACCCTTGACACATATTTACAAATACAAAATTTGTTTTGTAAATTTACAATTGCTAAATACTGAAAAGGCCAAGAGATGTATCCAGCACTGTACTCTCTATGGGTTATTCTAAGGCAAATATTTTAAATTCCTTTTATCAGCAATATTGGCTGTTTTATTCACTACTGCAAGTAGATTTTGTTGTAATTTTGCAAAAACAAGTATTTTCTTTTCAAGTGTTTCACAGAAGTTTATAAAAATGATACTCTGCAAGGGGAGAAGCAGCATGAAAGGAAAAGACGAAGAGATGGGGAAGGAATTAATGCCAAGTTTATTCAACAAAAAGAAGAAAAGCATCAATCCCTTTAAAAAAACTAGAAAAACTTCTGGATTAAAGACCAGTTTTACAAAAAAAAAAGAAAGTGATGAAGAATTTCCATTGTTTCTTGAGTCACGTGCAGTGCTTTGAAGGACTGCACCCATAGGCCTGAGCTAATCTTATGTTCAAAATCAGAACCACTTGGGATCACTGCAATAGCTGCTTCCATAGCGTTACTAAGGATGATAGGCTGTATATGAGAGGCAAGGTGTAAGCCATCATGTTACTACCTGTCTTGTAAAATTGGCTGTGGATATTCCCTGGCAAATGCAAGTAGCTTACCCATCAATTCTTCCTGGCTGGACTACCTCTAATGACCTTGAATTTGATATTTGGTAAGAGGACATGCATGGATAGTTATTGCAAAATAGTCGATAGGTTGTAAGTTGTTACGCTGAGATAAGATGCTTTTCTTCCCTCTTCCAGCACATAGGGTAACACTGGCGTTTTAAGTTCGAAAGGGATATAAGCAAATTTGTCTTGGCTTCAAGCGAATGTGGTAAAATCCTACACTAATAAGGAAAACTTTCAAGCCCACATGTGAAGTTGGATCTTCTTTGAAATCGTAATTGTGATACAGGGTAACACTGGGAACAAAAATATTCCATCGGGGAGTATATGAATCCATCTATTTTATGAAGGCATACCCTGAAAAACCTACCAGCTTTTAGGTAGAAACTGTTAGGCCAAATTCTCACAAGGTATGCACAGGAGAGCATATAATTAGCCCATCCTGATAAACCAGTGCATATGCTACAGCTGACAGCAGGACTGGGATCTGGATACCCATTTGTGTATGGAAAAAGAGTTGCATGCATGTCCAGGCCAAGGGCAGTGAAGAAGTCCATCTCCTCCGCTTTTCCACCCTTTCCACAGAGGCAGTGTAGGACCAGTCAGAAGAGGGCACAGCAGTGGAGAGGCAGACCCAGCGCCGTGACCCTGCTGCTGTGCTCAGCCCGCACTGCTCGGGTGACTTCTGCTTTGCACGGGGTAAAAGCTAGTACAGCTTCTGCTGCACTAATGAACCGATACGAAATTTCCCTCTGTACAGGGCTTTCTCATATTTGTCTCACGTCATTCCTGAGTTCACAGACAACTGCCTGATCAACATTATGAAAACTGGGGATGATTTTTATGCTACCAGTGAGACTAACTTCATCAGGAAAATTAATCCGCAGACTCTGGAGACGTTAGAGAAGGTATAAGCAACTGTCTGTCATTCTGGTTCCTCGTCTGCTAATGAATAAAGTTTCAGGCTGACTCATAAGGATCCTTTAGCATGTGCAGGACACAAAACCGGAAAGATACTTTTCTTCTTTTACTATTCCCTTACTTTTGAAATCATGGTAAAGTGAAATAGTGAAGATACCAGATCTTCTAAGAACTCGTAAGTTCAAAATTAAATCCCAGGTAGTTTGGGAAAAGCTGGGCTTTGAGCAATTTCACTTGTACATAATCTAGCAAGGTTGCAGAAATAATACCACATATCATGCTTACGACGTGATCATTTTGGATAATTGCCATTATTATGCATCTGTAGTTATAAAATGATTTACATAATTAACAAATCAGTAGGTCAGTTATATGACTACTTTTCAAGTACCTTATGCAAGATATTACTTAATTATTAAAATGAAATCTTGACATATTGAAATATAGAATGATTTTTTTCTAGCATGCAGTACAGTTTGAGTACAATTTCCAAGCTTTAAATCAAACAGAAACCTTCCTGCTCCAAAAGATTGCTAGACTCATAGCCCTATTAAATAAACTACTTTCAGGATGAAATGGGCATTTGCAGAGTAACTTCTTTAGCCAATCCTCTCATTGTGTTACGTGACTGCAAGGGAGAGGTGAATGTAATTCAGATTCTGTAACTTGTTTTAGCCTTGAATTAGGAAATCATTTGAGTACCTGCATAAGTTGTTTGGCTTAATTGTTTAAATGTCAAGGCCTTTTGAAAATGGGGTACCAATAAAAGGCTGCCAGTGCTGAAAAGCTGGTGGATTTGTGGTGTTAGCTGAGATCAATTGTAATTCTCTTACACATCTCCTATTGTATAATTTTCCAGATTGACTACAGCAAGTATGTAGCTGTAAATGTGACAACTTCTCACCCACACTATGACAGTGCTGGAAATATTCTCAACATGGGTACTTCAATAGTTGATAAAGGGAAGACAAAATACATTCTGTTTAAGATTCCTCCCTCTGTGCCAGGTAAGATATGTCTTTTATCAGTATTTTCTAGGAACTTGTTAGCAATTTCTTTTCTTCTGAGGATAAGGGGTGGTGATACAGCTTTTCTAGAAACCAATGGCATTCATTTTCTTTATTTTAACTTATTGTGAACTTATTGTTAACTGCTTCGCCTGTCTGGGCATGTGCTATTACAAAGGTTCATCTTGAATACTGTGTAAACAGGGTATTTCAGTATGAAGAACCTTGCTTTTAGAAGAATTTGCTTTTAGAAGAATTCTACTTTGAATATTACTAGAATGAACTCTTTTAGAAGAATTTCCATTCCTGTATTGTGATGTGTAGAGAGAGGATGAACAGAAATGATTTTATCTATAGGGCAGTATATATAATTTGAAGTTGTAAATTTCAATTTTCTTCATAAATGAAAATGCTCTTAAAATCCTGATACTGTGATTGCAGGGAAGCATAATACCAAATAATACCTAATATAGAGTTAATTCCTCTCTAACCTGGCCTACACTAGGCCTTGCTGAAATACTGTCCTTTGTTCACAGAGCAAATCACTTGCTCTTTTTCCTTCAAGACAATCTTTTTTTTTGTGTTGTTGTTTAAAATCAGCTGCTAATGTGATGTCTGTCCTGTTGGTTGAACAACCAAAAGGCCTTCCACAGCTGAAAGATAAGTTTGTAATTTCTAGCTGGGGCTCAAATGAAGTCAGTATAGATCAAACAGGAACATCTCCTTAGGAGTTCAAAAACATGGGGGCCTTTGAACCCCTTTGTAAAGCTGGCAATTTAATTGAACATCTTTCTCCTCTATGCTGGAACTTCTGAAGACAGTAACCAGTGGAATCAAATACTAAGATGAGGAGGCTCTATCTAAATGGATCCGGCATTGTGATATTACTGCGTTGCTTCACTTAGATGCAAACTTCTGTGTTAATTCTGCAGGAAGAAACAAACCACTTTCTTAACAGAAAATGCAAATAAAACAGAGAGGAATCTGTTCTTTCCTACTTCATACATGGGAGAAATCCAAGCACAAGATTGGATTGGAATTTATTATAAACATAATTTTATTTTTTATCATTTATGTTCAGGGAAAAAAAAGAAGAAATCTTGTTTTAAACATCTGGAAGTGGTATGCTCCATCCCTTCTTGCTCTCTGCTCCACCCAAGCTACTACCATAGCTTTGGAATCACAGAAAATTACATTGTCTTCATAGAGCAGCCATTCAAACTGGATATTGTCAAAATGGCAACTGCTTACATCCGAGGTGTGAACTGGGCTTCCTGCCTTGCCTATCATAAGGAAGATAAGGTATTTTTCCTAATGCTGAGCAATGGAGTCAGTCAGGCCAGTGACCTCTTCCACACTGTTCTGTTTTTCATCTAGTTCATTAATTTCAGTAATCCCTCATTTTTTTTCAACCCTTGACTTTCATGTTGCACATTTTTTTTAGAAGTTGTATTTTTTTGAATACTATCTCCCATCTCCAGAAATTTCACAAATAAATATCTGATGCTGAAGTGCTTGAGAAAGAGGATAGTTTGGCATTGTTAGAAATACTGTGTGCTAGCAGAAAAATTCAAAACCGCACTAGGATCCCAGACACAGGCAGTTGCTCTGGTCCAAACAAAATACTGTATATTGTGGATGAGATCTGCTCTAGATCCATTGCATCAGATAGGAGAATCAGATGGGTGGAAAAGCCTGCATCCAACAAAACGAGTGTCTTTCACAGTGGCAACTGAGGAAAAAAACCTGTTTTCTGAGGACCTTATTTCCACATGCTCTGGCCATCAATAAGTGGGGCATGCTGGGGTAGAGGGCACCAGCACAGAGCACTACAGAGATTCTGGACTAAGGCAGATTTATTTAACTTAAAAATAGAGCAGGGGATTTTCCAGGTTTTACTGGAAAACTTCAATCCTCAGTCTACCCCAAATAGTAATTTGCAACAGTAAAAGTTTAAAGAGTTTAAAGCACTTCCACACTCATTTTACTCCTGCATTTTTTGGTCTTCAGGTTGGAACCTCTTGTCTCCTAGCAGCAAATCCTAAGTTCTTAATACGCTTCAGGAGAAACAGACAGTACATTAGAATGTTGATGGCTACCATTAGAAAACAGTTCCCTAAATATCTATTTGCTGATCATTAACAGTTTTAAATAACGTTTCCTATCTTTCAGACTTGGTTTCACTTTGTAGACAAGAAGACTAAAAAAGAAGTATCCACCAAGTTTTATACCGATGCTATGGTGCTTTTTCACCATGTAAATGCTTATGAAGAGGATGGCCACATTATTTTTGATATTATTGCCCATACAGACAATAGCTTGTATGAAATGTTCTATTTAAAAAACCTGAGTGAAGACTCGAAAGAGAACAACAAGCTTACCTCCATACCAACCTGCAAACGATTTGTGGTTCCTCTGCAGTATGACAAGGTAGAAAGAAAATGGCTTTTTAATCTGTTCTTTGATCAGTAATTTAAAATACATCAGTGTGAATAATGGGTGAATTATTAATTGCCAGCCCTTATGTGCAAATTTCTGATCCTTTAAAAATAACATATACACAAAGCGTGCAGGAGGTTTTTTTGTGTATGTATTGTGAGAATCAGCAATGAGCAGCTGGATATACAGTTACATGGATCTAGGTTCTGATACCATCCATTATGGAGACCAGGGTTATTGAGCATTTGTCATTTCCTTACCAGTGAGATTATTTGTAAAATGCTATCAAATACGAGTAGATATATCAACTTGGCTGTTGACTGGAAGGGCATGCATGAGGTTTTGCACAATCTGTTTCTTCCACTTTACTGGAAGCCTATATATAATATATGCACGCTCCTGTTGCAATGGCTTTAATAAAATTAGAAGATTTCATTTAAGTGTGAGATTTACCAGGAAGAGGAAAGATTTTATCTTTCAGTTTAATTTAAAACATCATTTTACATCATTGTTTGCAGGGAAGATTTTATACTGCCCAGCAACTTGGGCAAGTTTCTGCCTGATACATTTGGAATGGATAATACCTTTTCTTTCTACATCCTAGAATCTTGCTGCTTTGTTCATGTCTCAAAAACAGTCATGCAGCGATGACAAAGGATGTGTTGGATCACACCAGCTGTCCAAACTACCCTAATCTTAGGAATTCAGCAATAGCATATTAAAAACAGGAGTGCATTTACAGCTATTTTTGCACTTGATTTATAGCAGGTGCAAAAAACCTATCCTTGGTGACTTTTAGTGGGAATTTGATACCTAATTCCTTGAAACCCATCTTCATTAATTAAATTCACAAACTATGTAATCCATTTATCGTGCTTCTGGAACATAGCCATGTCTATCTAAACCTTTCTAAAGGCTTGGTGTGATTCAAAATGATTATTCTATGATATATTAAAATCCTCTGAGTATAACAAGATTTCTAATGAAAAGGTTAGAATCTAATGTTACAAGATAAACGCCATAAAAAGGAACTTCTTGAAGCTGGATTATTTGTTTAATCCCAAAATTGTCTATATTAATATTAAACCTGATGAAAGATCTAAATTAGAAGCATATTCTTAGACACACATTACTTTTTCAGCATATGTCTCTTTCAGGATGCCGAAGTAGGTTCTAATTTAGTCAAACTTCCATCCGCCGCAACTGCTGTAAAAGAGAAAGATGGCAGCATCTATTGCCAACCTGAAATACTATGTGAAGGTGAGACATATCCATTATACAAATCTCAAATCGGTTCTCTTACCCACACATAGATGCATTCTAATAATGCCTAATAGCTGTTCATATATGTAAGATCTTTATAAAGCTAAAAGAAACAAAACTTTTACTTAGTATGTTTAGTGTAGATATTGACAATACCTTTCTCTTTTTACTTCCCTCCTCTGGGTCCATCCAGTAATATATGACCCTGAACCTCTCAGATATATATTTATCAAGAGTGAAATCCTTTAAATGTCTGAAGTTACATCAGTTTTATATTAATATAGGATCCCAAGTCTTATTTTACAACTATTAATACGGCTTGCAAATCTACCTGTTACAAGAGTAATTTTAGTTAAATAGGTCTGTTATAAATAGTAACTTCAGTTATTGCTGTATGTTATAAAAATTGCCTTTGAAAGTGGATTTTTAAACTTTTTTCAGGGGATAAGAACAGGAATATGTAAAGAGTATATATCTACCTAAAGTGAAAGTAATTTCTTAGAATGGTAGCCTCCAATTATATCTCAGATGTTCACATCTCATATATTTATGAAGAAAGAAAAAAAACCCAACAAAAAAAAAAACCCTCATAAGTTCTAGTATAATGAATCCCTAAGAATGAAAAATTGTCATTTTTGAACTAACAAAACTGGCTTAATTATTGGCTTTATTATGTTGTGTTAATGTCCATCTTCAGCTTTTTAGAAATTCAGACATACAAAATCTATGCAACCCCTGTTTTAAATACTGTCAAGGTTTTTCTCAGGGCAAAACTGCCTGAAGATTGACATACATAAATGTACATTTGAGTTATTTTTCTTCTCTTGTTCCTAAGTCTTGAACATTATTTTACCCAGGGATAGAACTGCCTCGCATCAACTATGACTATAATGGCAAAAAATACAAGTACGTCTTTGCAACGGAAGTCCAGTGGAGTCCAGTTCCTACAAAGGTATAATTAACATTTACAAAGTCAGAAACTGTATTTATAGGACACAAATCAAATTTAAGCAGCTATAAGTAGACCATCCTGTACTAGTTTGGCCCAAAATAGAGCCTAATCTGCATTCATACGTGCAAATTCAAAGTGTGTGGTTCTGAGGCCAGAAACTGAACTCTTTTTTTCAACATGAAGTTAAAGCTTCTAAATGATGACACTGAAGTTGGGTACTATGTGCATAACCTTCAGCACCTGAAGCAGGGACATGAAACGTTGGACATACATGTTAGCTTACTTGTATGATTAAAACAGCCTCACTGGGCCAAACTATGGAAACAATATCTCTTCATTTTACTAGTTGAAAATCTGGAATATAATTATCAACTGTTAAAAACATGTAGTTCCATAGGCAGCAGAGCGAATGCTTTCTTAAAGATGTGACTTGAGATTGGATTCTTGAGCGTTCAATAGTGTATGTGTTTCTGTCAAAACTTTTCCCATTGCTGGGTCATTCACATGCAAAGAAGCATGAAATGCCTAAATTCTTATAAGGGTGAGCTCATGTTGCATCATTTCCCTCATAAAATATTAATAAATTTGGGCTGCTTTATCCAGCTTTGTATTTCCACTAAGTCTCTTGAACACAATAGTTACTGAGACACTCACTTTTCTGCTAGATTGGGCTGAACTTCTGCAATGTGCCAAGAGCTACAAAGGAGAGAGTAGGAAAAAGAAGTACTAGACAGACATACATCTGTAATATCTTTTCCCTTTAGGAAACCTAACTAAAAAAATAAGTTACTGCAATAGTATCTAATCAATTAAAATATTAAAATAATATTTAATTTTTCAGAAAGCTTTATCTTTTGCTAGCTAGTTCTGTATTAGAGGGTAGCAAATGCTTTGTTTGTGTATGCATAATGCCAACTTTTCAGGAGGCAGCCTAGAGTACAAATAGATTAAGATGAAAAGTATTACTAGTTGAAGATAAGAGTATTGTACACACAAACTCACTCTTTATAATTCTTGTTCTGTGACTATAAGGCAGTGCAAATTGAGTTCACTGTAGGGTCTTGTATATAATTACCACAACGGATTACAAAATAAAGCTGGATTTCTGTATGATGCAAGAAAATTTATTGCAGCACATCTGACTACATTTGCTCAAACAAATCTGCAAGTTTGTGATTTCCAGTGTAGATAATCCCTGCTTGACTTAAATATAATAAAAAATGCTGTTAGAAGATTTTTTTTCACATCAGTTGCTCTTTAATGAGCGCAGGCACAATAACAACCATGTAAAATCCTTAGGTAAAGTCTGTCAGCAAAATTGCTGTCATCTTGGTTAGAAGGGAGAATTTTCCCAAATTATTCCTCCAGTAATTTGAATAGTTTCATTTTTGTGTAAACATATATTTTGACTAAACGTCAAAAGGGAAAAGGATATAACTGCATCTGTATGGGTAGAGAAAAGGCCTTAATAGAATTGAACTGAAAATGCCATGTATCCCCACTGACGACTGGTTTGGTCAGGCCCTTGACCCATCAATGAGATGAAAATCTGTACTCTGTTCCTTCGGTAAATACCAGTATCTGCGTGGAATTCTTGCCCCCTTGGTTTAATCTTTATACATCACTATTAATAGCCTTTGTTCTGGCATATATACCCTACTTAACAATAGAAGGCCTTGAGAAATATTGAGGTCACAATAAAAGGAAAATAATTCACAGGATTAGAAAATGGAAGGTTTAAATCCAGTTTCCTGCTTTACTACAGAATCGCAGTGATTTGGCGCAAGTCACTTAAATGTTCTGGGCCTTGGACTCTTCCTCTGTATAGTGAGAGCATTATTTATAATGAAGATTCTCTCATGATCTGTTAGTATTTGTAAAATGCTTAAAGTCCATAAATGAAAGATGCAACTGCAATCTAATGAAATGAAGTTAAAAGAACATTGTGTGATTATGCAGACTCCAAAGTTTAACATTTTCCAGGTGTTTCCTTCTTGTGATGACACATGCCTTGTTGCTCCTTAACTCTTAGCATTGGTCCCCCACGCCAGCAGTCTGTTCATGTTGTACCTTTGAAATAAACCACTGTCTGGGTCACTGACATTCTTCTTTTCTGGTCACAACATTTTAGATTGTAAAATTTAATGTCCAGACGAAGGAAATGCTCCACTGGGGAGAGGACCACGGCTGGCCATCTGAGCCCATTTTCGTTCCCAGCCCTGATGCAAGAGAAGAGGATGATGGTAACATAGTGACAACATTCTGAAAGCTGGGGTTACATGAGTTTCGCATTAAATCTTACAAATGTCATTATTCTTAGTGAAGAAAGCTGGGTTGATGCTTCCACTGTGAGATTAAAATTAGCACCAGCCATTTTACTCCTGCTGACAAAAATCCAAAGCAACAATAGACCAAAATCAGCTTGTGTAATGTCCCAAGGTAGCCATAAACAGAAACACCAATGCTTGGGACTTTCCAGAGAGCCACTTGGAGCTGGATTTATCAATAGTTTGGAGCAGCTGAAGCTGTGGGAAGTCAGTGTTATTACAGATGAGAACATGAAGTGGCACTGCAAGTATCGCTGTAATCTCGATCCAGTTCTGTTCTCAGGTCACTCTTTGCAAAGGCAAGTGGCAAATAGCTGAAAGGATGAGTCCCAAAACTGTCAGGCACACAATTCGGTGTTCGTTTGCTTTTTTCCTTCCCAATGAACTGCAGGCAGACCAGAAAAAAGCACAGAAGAGAAGCATTCATTAGTTCTTTAGCATTCTCAGTAGACTTCTTGATCTAGTAAGAACTTTCAGTTTGTGTCCTAAAATTCTTAGGAAACAAGAGTTGTTTCCTGACAGTATTATCTTTTCTGCTTGGTGTAACTAGTATGTGCTTCTAATTCTTCATTTGTATGTCACAGGCATTGTTCTGACCTGTGTTGTGATGTCTGATCCAAAGGAAGCACCCTTCCTACTTGTCTTGGATGCTAAAACATTCAAAGAATTGGGCCGAGCCACAGTAGATGTAGAAATGCATCTGGACCTGCATGGAATGTTTATACCAGAGAAAGATTTGAAGACTGAGACTGAGTAAAATGCTATTTATCCTATTACACAGACTAAGACAACCTTCTACTGAATGTGGGATGATATCATTCAGGCACAACCTTATCTTATGACAAGAAATGACTATATATAATCTCTTATAAGAGATAGCAGTAACTTTTATCACAAATAGTTATATGCACAACTGGTACATAACTATTCGAAAAGAAGAATGATACTGATCATTAAGTGTTAGTGTTGTATACAACTTGTGGGGCAGGGAATAGGAGACAAAGGTAACAAGAAATGTTTTATTTGAGTAGAATATAGCTTTCTGAGCAAATGAAGTACTGTATTTATAGGGTGATGCATGGCATGAGTTACATATGTCTGCAGGTCATGTAACTTCACGGACTGTTTCAAGACTGCAGCTCATGATGAAAGTTGTCTCCTGCCAGAAAACCTCACGTTAAACTATCTGCTGTGATACTACTAATTCATGGCAACGCAATCTCTTGGTGCTTGATTTCTTAAACTCCACCATAACCAAAGTACTACATTGAGGTGCTACAACTTTTTAATTTAGAACCTAAAAAAACCTGCTTTGCTAATAATTTCATAGTGTATTTTTCCCTTTTATGTTGACAAAAACAAGTAACTTGAAATAGAATACACGGTTTTATGTAGCATTCAATTATACTTTAGTGCGATTCAATCTTAAGCGCTTTGTATTTAAATCAGTTTACCTTGAGGAGAATAACTGACATGGCATTTCATGTAATTAGATGATTACATTGTGTAAAAGATAAACAGAAATGTAGTATTTTTTAATATTGCTAATAGTGTCTGTTAATAACAGTTTGTATATGAATGAGAGCAGTATATTTCTAGCAGAACTCAGATATACAAGTGCAACAAATCGTTTAGGTGAAAGAGTGAAAGACCTAATTTAGACCTCATCTGAACTACACAGTAGCTGAAACGACAAGCTATTGTTGCTATATTTATGCTATATAAAGCATTTGCTTTATTGTCTGCTTAGAAGCATCCACGTTCTGACATGGGTTTATCATTGCCTGTAATAGATGCTTCCTAATAAAAGTGCACAACTCTCATTCATAGTCACAATTAAAAAGCACATTCAACATAGAGTTCAAATGCCAAATATACCGTGACTGGTTTTTGTTATAGGAATGGCATTTCCTAATCCCCTGAGTGTATTTCTGTTTTCTGATTTGGGGCACTGATTTTTCTTTAAATGAGAGCTTTTTTTCTTTGAATTGTATTTTCCTATTGTAGATACCTTTACTGTTGGAGGCATCTTTACTGATGGAGAAAACTAGGTATAGATCCATCCATTTTAGGTGTTCATCCGGTCTGTACATATCACCACACTACTCAGGTATCTCTGACTCCTTTATATACGCATTCTCACAGTGTCTCTGCTGCTCACTGTGTTTTACAGGTAGGAAACAGAATGAAATCATTGTCGTTTACTATCTCCCCATCACATGAGAATCTGGGCTTTGGCGACTTGTTCGTGATTACGTAAGATGTTTACGGCAGAGCAGGAAGTGAACCAACATCATCCACAGTTCTTGTTTGCGCTGTAACAACTATACCTCCTTTTCTCTGCTTAAGTCTTTGCAGTTTGTAAGTATAAAGAATATACAGGCTATTTTTAATGCAAAAAAAGTCACTGTGGTCAGATCTAGAGTTAAAATATGCAGTTTTGGGCATTCAAATGTTTATATATTCCATAAAATGGAAATAAACACTTCAGTAAGGTGTGTCTGCAGAAATAGCCATCTTTAATGTTTTCAAGGCATATTACCACTACTATTTAAGAGAACTTTATCTTCTAAAGAAGAAATTGAATTCCATTTTTGCACGTAATATGGAACCAGTACTGGAGTGGAAGACTGACTTCTGATGTTGGCAAAAGACACCAGCTGTGGGGTTGTTTCTTTTAATCTGAAAAAGCTTGGATTTAACAAGTCTCCACAAATATTTCTGGAATTATAAGGTGGTAATGAATCAAAAGTCTAACCATTATTATAGATCTCCTTTTAAGAGTTTGTCTCCAGAATTTCTTCTGTAGAACTCATAGTGCTATGTTTTCGGGTGGCCATGAGTTTGGATACAGGAGTTACTTGACTTCTGAGGAGCTAATTCTTACTGGCAGAAATTACATGATAGGGGAATATTCATCATTAAAACAACCTGCAGTCTAAGAAAGCAAATGTGTTATTTATGTTCATGTAGAAATACTGCAGAAAATAAATTATAAGAACTTGCCTTGGGTATGATTTTTTAAACAGTGTGCCGTATTCACTTGGTCAGTATTACACAGGATTTGATTAGCATCAAGTTTGTAGTCAACTTGAAGAGAAAAACAGTGATGTAAATCTGGATTTGCCAATCCCAGTATCATCCTGTGGCAGAGACAATATGGATAAAACCATATGGCTAATCACAAATTTGTTCAAGAATGTTTTTAGCAGTTGCGGTAGTAATCTGATGAAACATTTACCCTGAATATGGTAATACACTATATCATTTCTAGGCTGACAATAGCAAGGGGAATGCGTATACGCTTTGCCAAGTGGCTGCAAGGCTTGTGAGGTTTTTTTGTTGTGGTAACATGGCACACGGTAATGAGTCTGTCATTTGGTTTGCTTCTCTGACATCCTTCGCTATGAATGAAATCTTGAGGGACAGAAAGGTTTGATCCTTCTTTTGCACCAATAAGTCATAAATTAGCCCAGTAAAACTAATGGAGTTATTGTAATGGCTTAAAAAAAATCTAGATTCGGTGACTGCAAATAAAAATAGTAAGGATAGATAGCTCCATTAAAGGGAAAAAAACATAGTTGAGTAAGAGAATCAGGCCATGGGTATGCATACATATAATTACTTCAAAGATGTCACAAATGGCCCTCTAGTTGGTAGAGTGGTTTGGTTTGGTTTGTGTCTTCTTTTTATCAACGGGTTTCATTAAATGGAACAAATAACAAAGCATAATAATTAATTTGTCCTCTGGAAGTGGATATTATCTGTTACACCTTGTCCCATTACCCCACATATGCAGCAGGAGGAAGCAGAAACACTGTTTACTAGGACAAGTTAAAAACCAGAAATACAACTATGTTTTCCTACATAACAATCTATGCAGGAGCACAGAAACAAACCAGTGTTTTTCTTTTTAAATAACCAGGCCACTCAATGACAGCTTTCGCAATAATTTAAACCACTGTTCCCTTGGGTATGCAATTACCAAAGTATTAATAACAAGCAAAATACATCTTTCACCATCAGTGTGAGATGCAGAGTGCTCTCTGCTTTCATTACCCTCAAAGAGAGCCGGGGACGTGTCCTCTGGATCTATTGGGCTCTTCCTCATTCTACACTTGACATCCTGGATAATTATACCCGAGCCAGAAGAAGTGGCCTTCTAATATTTTTAAATGAGTATGTTACAGCAATAAGTGATGCAAAGTTGCTGGTGTTTCATGCAGATTAGCATGTTTTTAGGCCTTCTGTCGTACCAGGACGTGAAACACATCCTCTGCTTCTAAAACTCTTGTTCAAAGCTGGGCAACAAACCTAGAGCAGGTACTCCTCCTTCTGACCCCTCTCCAGTCAGCAAGCGCTTAGGCAAGGGTCGAGCTGTAGACACTGGCTTAGACGGGGCTGTTCACACTCTTCACAGCAGGCGCTTGGTGCAGCGCTTTGACTGCTGGGGTCTACATGTGCCGATGTCCCAGCTGACATCCCCATCTGGAGAACAGAAGAGCATTGTGCCTAGCTTGGAAAGGACAACGTCGCCTTTGTAAAGTCATTCATTTCTCTCTCCTATGGGGACATTTTCAGATACCTTTATTGTTTTTCCTAGTGGTAAAATGATTTGGAGACACCATCAAAACGGATTAGGATGAATTATGAAATAAAATTTTAAGTTGTCCACATAGGTGGACAGGATAGGTATTTTTGACATCACTGATTTAAAGAAATGCAAATAATAAAAGCATGTGACCCACCACAGCT
Organism: Calonectris borealis; assembly: GCF_964195595.1. Taxonomy (NCBI): domain Eukaryota; kingdom Metazoa; phylum Chordata; class Aves; order Procellariiformes; family Procellariidae; genus Calonectris; species Calonectris borealis. The sequence goes on from NC_134323.1 coordinate 18,115,076, forward strand.
TTTCTAGATCAGGCCCTCTGAAAATTTTATTTTCCCAATGGAGAAACAGAAAGCGTGATGCCCTTTTGGGCGTCTCACAGGCCAGGAAATCCAGGTCTTCTTTGACTGTCAGAGCAGGGGCTCACGGTGAGCAGCATCGACTGAATTGTCAGTAAAGCAGATCACAGTTTTTGAAACACTTCACTCGGTGCAAAGAGTTTCATTACTTAAATACTGGATGCTGTCAAAGAATGCAGCAGCAGGTGGAATCAAGTCATCTCTTAATGTGCAATTAAGCACGTTAAATATATGGCCTAAAACCTTGTGAACAGTCCTGAAGAAAATCTTTTTGCCTGAAAAGGGCGTATTTCCAGCTGGCAGCTATGGAAAGCGGCGCTATCGAAACGAGTCTCACTGTATTTAATTCTCATTCTCTCACTTTTTCTCATGCTAACGCCTATCATCTTCACCTCCAGCTCATGTAAGGGAAAAAAAATAAATAAAAGGCTGGTTTTAGTCCCATTTTAAAGCCAAGGGTGTGGGGGGAAGATAATTTCGCGGGCGATGCTGAGTTCAGGGTCCCCGGTCCGCAGGCACAGTGGGCACCCGCCCTGCCCTGCCCTGCCCTGCCCCGCCGCCCCCCTCCTGCCCCGGCGGGCGCCTGGGAGAGGGGCCGGGCCGGGCCGGGTGAGTCAGGCCGCCCGCGCTGCCCGGGGGTAGCCGGGGCCGCCCCCGCTCCCGCCCCGCAGGGGCAGGCCGGCGGCCGGGCGGGGCGGCGCAGGGAGATGATGTCAGCGGCGGGCTGGCAGCCATGGTGTGAGGGCAGTGACTGAGGCGGCCGGCCCGGCTCGGCGCGGCTCGGCGCGGCTCGGCGGGGCCCGGCAGCATGTCGGGGCCGAGCGCCGTGTCGGACCCGCAGCACCCGGCGCGGCTGCTGCGGGCCCTCAGCTCCTTCCGCGAGGAGAGCCGCTTCTGCGACGCGCACCTGGTGCTGGAGGGGGAGGAGATCCCGGTGCAGAAGAACATCCTGGCGGCCGCCAGCCCCTACATCAGGTACGGCCGGGGCGGCGGCGCGGCCCGCAGCCCCCCGGGGAGGCCGCCGGGGCCGGGAGCGGGCCCGCAGCCCCACGGGCGGCGACTCGGCGGGAAGCCGCGCTCCCCGGGGGGGCGGCCGGGGTGGCCGTTGCGGGCCGTTACGGTTACATAAGGAGCGGGCTTGGCGTCTTCTAAGGACGAAAGAGTCAGGGGAGGCCGGCGGAGGGGGCGTCTGCCGGCGGCGGGCCGGGGCGGAGCGGGCCTGCCCTCCCCGGGGCTGCGCCGCCGGCCCCGGGCTTGGAAGCAGGGGCTCGGCCGGCTTCCTCCCTCCGACCGGTGCCACCGTGCGCTCCCCCCGCGGACCCCAGCCCCTCCGTAGGAGCGGTCGAGTTCTCTGCATTGAGCTGCTGCTTTTTTCAGGTTCGAAAGGCTGTTTAACCCACTGGAAAAAAAATGCCCCGAACAACTTAAGTGCTACCAAGTGGCTGGCGTGAACAAGCGACCCAGAAAAAATAAACTTCTGAGGATTGCAAGGGAGGTGTTCGGCCGAGGGGCAGCATCCCGCAGGCAGCGGCGGTGCCTCTGCGCGACGCTGTCGGAGCCGCACACCGATGCGGTGTACCTGCTGCTGGCCTTGTAGATGCTGGGGTTTGCGACCGTCGGCTGCACCGAGTCAGCACTTCAGGATCGTTTTTTTCCTTCTTAATGTCTTTTAGCAAGACAGGGCTCCAGGTGGTGGTTATGGATTCTGACATACGTCAGCTTTTAAATTAAAAAAAATACTGGTTTGTCTCCCCATCTCTTGTTCCCTTGTGCCTGTACAATATCTAAGAACATATCTCGGAAATTGCCAGAGGTATCAAAGCCCGGCCATGCCAGGAGAGCTGGCTGCTCCTGGCTGTGGGTGTCAGCAGCGTGTGCAGTCAGAACTGTGCAGTTTGACAGTGAGTGCTGGGGAGGACGAGCTGTATTAGCACAGTCATGGTTTCTGAGGTGGCCCGGCAAACAGTTTGTCCTGGACTATGTTTTCAGTGAAGCCCATTTCATAAAAGGTCCTGCTGCAGCCATTGACAGCAGTTTGAGCACCTCCATTGCACTCAGTGGTGATGAGTCCAATGATGTCGAGTAAAAAGAATATACCCGCCATAAGATTTTTTTATAGTACATATCTGCGTGTCAGAGAGGGTAAACGAAACATACAAGCGGTTAATTCCGGTTTTTATTTTTAAGTCCTATCATTTGCAGGTAATAAAGACATTAGTTTTGTCTTAGTCTGTACAGTAGGAACAGACCCTTCAGTATCATGTAAATGCAGGATTATTGTAAGTCCGTAGCAGACTGTTTGTAATGGTTGGGCATTCCTTCCAGTTGTAGCTTCCTGTGAAGTTGTCACAAAATCTGCGTATTTCCGCTAGGTGAGGATGGGGAGTCTGTATGCTGCTCTCCAGAAAAACGCTTCAGTGTCGTATTATTATCTGCTCTTAGGCAATGTGGTATTTTGGGTGACCATTGTAGTAGAACTTTGACATTCTCAAGTACAAAAATAAACTAAAAATAAATAGAATATGAAGTTGGTGATTAACTTTTAAATGGGTGTTGATCGTGGGCAGACTTAAAGAAACAGTTCTCTTGCACCGGTTGAGCTAGCAGAGCTGAGATATAAAAAGAAATAAAGTTTACAGAGAAGGAAGATCAGCAAGAATTTGCAAAAAAGGCACCATGGAGCCTATGTACTACTAAGAATTTTTTTCACTGCTTGTCTTGAGAAACAGTTTTGGAAAACTGTGGTGAAAGACAAATCAAAGACGTGAAATTGAAATGAGCCATTGATCCAATACTCTTCAAAACGCATGAATGCTTTTTAGGTTGTTGGTCATCATGTTTTAGATGACTATGCCATATCTGAAATTAAGGGTCAGAAGGGTTGCTCTAGGTGGGAAGAGGTCATATTCTTGGAAAAACTGCTGTTCTAATGTAACAGTGAGATTAGTTTACAGGAAATGTGCAATTTTTTACTGTGAAAAAGACTGCTTAATTAAAAGATATTGTAAATTATTCTATGGAGAAGTATCTTTTCACAGAATTTAATCTTTAAATATTGCATTTTGTTAATCTCTGAAAAATGTACTGGGGAAACATGAGTTAAGCGTGGGTGAGGAGTTAGAGCGGCAGACATAACTACATTAGCATCAGAACTTGTAGTCATTAGAGTTGTGTTTTTTTAATCTCAAAATTGTTCAGGTTCAAATCCTATGAAGGGACTCATTAACTATGTGTGAAAGTAGGTTACATGCATTAATATATAAATATGATTAAGTTTTTTGGTTTTTTTTAAGCTTACTCACCTTTTCTCCTCGGGCTTGCAAGATGTAGAGAACCAAAAATACACGTACCTAGCTCTTGTATGGCACATTAAGAAACACATTTGTACTTCCTACCTTTGCAGAGCCTAATTTTTACCTGCTGCCTGTCTCTTTTCTTTTTATCACTCCAGGATCTATCTCTTAGTCCAGCTGGTCTTCACATTGGGTAGAATTGGTCAGGTAGGTTGCCAATGATGGAGCATTACGTTTCCAGCCAAAAGTAATGTTTCAGTGGCTCTTTTTGGAGATAAGATTAATCTCCAGTCTGCACCTAGTCTATGCATGTCCTGTTTATTTGAAAAACCAACACTCAAAATAAAATGATTGGTTTAGGTTTCTATATAAAGAGTTATTGCAGGAGACTCAAGAATTTTATGTCCTTGTATTTTACGGGTAGATGATTCCAAAGCGTGCTCTGGTACCAGAGGCTGTTACACTCTCCAGATGCCAATTGATTTGGGTCTCTCTCATTTGAAAAATTCCAAGATAAAGCTCAGAAAAATCCATTAACTAATTTCAGAAGTAAAACTTGGAGGAAGAATCAGTAGATATGTGAAACTTATACTCGGCAGTGAAGAAGTGGAAGTATGAGTTGGCGTGGTGTTTTCTGTATCTGGCTGTGTCATTATGTATTGTGGCTGTGGGCAAGTCGGTAGGCGAGTTCAGAAGCTGTGTAGGGTTTGCATGAATGCTTAGTTTAGGGTGTGAGTAGGAAAATAAGTAGGCATGGACTTTCTGAGGGGGCGGTTGGGTGTGAGCAGAGTCTGTGTGTGCTGAAGGATTTGTGCAGCCACAGAGAGGAGCGTTACCTGCTTTTTAGTTTTGCATGGAAGCTGTTTGGCTGACTGCTTATGAGTAGGACACTTGTAAATTATAGTGATGTGCCTTCCCTCTAGTTATTTGGCAACGGGATTATCCATGCAGCTCAAAAATGGCAGCTTCAGCGGGGAGAGGTCGAAAGACGTGAAGGGGATACAGAAACACGTGGAAGTGTTACTGGTGTTGCGGGTCCCATCTGCCTTTCTTGTCCATAGACTAGCTTCTGCAAGCACAGAAAAAAAATAAATGCCTGTTTCATGAATAAACTTTCAGTCTGTGGGACCAGTAAGACTCTTAATTTTTGTGGTAGTTTGATTCTTGAGGTCTTGCCTCAACTGCTTAATGCCAAGTTGCTTGTAGCTCTCCGAGGGCAGTGAGGTCTGGGGTGGTTGTGTGAATTCCTAGAGAATTGCCTTATATGTACAGGTTAATCTAATCCCTCTGTGTGCCCCTGGAGCAAATCCTGTCATTTACAAAACACAGAAGTCTTCCTGCATATCTCTAACATCTTGTGGTATGTTCCTGAGCCTGAGAAAAGGAGGATTCCTCAGGAAGAGACTGCCATAGGACAAAGTGTGGTTTGGCTCAAAGTGATGTTGCTGTGCATCCCAGAGAAGTTAAATTTGAGCCAGGTTAGCTCTTAATTTTCTCTTCTGTAACAAATCAGCCAGAAGCCTGCACTTTAGCGTTTTAGCTTTTTTTTTGGCACTTTTTGTCCTGGCAATTAGCCTAATGTAGGTACAATTCTATTGCCCGGGTTTAATTTATTTAGTTTGTGAGCCTAGTGTAATGTCTGGTGGCGTAAGAGTGCTTTTACCAGAATAAACCATGCTTGCACTAGTAAGTTTGGCCTAAGTTATAGCATATATCCGCAAACCTTCTGTAGGATAGATTTGGTCCAAGTATTCCTGGTATCCTCAACAGCAGCAGCAGATGTTCTCATCCGAACAGATCCGTCACTGTCTGGCATGAGCTGTTCCTGGCCAGCTGAAACATGCAACTCCTAATATTTTGCTAGCTTACTGTCTGTTTGCCTGTATCGCAGGGAGCATGCGGGAGCTACCTTAACAAAGAGGATATTTAAGCTCCAATTCTTAGATGAACTTAATGTTGTTACGCAGGGATTGTGCTGCTGTATTAGAAATTAAATTAACACATTTTTGTTGTCTCAGCAAGTTTTGTCTTTGGTTTTCACACATCTGTGTGAACAGATTACAGATGTATTCTATACTGTATGTATTCTATACTGTTCTAAGGCTATTCTAGCTTAGTAATGGACTAGTAATCATATTTTCATCTTTTTCCAGATGAGCATAATATAGCTAAACAAAAATAAAAATGTAAAATTAAGTTCATGTTATTTTCCAGTTACTTGTAAACAGCTGTGCTTCTTGTAAATTGGTTTTGGTCAGAAACAACCTGACAGCATTTGCATCTTCTCACTTGTGCTGTTCAACTTTCTGACATCCCTAAAACATTGCAGACCTTGTAGGACCCTTGCACAGCCACGAAACTGTAACCTCTCTGCCAGTGCTGAGTAGGACACAGAGATGTGGTGGGACGTGTCCCCGGTCACTGAACTCCTGTCCTTTCCTCTGCGGGCTGGCGCTTGGAGCGTTTTGAGTTGTCGTGAAACCGTGAGGCAGTCTGCTGAGACACCGTCCTTGTGTAAGCGTGTCTGTGAGCGTCCCTAGGTGCTGGTATGAAAAGTGGGACGGGCCGTCCGTTCTGCAGCGCGCTGCAAAGGTGCGACTTGGCAGTTTTTCTCGCACTTGTTAAACAATCAATATTGTAGAGCAAGGCGAGGTAGAAGCCACTGCGTGCCAATAGCTTCTGCTGCTTATTTCCTGATACCGGTTTGGGTTTTATTGACATTTATAGAGAGCTTTTATAGCGTTTCAAAACTTTTTCTAGTTGGGACTAGTACTGAAGTCACGAATACAAACCACTGCTGGAGCTGGGAGGTGTTTGGTTGTCAAGACCTTGCGCTCTCAAGTTCTGGTTTAGCCGAATCGCGCTGTGCTCGTGCCAGGTCTTGTTCCCTCTTCACCGGGTGTGCAGGACAGCGCTGTGGTAACTGCTTTATCAAGGAGGGATCTAAAGCCATGTCGTCTTCAAGGTTTCGTAGGAGAAGTTTGTTTCTGGCAGTCTCCTCGGAACTTTACAGGCTGCCCTGGCAGCAGGAAGTCAGGAACAAATCAGGTCACAGTTCGCTTCCAGACTTTTAAAGCTGTTTTTTAAATTAGGCATAGTTTTGTTTTGTGGTTTTTTTTTTTTTAAATGAAACTAAACTGTCACCTGTGATGTTTTAGTGATAACTGAGTTGTAAAGTCTCTCTAACTTTGAGAAGCAATCAAAATAGTTGGCTTGTCCAGAAACTCTCTGCCTGGCATAACTCGGGAGAAGTGCCTAAATGCACGTTATGTTTGGATAAGTAGTTGAGGGGCAACAGTGATAAAGGTATGTTAAAAGCTTATGGTTTAAAAAGGGATTTAAAAATCGCTATACCAGGCTTGAATGGGGAGTTGTTAATTATATTCCTGTTCCAACAAGCCCCTAAAGATGGCCTGAAGGGAGGAAGCCATAAGGCTCTCACCCAGCTCAAAATAGTAAGAAAATACAGTTGGGCTGCTCCTACACGTCAGGCAAAGGGAGAACTGGAAATCAGAGCATCTTGTTTCCGCAGGAGAACTTGAGATGAAATTTCTTGGCCTTTCTTTGTATCTGAAGGTGCGCAGTTCATCTGCGTGCCTGATGTAAGAGGCGAGTTGGGGTGGAAGGAGGTGTGGCAGGATGGAGCTGCTTGGGGTGGCTGGGTAATTTATACTCTGTAGGTTGCCTTTACACCTGCATTAATTGCCTTGTTTGGCAAAACTTTTATTATTAAAAGAACTTTTTTATTAATAATTTTTCTTGCACGCTTTAAAACGTGTTTTGTGGCTGGAGCAGAGCTGTTCTGAAGGCGCTCATGTGTCTGGAGAAAGATCTGGAGTTGATGAGTCTGGACTTCTTGATTTGTGGTGTTTTTTTTTTTAACCTGTTTTGTTTGCATTGGTCTCAGCTGCAGTTACAAAAGGAACTTCCTCCTCGCGTGGACTGACAAATATGAAAAGTAACTAATGGTTTTAAAGAATTTGTTTCTTCACACTCTGTTCAGGCCTCTTATTTCATGTATTGTACAAAGCTTTCTCTCTGTCCTGGTATTGAGTACCAGTGTAGCGTTACCTATACACAGGGGAGTCTGCAGTCTCCTGTTTGTCTCCCGTATTATATCTATGCCACTGCTTAATATTTCCAAGAAAACAAAAAAACCCCCACTTTTATGGACAGCTCCGAAATTGCTTGTTGCCTATCAAGGAAATACGTTCTTAATACCATGTAGTTAGTGGCTGGTTTATGTCCTCAGGCACGTTGGTTTACATCTCCTGAACGACTTTAAGCTGCCTAGTGCAGCTCTTGTTGCTCTTTGTGGACACGGTTAGTACTCTGAATTGCAGACTCTTGGCTCTTCCTTCTTGTGCTGGTGAAATCCGCACTCCTTGTTCCTTTTTCCTCTTGGCTGTGTCATCACTTTCCGTGATAGTCTTGCATATCTCCATTTTTTAGCTCCCGGTGTGTCCGGAGTTCTGGTGCCTTCCTCCGTTGGATTCCCAAAGAAACGCAGTGCTTGTCACATCTCCCAGCTGTCCCACGATACTACTCATGCGCTTGTAATTTTGTCCATTCAGCTTCATACTGACCAGCGATTATAAAAATCTTTCTCTGACTCTGATGTTTATTTCTCCCATGTGCTATAAGGGTAAATGAGGTATAAAAACCTGATTAAACCAAGTTTACTCAGCAGGTTCATTGGTGTTTTCCAAATATTATTTTAGTAAGTCACAGGAATGTCTGGATTATTAGAGACACACTACACAGAATTGCATTTCTTAAATATATTTAGTGGTAAGTTTAACAGCATGGGTATGGTACTGTACTTGTTCCTTCTAAAAAAGCATTTTTAACAAGTTTAAAAACAGTTAATTTGAAAGAAGACCTATTTTCAAGTAAGATACAGTTAATTTCTTGGTTTAAAACTGTGTTCCAGAAATGTCATCCTCTGCTTTTCCGAGGAAGTCCTACTTCCAAGTTTCTACCTAATAGGTGTAACACTAAATTTTCAGCTGATGTGGTCTGGAAATCTCATGAATCGCCTGTTTAGTGAGTGAACTTCAGTGTCACGTGTAGCACAAAAATGGCATAAATATGATACAGATTGAGTTACTTAAGGAGATGCTTTGATGAGTGTCCCATGCGAGCCAGCCTGCTGCCCATTGAGGAACAGGGATTAGATATTTTTTCCCCACCTTTTAAAAACAAAGAAAGAAAAAAACCCAAACCCACCTTTCTAAACCCAGTGGCGAGTATTTCTAATACAAGGAGGTGCATCATAGATCTGTGCTTCACGTGAGAAGAGCTGAACAGCCAACTGCTGAACCAGGTCTACTCGGCTACACGCGTAGATGAGGCGAGCGGCGCTTCATGCCGCGTACGAGGTGCACGGCACGAACCGTCGGTGCCCAACAGCCAGCTCCTCTGCATTGCTTGTGATTGACTTGTTTGTACGCTCAGCTGGTACAGTTGGTTGGTTGTTTTCCCAGTTGGCTAAAAAAACCCCAAAGTAAAATGAAATGGCAGCTGCTGCTGAGAAGCTCCAAGAGTCCGTTCTTGGGGGACTGTGTTCGTCAAGTGTGTGTTCTGTCTACTTAGGGCTAACTCGCGTGTTTAGGCAAGACGTGCTGGTTGAGGGTAGATTTCCAATTTAGATTACAATCTAGATCTGGATGAGCTCAGTGTAGTCAGAGTAACTTCAGATTTTCGGGGTAAACAAGCTCTTCGCTGAGCGAAGCCCATGAGCCCTGTACACGTCCCCTGTGCCGCTGCTGAAGGAATTGCTTTGTTCTCTTTCTCATGGCGGGGGGAAAGCCTTACGTTTTTGCCTGACTTAAACTTTCCAACAGATGAAAAAAATGAAGTTATTCCTAGTTGTTGTTTCTCTTAAACCAAGCAAAGCAACTTCTGCAGGTTTTTGTGCTGAGCTGTTAGGTGGACTACTTTGCCTTGAGACCTGAAGTTGCAGTTACAGATAATCTTAAGAAGAGAGGCATACGAGAGGCATAGCCAAAATCCTCTGAGAGCTGGCACCTTTTGCAGGGTGTGGTGAAGACTGTCTTTTATGTGTGCTGCTAAAGGCCAGGGTGCGACCTCAAAGAAAACCTTCTGATTTGGTTGTAAAATATCTTTTTGGAGGATGGCAGTGGGTGGAGTGAACTGCTGCATCATGGTTTTGTGTCTGACCTGTTTAATAATGGGATTATTAAGGTTTTTTGCATGCACAAACACCAGCTTTCATGGGAGAAAATGTTGCAGGGATAAAGGCAGACAAATGAAAAAACTTCACCATTAAAATGGTCAATCCTAAGTAGGACTTAATTAGATTTAACATGGAAAGCTCGTACTCAAAAGACTCGAACCTACGTAAGGAAGCCCAGATCAGGAGGAGACTAAATTGACCGTTTGTTTGCATCAAAAGCAGAGTTTTTAAGTTTTCTCCTTACGGATGCAAAATCTCAAAGTACTCGCTTGTCATTTTTGGGACTGAGTCATCCCTGTGAGCGTGTTTTAGGTTTGGTGCATGTCTTTGCTGGAAATATTTGTTGGAGGTATAACTCCATTTTAAAATGCTAATGCTCTCTGGAGAAGGCCAAAACACTGGTGCAGGTAAAGGATATATCATCAAAACCCCATGTTATTACTCCCTGGTTTGGAACGACGGCTTTGCTACTCTAATACTAAGGTTTGCTAGTGTGGCAATATTGGCAAAGCTTGTGTAGACTAGCTCTTACGGTTAATCCGGGGCAAAATCATTAATTTGGAAAGACAGCTCCTTTCAAAAAGGCAAGTGTTTCCCTCTTGCCTCCTGCGGTTTTGCTCCTGACACCCTGCTCCAGCTGTGTAAGTAGGTCAGCGACCTGCGTTGTTTGCAGTGCGGTGACGGCAGAGCAGGTAAAAGTTGTGTTTTGCAAAGCATCAAAAACAAAGCGTGTCTTTTGTTTCCCAGATTTTTTGATTGTTGTTCACTGTAAATATCGTAAACCTGCTTGAGGTGAATGTGGTCTAGAGCATTCTCATTTACAAAGGCACAATCTTTGCAGACAGATGTTTTCTTTACCTGCTTAGGTACCAATATGCCAGCACTCTGAGGATTAAAGCATTCCAAGAGTTAGACTGTTGTTCTCTTTATAACTTATGTTACCATTGTAGAAACACATCGGTTGTCTTTTCATAACAGTGCACAAATAAGGCAGAGGTTTTAAAGATAAAAATATTCCCACAGAATTCTGTTTGAGTCAGGAAAGCAAGCTTTATCGGTGGTGGCTGAATTCTTTGTTTTGGTTTTCATTTTGTTTGTTGTTTTGTTTGGTTGGGTTTTTAAAAAATTATTATTCCCCCTCCTGTAAACTGTCACCTGTGAAAGGTAGGAAGAACGTGTTTTCAGACACATGGACCCTTTCTCAATGTGCTTCCCGTGCATCTTAACTGTCCCACAACAGTGCTCTCACAGGGACTTGGCTGTAAGGTTGCAAGTATGGCTATGTGTTTTTCTTTGTTTTAAAATTTCTTTTAAAATGAGAGGTAAGTTGGAAGATCCATCTTCATTTTAACAAGAACTGTGAACAGTCTTAAATTTACCTGTTGGGGTTTTTTTGAGTTATTTGAATCTGTTTTATGCCAGTAGATGTGAATTGTGACTCCTAGCAATATCAACATTTGTTCTTAAGCCCTTCTTTTCATTTTAACGATTTACCTTGCTTATATTGTTGCTTACATATACAGAAGAGGTATTGGAATTTTTTTCCCCATTCTGCCTTATGTAGTGTCATTTGAGATGACTCATTAGGATTGTATTCCTTAAGTGATGCGGAAGAGCAGATTCTAAATTTGTCACACAGACACACAACATCAAAACACAACATAAACCCACTTGTTCTTATGCCACTTGCTCAAGGTGTAGTATGTGCCAAGCAGTTTTCCTAACAAGGTACAAGAGGTTGGGGTACATTTTATGCATTTATAGAACACTATTTATGTTACTGGAAGCAATTTCAACTTACAAGGATGATCTTAATTAAAAAATGGAAAACATCCTTTTAAAATATGTACAGAGTCACGCTGCTAAAATTACATTACTTAAGAAAACAGGATGGCGAAGTTGCCTTGTTTTGTTTCCCCCAGCTCTGTATGCGTCTCAGCCGTGCTCTGCTCCCAGCTAATGGGTTTTTTGGTTGGCTGTGGGGGTTTTATTTCCTTCTAAATCTTGATGTTCTTGTCTTTCATCTGAATTAAGGAAGGCCGAGGCAGCCTTTTCTGCTGTGGTTTGGCAACTTAGAGTGCTTTTAAAGTAATTCGAAATGTTGTCCGGAGTAGGAAGCTCTCACATGCATGTGTTAGAAGCAGCCGTGCTGCAGCTGGGCACGTCTCTGCACCTTGGTTGCAGATTGCCACTTCCAGTTTTCTGCCACCCGAGTCATAGGCTGAATAAATCACCATGGGGAAGAGCATGGTGGTAAGAAAACATCCTCTTTCCTGGCGTGCTGACAGATTGGAAAACCTCTGCTTAAGCGTAACTAGAAACGTTTTTTCTAAAGTGAAATTTGATAGAGGACCAGGGTTATGTATTTCACAACGTGCCGTCCACTCTGTCTTTCTGAACTGGGAACAAACGTGTGTTGAAATGTTCTCCTTCTGTCTGTTGCATGTGCTATGACAAGGGTGCCCAGACCTCTGTTCGCTAGTGAGGTGTGGGTGCAGGTAACAGCTGATGCTGGGTGATGCAAGAGGAGGCACGGCTCCTTGCCCTCTGCTTACATACCTCCTACCTTTTTTCTCCTCCTTCAGCTTTCTTTCCACATTAGACTCACAATTTTCTATCTTAAACTTTTCCAGCCCCAAACCTGGTTATAATATGCCCTTGCATGATTTTTTGCCTCCCCTCTTCCCAACAGCCAGTACCTCCAACTGCCGTTTGGGAATGGTTCTTATGTCATAGCTCAGAAATCTTTGTTCCAAAATAAATAACCTTGTAGTTTATTAACTAACAAATTGAAGTTGTGACAGATGGATAACTACTGCTTCTCAGAACAGATGACAGAAATAAAGCTTAGTCTGAACTGGGATGCATTTGCATAAGGAGAATATTTACCCACATATGAGTATCTGTAACTTTGAAATCAATCAGTTTGTTCTCAAGGTTATTTTTCTGCTTTGAGTTTGTGTTTTGGGCTTGCATCAGTGGGTGGTTTGTTTCTTTTCAGGTTAACAACTGTTGATGCCTAAGAAAGTACACAGTAATTAGAACATCTAGCCTGATAAGACCCAAAAACTCTGAACAACACTTTCTTGTTACTAGGAGGCGTCAGTGTAAAGTCCATGCAAGAGGTGATTTAGCTTGGGTGTGTACGGGTGATGCTAAGATGAAGGTTAGTGATAAGTAGCACTAGTCCTTTCCCTAATCTCCCCATTCGTGCTGGCATGCAACATGTTTATGACATGCCTTGCATCTGTTTTAAGCCCCACAATGTGTTGGACTACCCAGGTTCTGTGTAGATACCGCTGTGTATTTGACCATGCCAGCTACTCATATGTTCTTGATTCGTATGAAATACAGATACCATCTGACTGTCTCTTTTCTGGTGAAGGAAGCCAGGCGCTGCAAACCTTGATACACTTGATGTTAAACTAAAAGAAAACACAGTTTCATCCCAGGAAACAAGATACAGCTTTCATTACAAACCAAGAAACCCAAAACTCGAGCATAGTCAGCATAATTAAAATTGCGGTAGTTTGGATAGGCTTGAAAATGTGTGTAAAGAAGCCTTGATGCTGGGTTAGAGTTGAAAACACGTGTTACTCTGTATGTATATGCTCTTTCGTTCATTTGGAGTTGTAGGCATGAAAAATGCGCGTTCCACGCAAGGATGGCGCGAGTTGAGATGCACATTGTATGGGATTGCTTAAGCCGTATATTCAGTTTAGAAGTTTTCAGCTGACAAGTTGCAAATCAGTGTCTGCTATTGCAGCACGTGCTTTATTGGAAGTCAGGTAGACTGTTTAGAGAACAGGCTTAATTTTTCTAATCTCCTTCCAAGTGTTAGGAAGTAAATAAACCATTTCCTAACCCGTATTATATTGTTGTTGTTGTTATTTGTATTATAACTTGTGTTAGGTGCTGTACAAACACAGAATGAAGGAGTTTAGCTTCAGACCTCGTACAGTCGTGCGTATGCATCAGAGTAGCGTTATCTCCCAGACATCTGCCCGTTCTGCTTGCTGGCAATGGGTCTTGCAGCATACAAAAGCGTTGTGAAAACAAGACCACAAATATGATTAAGTTCAGGGCTAAAATTACCATCCTTATTCACACTTCAAAATAGCTCCTTATAGACTAGGGTTATATTCGATGTGAGTTGTATCTTATTTTGTGAGAAACTAATTTATTCTGATATGAGTAAGTGAAGCAGAATCTGCCCTTAGCTAAGTCCTATTTATGTGTTTACTTAGCATGAGTGTGGATAGCGGAAGACTGTGGCAAACTGGACACTTTCAGCTTAGCAAAGCCACAGCTTTTCACATTAAGAAACTAATTATATCTAAGAATATATTCAAATGAATATAAAAATGTTTTTAAGGCTTTTATTTTAATGCGCTGTGATACAGTTGTAGATATCTATATATACACAGAGGTAGTGAAACAAGTTTTCTGGTCTTTATATAATGCATTCTTTGTTGCCTAAAGTGTGGAAAAAAGATGTTCAAAATTCTCTTTTAGCTCTTGTGGCTGTTTTCATTGGACTGGCGGACACTGCTCCCTTTTGAACACTTAAAGTTGTCTTTCCTGGAAGAAGTGTTTGCACTAACAGATGATGGAAAGCAAAGCTGTCTGCTGTATTATTATTATTTCCTCATCGTTTCCCCCAGTCCCCCTCCATGCTGTTCAAAGGCACATCAAACTGTTCCTGGTATTTTTAAAGACATTGCTCATAAGTGAAGCGTCCACTGATGTAGATGAGTATTTAAAGCTCGGCTGAGCAGCACATGGGCTGTTTCCTACAACTGTGAGTGCACAGTTTGGTTACAGCCAGGCATAGCATTAGGCTGATAACATCATAAACTACACAAAATGGTAATGCAATCCAAATATTTGTGCTGCCAGTATACTCTGATCACATCTGCCCACTGTAATTATTTTTTTTGCTTGTAAAGTGTTTCTTGTTTTGTTTTGGGTTTTTTTTCCACCTTTATCAAAGCAAATTCTTGTGTTTCATCTGTCAGCAGAGCTGCTGTTCTGTTTGAAGTTCTGAGTGAAGTTTTTGAATGCTTGTGATGAATGAGCTGAGAAAAAATTACTTTGGCTCTTTGATGCCATGGGTAGTTTGCAAGGCTAACGTATTTGTTCAGTTTGGTAATGTGATGAGCAATATTAGAGACCTTACATACATCCTTTTCATGCTCATTCAAGAGAGAGAATTTTCACATCATATTGTAAGGTTTTAACATCTGTTATAGCTCAAGTGATCCATAGCTAGCGTTTGTTTCTTCAGAAAACTGAGAGCAAGCAATGCCCAGGTCGTGAGCTTTTCTTTTTCTTTTCTTCTCTCTTAGAACAAAATTGAATTATAATCCTCCAAAGGACGATGGCTCAACGTACAAGATTGAACTTGAAGGGATATCTGTTGATATCATGAAAGAGATACTAGATTACATCTTCAGTGGGCAGGTATGGTATTAAAAAAAACTAGGCAGAAATTGAACTATTTGGCAAAATAACTTGGGTTTTAACACGGCTATCCTGAAAGATAAACCTATCGAGGTTTAAAGCTTTGTGGCAAAACTTCCGCAAAGTGATGTATCACACTGGGGCTGTGCATGTGAAGTAGAGGCAATATGCTCTGCTGGAGTTGTCTCTGCTCTTCTCGTGCAGTGGGGGAGGACTCCGAAAGAGTCAATGTCAAACGCTTGTATTAAAATTTGTGGCTACCTTCAGTAACCTGCTTTAAAACATGCAGTCTTTGACAGCTGTAGAAGAGAACTGGTTTGATAGCAATAGAGATTGAGACCCCATCACTGAACATTACGGTACGCGAGGCATCCTCCCTTACTGACCCTCACCCCACCTCTCCAGCCTGCTGTAGCTGACAGCGTGCCCCTGCAGATCTTTGTGCCGGTGGCCTTAGCAAGAATTCAAGTTGGTGTGTCCGGTTTATTCGGAACCAGACTGAGATTGCTGAACGAGTTTAACTTTCAGCAGAAAAAGAAAAGGCAGATGTGGCTTGAAATTCTCTCCTGGATATGCATTTTAAAAAATTATTTATTTATTGCAGCAAAATTCATTTTAGGTTCCCAGATTAGATGAGCAATTTTATGGTTACTTCAGGCGCGAAATTCTGCTTGGCACCTTCTGTCAAGCAGATACCTTTCCCTCCCTGTGTTAATTTATAAACGTGTAGTAGTCATATCATTTTCTTCTAGTTTTTACACTGGCGTTAATACTCCATTTTTCAGCCACTGAGAATGAGTGTAATGAATGCGGACATGTCATGAAACAAATGAGTGATGGTAGCTATAACTTCTAAATTAATTCTTGCAGATCAGGCTAAATGAAGAAACTATCCAAGATGTGGTACAGGCAGCTGATCTCCTGCTGCTTACAGACTTAAAAACTCTCTGCTGTGAGTTTTTAGAAGGTTGCATAGCTGCTGAGAACTGTATTGGTATTCGGGACTTTGCACTGCACTATTGTTTGCATCATGTTCACTACCTTGCCTCAGAGTATCTGGAAACTCACTTTCGCGATGTCAGCAGCACAGAGGAATTCTTGGAACTGACTCCTCAAAAACTGAAAGAAGTGCTGTCGATGGAAAAGCTCAATGTTGGAAACGAAAGATACGTCTTTGAAGCGGTGATTAGGTGGATTTCTCATGATTCAGAATCGAGAAAGGTCAGGACATCCAAATGTTTATATTTTGAACGTGGCCCAAATTGGTGTGTTTATTCTAGTCGGTGGGAACTTAAAATAGATACATTTCTTTCAGGGCTACTCTTGCACTTACAGAATCAGTTGAATTCTGCCTGAAACGCAGACGGCAGGTTTGCAGTAAAAGGGTGAAAGCTGTGTTGATGATGAGCCGATCTGCTCTCTGTATTATTTAATAGGCGTTAAGAAAAAAAGTACCTTTTTGGCATTTGATGATATAATCTTGTTTTTGTAGAGAGAAAGCAAGTAGCACGTTTGTAATGAAACTTTGAAGATTTGATGCATTTTCTTAATAGCATTGTGTTGTAGATTTTGTTATTACTTCCAAATATCAAAAATACTCTTAAGTTTTTGATAAATACAGAAGCATCTGTATGCACGAGTGCCTTGATGCTGTTCTGTAAAGTTTGGGGGGATTTTCTGGCATTTCTCTCTTTCTGTAGGTTCACATGAAGGATGTCATGTCAGCAGTGTGGGTTTCGGGCTTAGATGCAGCGTATTTACGTGAGCAGATGATGAGCGAACCACTGGTACGGGAGATCGTCAAAGAGTGCAACAATATTCCCCTCACGCCGCCCCAGCAGGGAGAGGCGATGCTGGCCTCCTTCAAGCCCCGGGGCTACTCGGAGTGTATAGTGACTGTTGGTGGAGAAGAACGAGTGTAAGTATGAAGTGGCACCACCGGTCGTCACAGCTGGTAAAAATACAAGTGTCTACCATTCATGGCACCTCTGAAAACACCGTGTGGAGACAATATGTGCACCTGAAGGGCTTATTACTCTATCATTTGAGTTTGTTTTTAAGTCGGTCAGACTTAAAAAATACCTTTGTGAATGATTCAGCAATACATATTTTGTGATAATTTTCTGACATTCAATATGTAGTAGACTTATAGTAGGACATGTTGTTTGTTCAGTAAGTGTTGGCTGGTTTTTTTTTTAAATGAATAGACTTTACTCAAAATAAGCCAAAACATTGGAGAAACACTTTTCTAATGATCTGAAAAGCATCTCTAATAAATCTTAAAAATAATGATCGTGTGCTTTAACTGTTTTGTTTATAATAGCTGTGGTTCCAAAAAAAGTCATTATTGGTGCATCTGAGAAGCCAGGTGAAAATTCCTGTTCCACACAATAATCCCTTCCTTTTCTTGAATACCCCTCACAGTAGAGGGGAGGGTTTTGTCCTGTTTAAGTAAGTTTAGCACTTAGATGTTTGCTCTTCGTAGAAGTGTAATAAAATACTCAAATAACATTTTGCACGTCAGTTTGTGGATCGCTTTACTCAGACATTACTAATACTCTCTATCAGTTCTTTTTAGTTTGTTCAAAGTTCCTTCATAAAAAACGTTACAGGCAGATACAGTACTATATGAAGTGCATTGCTTTTTATGTCTCCAGTCTGTACAAAAATAAATTTACCCATATTTGCTTTGGGGGTCTTCTCCTTATCAGGGAAGTGCCAGGCTTTATGAATATATATTAAATCATGAACAAGCAAGTTTCGGACACAGGTTGTTAACAGTGAACTCGTAAAACTCTGTCTTGTCTTTCTGTTTTTGTTTGTTCCCTCCCCACCCTGTGTTCAGATCACGGAAACCAACCTCAGTGATGCGGTGTATGTGTCCTCTTTATGATCCCAATAGACAGCTCTGGATTGAACTTGCTCCTATGAGTATTCCAAGGATCAATCATGGAGTATTGTCAGCAGGTAAAGGGGAACTTTGTATTTGTAAAGTCAATATTATGAAAACTTACCAGTGCCTCAAAATCTGAGATACAGCTTATAATAGTATTTTTTCTTTAAGATTGACTGCACTGGGGTTATTTCATGCTTCCCCTTTGTCTGTCCAAAACATTACTTGATTCTGTGAAAATCCCTGTCATCTGAGTGTCTTAAAACTATTCCCACAACATTTTGTGGGAATCTGCTACATGTGTCTCTCTAGGAGTATTTCATGTTTCAAGTAAATTCTAGTTGCTGCATCACTGAATATGTTGAAGAGTATCTGCAGGGGTAGGCTTGAGTCCAGATATAAGTATGTGCTTTACCCTCCCCAGTCCAGAGTTTGACCTGTGACTGGTCTGAATCTCTTAGGGAATTCCAGGATACAGCTCGCCAGTCGCGTTGTCTTGCTCAGTGTACAGGTGTGAGTCCTGTTTTTAAGATCATGTTACATTTTGTTTTACAGAAGGATTTTTATTTGTGCTTGGTGGTCAGGATGAAAACAAGGGAACGCTAAGCTCTGGAGAGAAATATGATCCAGATACCAATTCATGGAGTTCCTTACCACCAATGAATGAGGCAAGATCACTATCTAACTGTTGGGATTTAAGTTTTTACTTTGGCAAAATGTTGCTTTTCTTCTGCAAAATTTTATTCTGAATCTCCAGTCGCTTGCATCTTACACATTCAAAATCATGCTACAGACTGACTTCTGTTTATATCCTGTTGTTACGCTTGTGGTCTGATACTGACTGCCGGATCTGCAACAACTAAGCAGTTAGTGAAGAGCTAGCTATAAAGATGAACTACAAAATTTCAGGAATTTCATAATGAATCAATCACGTAGTGTACTTAATGTTCTGTGTACACTGGCCTTCTAAAACCAGAGAACTCTTAAATGGACAAAGGGATCAGACTGTGCAGAAAAGATGGAGAGAGGACTGGCCAACATGCAGAATTTGGCTTGCAAAGACATATTTAGGTTTGGTTTCAGTGAATGCTTCCTTCTTCATATTTGCATTCCATCAAAAACTAACAGTTTATTGTTTGTAAACATATATCCTTAATACAGCTGTGTTTTTATCTTCTTAAATCAGCGTTGGGTGTTTATTAAGAAATAGTTGTTTGCCACAGGGTCTTCCTCATTACAGTCTCTGGTTGGCAAAGGCCTGTAGTTTTGGCCACATTTGTAGTTACGATGCATTAAGTTTCCTGCTTACTATGAGTAAGGCTTTACGATACATTGTGTTTCCTGTTTACTGTGAGACTGAGGGTAGCTGAGCTCCTACGTACGAAATAGAAGACCTGCCTTTTCACAGATAATGGGTGCGAGTTTTGCTGCTGTAGAGACCTGAAAGCAACAGCTCCATTGTGGAGACCACCACTGTGCAAACTGAAATACGGCCAAGCTCTGTTCTTAGATTTCTGTGCGGTCTCTTTGGCTTTTGCTGCTCTGTCTTTTTTGAATACCCTTTGTTTTGTTTAGTTGAATAAATCAATAATCTTATTCTGGAGTTTAGGACTTTACAATTTCAAAACAAAACAAAAACCAGGCATAATACCAATATCACTTTGCAGGCAGATATGCTGAAAAAAGATTGTATTGATTTATTCACAGTGACAGTTATGTTTTACAATGTTGATTTTATTGATATTCCTTAGGCACGACATAATTTTGGTGTGGTAGAGATTGATGGAATTCTGTATATTCTGGGAGGTGAGGACGGTGAAAGGGAGCTAACTTCTATGGAGAGCTATGATATTTATAGCCGGACCTGGACCAAGCAGCCAGACTTGACCATGGTTAGAAAGGTAAGAACAACATCATATGTTATCGCATTACTTATTGCTAAATAGTTAATGCCAACATATATATTTTTCTTTTCAACCTGTTGCTTCAAGTAGAAGCTGTAACAAATAGTCTCAAAATGAAGTGAGGGAGAGCAGCTTCTTTATTTATATACCAAAACAAAACTGTGGCTGAGAATTTTTATGCACAGCATTGTTTGACATGCGGTACAGGCAGCCCAAATACATACGTGTGTGTATGTGTATACAGTTAGTTTTGAGCTCTCGATACTGTGAATTTGTGTGTAATTTTAGATGTACTTTTTCTTTTTTCCACAAGATTGGCTGCTATGCAGCTATGAAGAAGAAAATCTATGCAATGGGTGGAGGCTCCTACGGAAAACTCTTTGAATCTGTTGAGTGTTACGACCCTAGGACTCAGCAGTGGACAGCAATCTGTCCTCTGAAAGAGAGAAGGTGAGTGAAAATGGAAGGGGGGAGCTAGATTGCTGTGTACAACCTTTTTTAACACTCTGATGAGAGGAAGTTGTCCTTTCTCTGATGAATCCCTGAAGATGGCTGTCAGAGGCCCTATGAGTTTCACCATGTCTTTCTGAACCATGGTGGCCTGTAGTTAACATGTGGCCGAGTAAAGATAAGCATCCAAGCAATAAATATGAATTTTGTAGAAATACACCCCTGATGTTACAATTAATACTACCCTGATGCAAAATGAAAACCAGAAATTGTAGTTCAGCTGGAACTTTAGATTTTGAGCAGAGACAAATACTTTACTGTTTTGTTCTTTTACACGGTCTGAATTAAGTGCTTACAATTCATATTCATGACTCATCTAATCTTGTTGAACATATAAGGGGGGTTGTGTAGATAAATAAAAAAAAGTGGAAAAAAAAGGAGAAAGTTCAGAAGCATATATGAAATGGTTTTGTTATGTTGCATTTATTTTTTTTTTTTCTCATTTGGATTCTCAGATTTGGGGCAGTGGCCTGTGGAGTTGCCTCTGAGCTTTATGTGTTTGGCGGGGTCAGGAGTCGTGATGACAGTCAAGCCAGTGAGATGGTGACGTGCAAATCTGAATTTTATCATGATGAGTTTAAAAGGTAACTAGCTGCAGCTATAAAGATAGAAAATGTGTGCCTTACACACTCGCCTATGTTCCCCCCTGCCTTGCTCCAGCACTTCAAAGCATATTAGATCTTTGCCATGCGTCTCTGTGACTTATCTTACCTTTTATGATCCAGTATGGCTGTTACCAAATGTCCGTCTGCTTCAGTGGCTTGTCCCTCTAAGATACCAAGCCTAAAGCCCTGGGCCACCGTGTCGCTCTTAGGTGCCCCTGAACAGGAGACACACCTTGATCCTACGGGTAGCGTGCCTGGTTCTTCCCCTGCTCCCTGCGATTTCCCCAAGTGCAGGGTACTGCTGCCCCCCACCCGTACTCACGCGCTAGGCTCCTCGTGAGTGCCCGTGGAGGAGTGTAGGTGTGTACAGGGATACTTCTCCATGATCCAGTCCTATCTCTAGGGATTTGCAGCTGAGGGAATTCCTAAGCTAGGAATAAGAAATTTAATGCATTTTTGTTCCAAGCGTTTATAGCTGATTGCTTTTTGAACCCATGTAGGCTTTTGCCATAGGAAAGACACTATGAATGCTATGCATTCCACAGCCACCTTGACAGACTGTGCATGGCTAATCTCCCTTTGTTTCGAGTCTGCTTCTGATGACTTCATTTGTTATCTCTTGGCTCTGGTATTGTATTACTACATGTGTTAACTATTCAAAATGTTATGTTAGACAGAATTTTGTGTATAGTCACCTTATTCTTCAGTCATAACTGACAACCTTTGGTTCCTCCAGTGGTTTTTTTCTTGCATATAACTATAAATTGGATGATTCTCTTTTTTGTAAACTAAATTGAAGTAAGACTTTGTGGTCAGATGTTTCAAGGCTTGTTGACAGTGGAGGAGATTAATACGTCTGTATTACAAGTCAAGACTGATTTATTATGTGACCTGTATAAAAGCACACAAAAATAGAATAGCAGATATAAGTTTGTTATATAATTTTCTTGCAAGATGTAGATGTAAAGAGACTTTAATTTCTGTATGAAGAGGTCTTCTGTGTTGTTCAAAGTGATGCCCAAACTAGCTATAATCAAATGAAGCTGGAGAAAAACCACTCTTCAAAGTGGTTACAGGAAGCAGACAGATAAGAAAGGCTATTGCTGCTGATGCTCTCGAGCATTTATAGCCCTATGGGGCTGTGGGGAAATGCTAAAAGCTGATTAACTTTTTGGCAAGAGGTCTTTGAAAGGGAAAGAATTCTGGAAAGAAGTGCTCCCTTATCTCCTACTTGCTATTTTTAGTTGATTTGCCTGCAATATTTCCAGGTTGATTCTGTTCTTCAAAAAGTGGTATACAATAGCTCATGGTTCCTCACCGGCGACTGTAAACCTGTTTCACTGGTTGATACAGACTGGGCTTTCCTGAAGTGGAGGTTGAAAAAGCGCGGAGGTTCCAGCCTAGGTGCTGCAGGTGGGTCCCTGGTGCCACCTGCTGACTGCAGCACAGATGCCTGCCCGGCAGTATTTCTGTGTGCATTTGTGTCTTTGCTTGGTGGCATCCCAGAGGTATTACAGGATTCAAGTAAAATTATCATAAAAATCCAATTGTTTCAGGTCTTGTTCTAGCACCCCGTATGTTGTGTGCGTGGCACGAGGGCTGTGCTGGCCCAGAGGAGGGTGAGGCAGCAGCAAGTAATCCGAGTCTCGAGCTGCTGGAGGAGGCATGCGTTGAGGGCTGCTGAGATATTCAGACTTTGCCTTTCTGCTCTGCCACTGCACAGAATTTGAGCTTAGACATTTAACTCGGCATAAATTTGTGCCTGCACTGCAGGCGGTTCACAGGTTGTGTGTTTTCCTCTGGAAACGGAGGGCCAGCGAAGACCGGGGCGATGGCCACTTCTGCTTCTAGTGCTGCTAGCCGGGGTTTGTGCCGCTGCTCTCCGTTTTGGAAGGCCCCCAGTTCCAGCCCCGGGAGGCAGAAGGGGTGTTACTGGCCAGAAGAGGGTGCAGTGTTACAGCGCTGTGTGCTGGCGCTCCAGCTCGTGGGGTCTAACAGTTACCCCAAATTCTGGTACCCTCGCAGTGCTGTGCGGCATGGATGCCTTTCAGGGTGGCTGTGACCTGAGCAGTTGTACCGATGTGGAAAAGAGAGAAAAGAGTCATAAGGGGATTTCCGTTCAAAATGCAGTTAGCAAATATTTCTGCCTGCCAAATACTGAGACAAAATACTTTGTTGTCTGGTACTCTTCTTTTGAAGTAAGATTGAATCTGGAAAATTATCATAACTTCATTATAATAGTGTTTCACAAATATCAAATGAATGCCAAATGAAGGCAAGCTGACTCTCTGGAAAACATGAGGGTATTATTTCCTGAGAAAACAAATCTAAATCACTTTATTTTGAGTGAAGGATGAAAACTTAAATAATATGCTTCTCTTAATTCTGTAAAAACCTTATGCTAAATAAGCATAAGTGATGCTATAGATTTTACCACAGGTGGACAATCTGTCTCTCAGTTCCTTAGTGCATAGTTAATGTGATATATACACAAAGACTGATTCTTCATCTTAAACATTATCCAGTTGCTACAAGGTGATTAATTTATAATTGGTAAGTGCGTTTATTTTCTCAGCAATAGTTTCTGAAACAAATAAAGGTAACTAGTCCCTTCAAACCAGCAGCTTCAAAAAGTCATCATGAAGGCTATAAGCACCTTCAGACCCCACAGCGCATATTCTTTTTGTAGCGATAGTGGAGGGATAATACTGGAACTGTCAATGCTGAAATATCACACTGACAGTGTATGTGTGTGTTATAGACAGAAGTCCAAAAGTGGTGGGTTAAGAGAGATCTGTGGAAAGGAGGAATATGTTTGCAAGATCATTTAGCAGCAGTGGCTCAAAAGCACAGCCTATGAATTCTAGCAGTCTCAAACCAAAATTCATAGTGTTTTTTTAATGGTTACATATCGGTATTGCACACTTCATAATGAGCTACAGACTTTTCCAGCTGTTTTTAAGTAAGTGCAGAAGTCCATTATGTTCACTTTCTTTTTGAACAGAAAGAATTTTTTGTACTGTGAGTTCAGCCATCAGATATTGTTGGTTTACAGGTACGTGCAGGAAGGCACACGTGTGTGATCTGCATCGTTCTTCATGTGCCTCAGCTCTCATCACCTGGGAATACAGCATCTAGCACCGTCCCAGGCATCCAGAGTCCATGAGGATCTGAGTTATGGGTTTTACTTAGTGTATATGTCTAAGTATGTACTTACATCAGTATATAAACATATTAATTCATATAAACCGGCATAATTCTGGCTTGAATTGGATTAAAGGACTGAAGTTTAACTTGTTTAATATTGCTTACTTTGACAGTAACTTACTCCAGAATAACTCACAGTGCACAGTCTTTCAAAACTGTTATTCTTAACCGTGACGTGGACTTTTCTAAAGACTAGGAATATACTGAGATCGTCACACTAGCAAAAAAATAAACATTGAGACTCCTGTTAAGCTATACTGTATAAACAAGTAATAAAATAAATGAAGTGAGACAGAATAGTAGCATACACATAAAATGTGGACAGAATAATGTAGAAAATAATTCTCATATTTGAACTACTTCTGTAACTGAGATTTTTCCATTAATAACTGTCTTTAGAGTCATGTGCATGGGTGAATTTAAGTGAACTGAGGATAGAAAATATGTACGTCAGACTGCAGGTTTTTTCAGGGTGTAGATTTTTTTTCAAAGGCTATAGATTGAGCTCTGTGTGCATTGTATCCTGTTCTTTAAAATATCGATCAAGCTAAAAATAATTCTAAAAAATGTGAAAGTGGGAGATGGATATGTAAGGATATCCTTCACTCAATGACCCAGTGTTGGTCTACTCCATAAGAAGCAGGAAATCTTAACTACATATTAAAGACCTCGATGGGTCAGTCTTTCCTTCTACCAGAGTTCGTAATTCATAATATGCCTTTTTGTGTCACGTAGGTGTGTGGAGAACTGGATGATGTCTGTGCACACTGGTTTTTTTTTTCCTTTGCAGTGTGGATATTTGGAAATATTTAACAGAGCACAAATTGGCTTTAGGATTCTTTGCAAGAGCTGTTGGTGGAGCTCTGTCCTTGAATATAGCTGCTGCTGCCTTTCACTGGTGGTCTGTAAGTGGGGTAGGCTTTCTTCCTTCTTTTCACGAGCTCCTGGTTCAAAAGCATTATCAAAATTTGGAGGTATTGAGGGGGATAAAAGTGAGAGATACTTGTTCAGAAGCAATACTTGGTAAAAACTCCTTAAAAATATTCTTTTTGCTGCTGGAACATCATAAAAATAAGGAAATGCTTTCAGCGGTATGTAAATAGTAAACTAAATAATCTTGTAACGTAGTATGTGTAATTAGGAAGCTTCTTCCATTTAGTGTGCAGGAATTTCATTAAAAGAAAGTGCTTATGCAAATGTAATGAGAAAACTAACTAGCTGACTGATAGTGCTGTCAGATGAGAGGAACACGGAGAAGATTTTCATTCATTTGTAGGCATCCTTCCACAGCTGGTGTGAGCTTGAGGTGACGTGTCTGGAATACGTTGGTTCTGTATCGCATCTCTATTTACTTCCCACTTGGAAATAAAACAGTTACCATCCTGCTTATTAATTACAGCAGTATGGATGGATTTTTTTTTGTTTATATCATTTTAAGACTGAAAAAAATCAGGATTCCTTCCCCTTTTTTTGATTTGAGTGGAAGCATATTTCAGTTTCAGAGCAGTCCTTTCTGTCTGTTGGTTACAGAGATGCCTTCTCCCCTGCTACTCTCGGATTCGGTTTGAGTAGAGCCATCCCAGGGAAGTACGCAAGAGTTATGTTCCAAGGAGTGTTTTCAAATTCCTGAAGATTGTGAATTTTTTGTCATGGTGTTTTTTCCATGCTGTTCAAACAGCAGGCACAACCCACATTAAGCTGGAGCTTAGTCAAATTCTGATGAAACGTGACCCCTTGCCCTTCCTGTCTTTGTTCCTTCCGAGTTTTAACTGCTAAAGCTGCTGTAAGCGTTCCTGAAAAGTTGTGCCTGTTTTTTAAAATATATATGTTGAGAAAGGTTGGGAATGAATTTTCACAAGCAACTACAGATACTTTAATATTGTCCTTTCTTGATGTGCAGTAGGAAAATGCTTGGGTCCCACACTGTAGTGGGTTTTTTAATTTAAACCCCGAAACCTTGAATATCTAATGCAGACAAACTCCTGAAGTTCACGTGTTTTCCAAGCTCAAACTTGATCAGTACCTAGACTAAACTCATCTAACTTTGTTTTTTTCCCTTCTTTAACATGGTCCTGTGTTTACTACTTTAAAAAGAAAGAAAAAAAGAAAGAAAAGAAATTGCAGTCTTCCTCCTGCATTTCATAGAATCATAGAATAGAATGGTTTGGGTTGGAAGAGACCTTTAAAGGTCATCTAGTCCAACCCCCCTGCCATGGGCAGGGACATCTTCAGTTGGATCAGGTGGCTCAGAGCCCTGTCCAACCTGACCTTGAGTGTTTCCAGGGATGGGGCATCTACCACCTCTCTGGGCAACCTGTGCCAGGGTTTCCACCCTCATTGTAAAAAATTTCTTCCTTCTATCTAGTGTAAATCTACGCTTTTTTAGTTTAAAACCATTCCCCCTTGTCTTGTTGCAACAGGCCTTGCTAAAAAGTTTGCTGCCGTCTTTCTTATAAGCCCCCTTTAAGTACTGATAGGCTTCAGTAAGGTCTCCCCGAAGCCTTCTCTTCTCCAGGCTGAATAACCCCAACTCTCTCAGCCTTTCCTCATAGGAAGGCGTTCCATCCTTCTGATCATTTTTGTGGCCTCCTCTGGACCCGCTCCAACAGGTCCACGTCTTTCTTGTGCTGAGGGCTCCAGAGCTGGACGCAGTGCTGCAGGTGGGGTCTCACCAGAGCAGGGTAGAGGGGCAGAATCCTGTCCCTTGACCTGCTGGCCATGCTTCTTGTGATGCAGCCCAGGATACGGTTGGCCTTCTGGGCTGCGAGTTCACGTTGTCAGCTCGTGTCCAGCTTTTCATCCACCAGTACCCCCAAGTCCTCTTGGCAGGGCTGCTCTCAATCCCTTCATCCCCCAGCCTGCATTGATACCGGGGGTTGCCCCAACCCAGGTGCAGGACCTTGCACTTGGCCTTGTTGAACCTCATGAGGTTCACATGGCCTCACTTCTCAAGCTTGTCCAGGTCCCTCTGGATGGCATCCCATCCCTCAAGCATGTCAGCCGCGCCACTCAGCTTGGTGTCGTCTGCAAACTTGCTGAGGGTGCCCTCGATCCCACTGTCTATGTCATTGATGAAGGTATTAAACAGTACCGGTCCCAGTACGGATCCCTGAGGGACACCACTTGTCACCAGTCTCCATCTGGACATTGAGCCTTTGACCACTAACTTCTCTGCCACTTACTCAGTTGTCGTAATTCTAGGTAACTTGGTGTTAAAAAGCAGTGAAAATACTGTGTCCTCTTCCCACAGTAAGGAAAGGAAGCTGATGAAATATGGTGAAAGCTATTTTGCTCTTTAACAGAGTTTCTGAATCAGTGTAGAGGACTTCTCCTTTTCTGTGTTCTTAGTTCATCTGTCATCCTCTGTGACAGCTACAAGCCATTCCCTTGCTTTCTGCAGAATCTTAATCCTTCAGTGTATAGCACAGACGAAATAATGGACAGCTAATCCTTTCATTTGGCCTTTAAAAATTGATCTCTCCCTCCAAGAAAACTGATACGTAGCAGCCTCCCCTTCAGTGCCAGGAGAGGGGCTTACTTCTGAATCATGGGTTAAGATAATGCAGAATTTTCAAAGGTCAGCAGTATCCGTGAGGATATTTCCTAACTGTTTTCCTCAAATTAACCAGGTATGGCCATGTAAATACATGGGATGCTTTTCAAAGGTTTTTTAAACTTCCCTGTTCTCTGTAAATTATTTAATGAAAGATCTAGGAGCAGTCACCTACAATAGCGTTGATTTGTATTTCTTAGGGTCTATAAATAGTAACTGTGACAGCATCTGCGAAAGCGCAGCAGCATTTTGTAGAAATTTGTTTCAGAACCATAGAGAGGATGCTGACAACTCTAGATAAATGGGTCATCTTTACAAGCCAGTGTCCCACGTGGGTGATGAGTACCTACTTACCTGGTTTCCAAAGGCGTCGACATGGAAAACTGCTTTTCACTTGGTAGAAAGATCAGGCTGATGTAGCGTTGAAATGAGAATATGCTTAAAGTGAACATGGGGAACTTGTAAGGTTATAGTAGGAGGTAGAAAGTGATTGAAAAGAGCCTGATACGTGATCGGAAAGGTCTGTTTCAATTCCAGGTAACGGACATTTCTTTTCCTTCCCAAAATCCCTTGCATTTTGATTTCCAGTCTTCTATCTCTTGTTTAAAGTTAGGCGTTGCCAAGTGCTGCATTCTTCTTACTGGACTGGGGATTTCTTGTCGCTGATAAAGTGCAATGAAAGAAGTTAGAGAATTATATGGGGGAAGGCACTGCTTAGTGACGAGGCCTTCCTATGTAGCAATTTGTTATTTCCCCTCGTATGGACTATTAAGACTCACATGCTTTTATTACTCTACTGATTTTAAGACAAAGCTGCCTAAAATTTTCTCTGTGGGGAAAACTGACTGGCATAGCTGTTGTAGAAGAGGCTCTCTTATATGCCTGCTCTCTTCCAGAAGGTCACATGGTGGCTGCAAGAAGAATTTATTCCAGATAGGTTACACAGATGAGTGGAGCAATTCTGAAATAAAGTAACTTCAGGATAAAGTATCCCAAGCTTCCCAAACAGCAGTTCCAATTGCTTTTCCTGGCTAGGAAAAGCCAAGACTGTTCTGAACTAGACAATGTTCCCAACAGTTTTTACATAACAAATCAACTTGTACACTCTGCTTTTGATTCGAAGACGGCAGTTGCAAAAAGAACCTGGAATTCTTTTAATGTGCTCAATAAAAATTGCATACCAGGTTTTTTATTATTATTTTTACAGGTGGATTTATCTAAATGACCAGAACCTATGTATCCCAACTAGTTCTTCCTTCGTGTATGGAGCTGTGCCCATTGGAGCCAGCATATATGTGATTGGAGATCTCGATACAGGTCAGAATTAGAACTAATAACCTCCTCTTGCTTGTCTTCTTCCAGTCTTTTAAATATGTGACACTAATGAGACCGAATTTTTTTAGAATAAAAGGCTGGGACTATATTCTGTTAAGTTACTGTTGTCTTTAGGGGAATTATGCTGGGCGTACTGAAATGTACAGGTTGGTTTTGTATGTTGAAGCTCTTTAGAAAACAAATTCAGTGCTGTAAGCATTTGGTCGATTAGCAGTTTGAAGATCAGAAGAGATCAAGACTAAGAGTATGTTACTTCATTTGTCTAAATATAAGAAAAAATGTTAGTGCCTGAGGTTGTTTCTCCCATCTTTGCAGCAGTAAGCAGATGGTGCTGCATTTTGGGGACATCGTCCAGCGGTTCATATGAATGTGATAGTGGCTCTTGGCTCGAAATCCCAAGCGAATAAATGTGTACTAACAAACATATTCAATACTCAGCTTTCAGCATCTGGCCACGTACTGTAAAAAAACTTCGGAAGACTACATGCTTTCACGGCCATACGTATATATATGAGTGTGTAACAGGGCTTTCTACAAAATACGAAAGAGCAAAATTCCAGATGTGGTGGGTTTAAGTAGATAAGAAATGTCATAATAGTTTCCTTTTGACAATAATTTCAACCATACATCCAGAAATTTGTTTGTGTTTCTGTGCATGCTCTTGTTCACCTATTTGCCTTATTAGAGGTTAAATGTGGTGACAGCTACAGTATGTTTTAAGCATTTTATCTTTTTTTGTGCATGTGTGAATTCAGGTACAAATTATGACTATGTTAGAGAATTTAAAAGAAGCACGGGAACCTGGCAGCGCACTAAACCACTATTTCCATCGGACCTTCGCCGTACTGGCTGTGCAGCTTTGCGGATCGCAAACTGCAAGCTCTTCCGACTGCAGCTTCAACAAGGATTATTCCGCATTCGTGTACCTTCTCCGTGATCCGTATGCTGACAGTGGAGGAGACTGGAAGAATTCTGCGCAGTCCACCATAATATAGCTCTATATAAAGGAAAAGCTGAGAAATTACAGCTGAAACTTACACTGTATGCTGTGCTTTGGTATGGTAACTGTTTTTGTTTTAAATGCTTAAAAAGCTTGAGTCTCAGTTCTTGTTTCGGGAACAAATAACTTAAGTATACATTAAAAAGAAGAGAGGGGGGAAAATAAAAAGGGGGATCAAGGAAACACCTTCAGTCGTAACCATTTGGAGTTTAAATCGTGTTATTGAAGGAGGTTTTTTGTGTCTGAAACTGGTGGGAATTGGTATTCCTTTGGTGAAGTTTATTGAAAAGCAAAACAGATTTAAGATGTGTTTCCCCTGAGGGGAACTGATAAGAATAAATGTGCTATCTTGGACTGGATAGCTATAATACACAGAAGCTATATGATAACCAACCTCCCTGGTATACTGCAAAGACTGTTGTTTGACCGTAATGCCGTAGGAGATGTTGGTTGTTGCACCTTTTATTTCTAGTCCTTCCTCGAAAGTTAAGGTCTGTGCCTAAAAATGGTGGAGGTGTGTACATAAGGTTTTTCATTCATTTGCAATGTTTTCATTCCTACAAATATTTTTAATATATTTAAAATGGACTAATCTGAAATGGATACAGTATACTACAGAGAAGTAAACTGTTTTTTCTACGCTGTCATTTGGATAGCCTGATGAACTGGTGTACAGATGGGTGGCGTGCGTTTCTGTGTGGGCTTTGGTGGCTCTTTCCGTGAAGTAAAAAGGGAAACGATGTTTGGAACGGTTAATGAGGATTGCTGCTTTTGGTAAAAGACAACAAAACTTGACAAATTAAAGAAAATAGGTTCTGTTCCTTTTTACTTCAGATTGCGTGCAAACTAAGAATGGTTTTTAAGACTGAGGATTATAGAAAGGTGCATTTTATCTCTGTTAGAACAAAGGTGAAATATGACAAGGATATATTTGTTTTGCAGAAAACGTGATTTTTGGACTAAGTTAAGGAAAATTTGTACAGCGACTTTAAATTGGGATCAAAAGCTGGTTTACTAATGATTTCCGTGCTAAGGTACAGTCTTGTTTACTGCTGTCTGACTTTGAAAGCTGGGTTTTATGGTGTGGTTATAGTGAAGAATTTAGTATCTTGCATTTTATTTCTTACTAAGTCTTGTTCACATCAGTAGCGGTATTTAATTGACTTTTGTTCGTAGTCAAGATCAGCTGGTAGAACACTTTTACCTCAATTTTTGATTTCATTATTGTTGTGATGGGTGGGACGTAACCTGTATTTATTTAAAAGGAATAAAATGAGAGAGATGGAAATAGAAATAAGACCTCCTTCCCTTCAAAAAAAGAGACTTTGTATAACCAGTATTATAACTACATACAATACTTTCCACTCTGCAACTTCGTGGACCTCAGACAAGCCAATCTCTGCCCTCAGTTGTGTTAGTGTAAACCTTCGTCATCTTTATTGAATCATCTCGGATATGTTGAAATACAATCCCAAACTAGTACAACATAGTTATATTTCACTAAATATTCCTTGAAGAGCCGTTCTGAAACTTACTTCTGCTCAGTCCTTCCATAGTGCTGATGTGTGGTTGGAATTACTCTGATTCTGAGCAAAGGGGTGGGGGGGGAAAAAAAAAAAGAGGGCAGCAGCCAATCCATTGACCATTATTTATTTTTTTTTATTTTTTACAATGCTGAAGTGCTGCAAAACTTGAACTATATACATCAATTTTCTGACCTATATTAGTTGGCGTATTAAAAAGTTTATATATTTATGCATTGCAGTAAACTTGGTGTGTGTGTATATATATATGTCTTTAGATTTTAAATTTATATATAATGCTTTACTACAGAAATGTGAACCACTATTTCCATCCTTGGCTGTCTTGTGAAATAAATCAAGTGCTGTTAGTTTATCTGTAAAACTCCCCTTTTTTGAAAATCTTAATGTTGTTCAATTTTTTTCTTAGACGAAGTGCCAAGATCCCCTATTCAAAAGTGATGAATGTTCCTAAGTATCTATTTCACTTTTGAGCTCAGTTTTCTAAGTGGCTTAGAAAACTTTCGGAAATGTTATTCAGAATATTGCAGGCTGCTATCTCTTGAGTCCCCGTAGCTTCCCAGTACACTTGAAGGGCATTCAGCATCCAGAGAACCTAAGTAATAAATGCACATAATAAATCCAAATCATATATACTCTAGCAGTGTTTTGCAGTTAAAGTTATTGAATCAAATGTTTACACTTAAAGTAGGATTAACAGTAGGTATTCTTACTTTTATTTTTTTTTAAAACGTAAATAAAACAAACAAATCTGCTGGTAATTGGAGCGTGTTGCGAATGCATTCGGTGAGATTTGACCAAGAAGTTTAAGCCTCTTCACCTGAAACAGTTACAAACTCAGTTTCTTAGCTTGCGTGCTTTCTGCGCGGCTGGCAGCCAGCGACCAAGTCTCTGGAGACGTTGTCTCCTGCAGTTTCGGGTGCATGCGCAAGCTGGAGATTTAAGCACCCCCGAGATCTCAAAACCGGCCTCTTTGGCCTTGCTTCAAGGGGATGGGGATCATTCCCATCTGCACTGTCTGTGGGGCCGCTCAGGAGATGTTCTAGCCTCTCTGTGTGTGTAGGAGGGAAGGGATGCATCTTTCGGGGTCTGACTTGTGTGTGTCTCTCCAGTTCTATCCTCCAGCCCGGTGACGAGTGCATCTCTTGGATGTGCAAGAACCAGGTTCGCTTGCCTCCCGGTTTGGAGCAGGGCTTTGAAGCCAAGGCTCTCCTTTCCCCGGGGAGAGCCTGATGTACAGGTGGTGGTGTATGAGAGAGGGGTAGCTGACCTCTGACGTTTCCTGGGGAAGAGGTGGTCGACTTCAGTAGAGGAGGGAGGCTTTGGTACCAGAGGACTGAGTGGATGGAGGTCACCAGTTTCCTGAGCGTGTTGAACGTGCGAACAGCTATAGATTGAACTGGGTTCCCTGGTACATGCCACCACCCCAGCTGTCCCCGCTTTCCTGGCGGCTGCGTACCCCTGCATATGATGGCTGAACCACATGGGAAGCAACTCATGCATTTTCTCAGTTTGCAATCCAGGGGTTTTAGGTAGTTTGGCAGTTTAGAAACTTGTTTAAGTTGTCCTTGCTTGGCACTATAGCCTTAATTCCTTCCAGCTCATAAATCGGCACTCAAATTCAGCCAGTTCCCCCACAGGTGACTTTTTGAATCATTTTCTTAGCCAGCTGCCTGTGCACTCTGCTGGCTTCCAGGCATCAGGTTTTTAGGCACTTTCCGTACGGATTCACCAAACTGGGTGCCTCACTGGGGTTGTGAGTTCGTTGCAGCATTGAAATGCCGATGTTTTGAGACCAACGTCTGTATCGCTGAAGAGTGCCGCCGACTCGGTGCCCGCCAGACCTCGGATCGGGGCTGGGTCCTTGGTGCAGGTCTCAGGTGGTTGCATCTTGAGTCAAGCTCAGCACAATCCCAGCCGAGGGCTGGCTGGGTCACGTTGCAGGCTTGAGCGACTTGGGTTGGGCCTCTGCGTCCTTTCCTTCCCCCTGTTGTAGAATTGGACAAACCCCAGCCATTGTAATCAGAAAATCACCGAATATGGGGTAGGGGTTGTGCAAGGTGGGAATAGCGGTGGCTTTTTTCTCCCCTCACTCCACCTCTTACCACAATTCCCCCCCCAAAAAGTTTCCTTTTCCTTTTTCCATGTGCCACATGTTATTTTTGGAAAAACTCTGGAATTGCTAATTTAAGGGTAAAATCAAAAATTTGAGTGTACGAGTGGGGAAACGAGATAATACCATAAGCACACAACAGTGTCCTCTGTGCTTGTTTTACGCGTGTAGTCTTGTGGCTGCTCTGCACGGCAGAAAGAGTGATTACAGAAGCAAAGGTGTAAAGTGCTGTTGCTCTCCTAAAATAAATCTCTTGGGTTTCTTAGGGAGGCACACGCCTGGCCTGGTCTGCGTTCCTAACCTGGCCTTGTGGGATGCTCGTGTTCCTAAAGAGTCAGTGTTGGATTTCAAACATCCTTTCTGGATTTCTCATCCTTTTTGTTTTTATAACCTGAAAAGAGGCATCCTGAAGAGTCTTCTGTTTTGTTATACCACAGCAAGGTCTGCCTGTCCTCAAATATTTTATCAGCTATTCCTTAAGTTTGAGTTATTGTGAAAATGCTGTATCAACTCAGTTCCTGGTCAAGTGACTTTCCGTAGCTTTGAGGGTACCTCATCTTTAAATTGAAGGCAAATTAATATGAGATTACACAAAAAGATAGCGGTGAATCTGAAAACAAAGGCGAATTTACAAAATCAGCTCACTGAAACTGTGGGCAGGCTGTATCCCTTTTGCTTTTGACTGCACAAAACTTGCACGTTACACAGCCTGCCTTCTGAAGCAGAGTTCTTGCTGAAAATAGGAGTGTTTTCATCAAAGCTACTGAAGCGCCTGGCTTCCTTTATAAACTCCTCTTCCAGAAAACACCAGGCAGCTTAATTTCTTTTTTTGCAATATTTCTTGTGCCTGCATGACTTGGTAAATGCACAAGGACAGAAGTGAGGGGTTTAGGGAGCGTTGTTCCCTGTTTTAACTGCAGTTCCTCTGGTTGATTCCATCAATACTGCGGCCATACAGCCTGCAGGGGTTTTGGTACCGCACACGTGCCGTGCAAAGTGCAGGATGCAATAACAAATGCAAGTTGTTACAAGTGCCAAACTTTTGGTTTCCTCTGTATATAACAATAATTCCAACTGTTCTATGAAAATACAGAGATGCTTAAAGTTCACTGTGTTCCAAAAAAGAGCAGTGGTTCTTTTTTTTTTAAATGAATGCTATTTAAAACACTGTAAATCTTTACTTTTTTTTAATACTGTTCTGCAGGTTTGTGTTACTCTTCACAGCTGCCTTGAGCCATCACTTCGTGTGATGCATACGGACACTTTGCTCTTTATTAGAGCACTAGTGCCATGCAAGTGTATAACAAATGGCAGCTGGTAACAGGTTTTAGTATTTAAAATTATAAATATTTAGATAAAGTGCAATTTGTTTGAACTAATCTTATCTGCAGAAGGAAAGCTGTGTCTCAGGAAGCGTGACTATACCCCAGACACAGGCATACTGAAGATTGTAACTAAGGTATGTTTTGGTGCCGCTCACAGCAATGCTTTCCAAGGAGTTATTTTTAATTTGGGGTATGGATCCTTTCTGCCTCTAATGTTAGCATCAAGGTTTTGGGGTTTGTGTTCTCTTAACTCTTTGGACTACTTAAACAGCTTCTTCAGGTGGGTGGGAGGGGTGTTAATTATATAGACGGTTGTTTTGCAGTTGGAAGCTACTATTTCCATCTTAACTTAGAGTATTTCCTTTTACCGTTAAGGAACGAGTACAGGCCTGCGTTTCAGTCGTCAGTGCTGTAGCCTTTTGACATTTGCCATTTTCTGTTGCTTTTTCTTGTTTGTTATCGGAGTTGAGAGCTGCGTCAGTAGGGTCTGTGTTTCCGTGGCACACTATTTGTGAAAGCAGAGTCAGGAGATCTGTCTGATCACTGAAAATTGGGAAGGTGAGCCAGTAAAAGCTGACTTGGAGATATTGCTGTAAAGCCGGTAAGATTTGGGTGAAGCACCGCTCGTTTTCTGTAGGGGTCACATCCGTGTGCTCTGAAGTTTATCGATAGGTTGGGCACCTGCTGTCCAGCATCCCTATGGTTTTGTTTTGTTTTGTTTTGTTTTTTTTCCTGGGAAATTCCTTACTGTAGGAAGGATTGCAGCCAGGCTTTAAGGTGACATCTGATCAGCCATCCCCTGGGTGACTCTGTAATCTAACTGCTGTTGTACTCCAGTGATCAGTTCTCTCAAATTTTTGATTAACAGGTAAGCTAGAAGAATAGACTAAACCCGTGTGAAGTGCCTAACTAGATAAACACTTGCTAAAAAGGATTAAGGGTAATGGGAGAATTAAACTATAAACTGCTACCAACAGGTGATCATGTTGTAAATTTGTTGGTGATACAAAGTCTTAAAGATATTTTTAAAAATGGCTTATTCTAGGTAGCTGCTTATTAGTTATAAAAATAATTCAAAGAGATAAAGGATTTGTTTAGAATAATATTTGAAGGTTATTTGAAATAATCTATTGAAATGTCTTGAAAAGTGAGCTGGAAGATTGGAACTTTTCAGTGTAAAAAGCTGAATCTTGTTGCCCAGTATTTTTGCAGGGTTTCGTGTGAATAATGAACACCTGCCAGAGCGCACAGTAAATGAACATGCTCAATGCCGTTGCCTACCTATGCCCTTGAATTTTCATAATGAAACGAGACTATACTGAGCCCTTATAAAAGCTGATGGATCTGATTACTTTCTTTTCAGTTAATGCTAAGACACCCTCTGTTTTTGTCAGGGGCAAGTTTCTTTCATCTATAGTTCTAAACCCAGTCAGAGCCTGAAAGATACCACTTAAGCAGGCTGTACAGTGGGCTGCTTTTACAAGTATAATTTCTGTGCATTCTGTTAGCGTGCTGCCACCTCTACTGATTTCAGAATAGAAAAAAACCGGTGGAACAATTTTGCACCTGATGAAAGCAAGAGCCATTCTGGAAAGTCTAAATTTCAGTATGCGATAAGCAGCATGCTGCAAAAACCTTATCCCTGGCTGTTCTTGAGATTCTCACCTTAATGATCTCATATGCTAAAGCTTCACCTAGGCAGCATCTGTTTTATTAATTTACACATGATAGCAGGAAAGCATTATCATCCTTGTTGCTTGTTTCACTATTTTTAGGCCTTAAAAAGTGAAGTCTGAGTAATTATTAGAATAAGTAAACCAGTACACCGGGGTATCTTTCAAGGTGGTCAAGTTGAACAGAGCTGACATTCTTTAAAGCTCTTGTTAAAGTTTATTTCTGAAGGGAAGCCAAGGAGTACCCTCTTAAGAAATACTTTCACTCTCTTTCAGAACTGGTCTTAAACTAGTCCAAAGGACTCTTCTGGGTTGCTTAGAGAAACCAGGATCTGTTCTAGCTTTTGTTTGCTTGGGGAAACAGCTGCTAAGTCAATTTTGAGTGGGTTTTTTTTTTTTCTCCCTGACTTCCAAAACCTAATGATTCGCTGCTTGTATTTGAAACTTTTTTGTATTTAAGGGTCTGAGACTATTTTACAATGTATGGTGAGTATTCTGTCATATCTTAGTTTAATCGATGTAAACAGCAAGCTGTGTTCTGGTGGACTCCTAGAAGGTGGTATTAAAGTCTTAAAGGGGGAGGAAAAGTATCAGTAAAACAACAAGGTTCTCCTTACACTGCACATGGCCTTGCTGTGTGTACCCGATGGGGCAAGAGGCCGTTTTTGGCACAGAGCTCATGTAATTGCCACCCCTTGCTGCCCTCGGTGGTTGGAAGCATGGCTGGGACGTTGCCCAGCTGCAGACGTGTCGAGTGCCAGAGAGGACTCGAGGCCGCGGCTGGCTGAGAATTGGCCCCCAAAGCCCCGTCAAACCAACAGATGCAGATTCCTGGGCATACCCCCTGCGTAATGCTGCTTTCTGGTCTCAGTTGTTTTGTCTTTTGCTCTTAGTAACAGGATTTTGCTTTCACTCTCACCCCAAATTTACTTCTCAATGCATTGCTTTTGCGGATGATCACTAGGAAGAGCTCCTGTGGGTTGGAGGACATCTACAAACTTGATCTCTCTGCGCACTGGCTTTTTGCACATCTCTGCATCCTTTAACTCCGCTCGGTGTGTGTGGGGAGAGTGCTTAATACACGATGAAATGACTTTTCATCGAGCTTGTAAAACTAATGTCAGCAGGTTAGAGATCACCTGAACATCTGTAAGCAATCCTGCAGGTAGAACATGTGTAGCCCGCTCCCGCGTAGGCGTGTTACTTGTGGCTGGAAGTCTGCCGCCTTGTCCGTGGGGAAAAGCCCCTATTCCCAGCTACCTCATTTTTTTTCTTTGCACTTTTTTGTTTTGTTTTGTTTTAAATTGCATTTTGTCCTTCAATAAAGAACTAAAAGCAGGCAAGAAGCAGGGCAGAACGATGCCATTGTCCAAGGACAGTTTACTTTAATTTCATTTTAAATGCATGTTTCTGTACAAAAAGACCAAGGTTGACCTGCAGCTGCTGTAAAAAGTAAATAAAAATTTATATTACTTGAAAGTAACTATTATACTTGTAAATGAGAGAAGCAATTGAAAGACTGTCCTGACAATTTTTAAATAGGAAAAAATCTGTTTAAAAAATAGAAGTCTCTGCTCTTTTAAGGACAGATCAGATAGTTTTCTCTCTGCCTCTACTCTGCACTGGTTTGCCTGTGAACTTGATCCATTATCTCAATAGAGAGATTCACTGATTTTTCTATAATGTCTGATCTGGATTTTTTTTCATGGAGTTCCCCAGTTACTCACCTACAGAGGAAAAAACTCTGTCCAAATAAATACCCACCTTCCATACCTGAGATTATGTATTTGCCCATTTCTTTGGGATCTTCAAGTATGCAGGGTTTTGCTTACCTTGAAGAATTAAAAAAAAAAACAAAAGTGTTTTCTTCTGCTTCTAAAGGTGCTATTTTGACGTATTTTTGAACTCCTTACACTGTGCTTGACTTCTTAAAATACCAAGGTAAGCTGATAATCAGCTTGTGTTTGTTCTCTGGGGTTTTTTTTTTTGAGTATTCAGTCATTTTTTTAAAAAACATCCCTTTTCCTAAAGACAGCTTCCGAACTGTCAAAGGCCTTAATAATACAAAATGTAATGGGAAAATGCTGACTTTTTTCTTTCTTTGTAAAGGCAAAACCAAGAAATACTTCACGGGGAACATTTTCCTCTAAAATTTTAAGTAGCGGCTCGTATTAACTTTGAATTAAATGTAGCAAACATTTTACTGGCCATGCACAAACAGTAGGGCTAAAACAAGGAGCTGTTCATGTCTCTGCAGACTGTACCAATTAGCTGCTAATTCCAGAGCCCTCTATTGGCATCATGGTGGCTATTCCGTACACGTTGATCTTCTTGGGCTCGGTCCCAGGGCCCGGCTGTGCGCTGTTCCCTGCGTGTCTGGGACACGCTGACATACGTGGCTGTCAGAGCAGCTGGGTGTTGGGCCAGGTATGGGATCTGCCGCAGACCTCATCTCTTCAGCCCTTGTTTCGGAGGCACGCACGTGGCTGGCAGGGTCTGTTCACCCCGGAGGGCGCAGCCGCCCCGTGCCGCGGGAGGTCAGGAGGTGGAAGGAGGGAAGGTACCGACGGCTGCCATCGCTGGAGGGACGTCAGCTTGGTAGCTGTGAGGAGAAGGCTCTTGTAGACGCAAGCCATGGAGCAGAGAGCTGAATTTTAGTCTTGCGTAGGAACTTTGTTGTTGTCCGTATTGTGCTGTCTTTATTTTTGTTTAATCCGTATCATCAGTTCGGTGTAGGGATTTGGTAACTTAACATCGCTAAATATTTTTCATTCTGTGGAGGACATAAAAAATGGTACTCCTGCCCCGTCTGAAGCAGCAGGAAGGATCAGGGGGTTGATGTTTGAACTTGTCCCATCTCCAGACATCCAGACTGCCTTTTCGTGGGCTTCGCAGTCCCAGCGGTGTAGCGTTTCTCAGTCAGATAACTCTTGTTAATCTAAGAGCCTTTTGAAAAGAGTCCAGAGACTGCCTTGTCGTTCTCCTACTTCACATGCTGGGTGCTGCCCTCTGGACCATCCTAACTCCTCCAGACTGTCGTTGTCCAGGAACCACGGGCTGGTGGCCTTCATGAGGAGTATCTGCGTTAGCTGCAGCACTGTCTGAAACACAGCCGACAAAATGAGGGACCTCAGAGAACCCTGCTGAGCTTGCAAATCCTTGATCCTCTTCTTTTAGGGAAGGCTAAGAGCAACACCATTCATTGCACAGTCTGAGCCTTGCAGCTGCGCCCTAGCAGCATGGGTAAGGATGAGTCCACCCTGTCCCTTACATAAGGGTAAGATATAAAGGTTTAAGACTGAGTGTTATAGGAGATCTAATATTTTGCATTTGTTGTATTTAAATCTGAAAATATTGGAGGCTCTGGAACTATTTCTGCAGGGTGGAACAGCAAGAACTGGCCTAAATAACCGGGGACCTCCTGGCCACCTCCACTTTTTCTTTTGAGAAAACAGAAATGTATAATAGCTTCCCAGTTTGTACGTTTACTGTTTAATAATCTGAAGTGGGAGCCTGACAGGCTGAGATTGTTTTAATTTTGCCTTCAAAAGGAAAAAGCAAAATTTCTTCACATTAGATGCTCTGCCTTCAGAGTTTTCTCTCTGTAAACCATGTTTATCGAGTACCGTGAATCTCGTAGGATTGGGCTAAACAATTGAAATACATATTATATGAATGATGACTAATATACTTAGTCTGACTTAGTACTGTACAAATATTCTATTTTAGCGCAAGAGAATGAAATAACAACTACGTTGATTAATCCAATTATGATATCTGTATTTCATGAGCCAAGTAATAGGAGGGTGTTGGAAATTAATGCCACATTGCTGCTGCTCTCGTAAATGTTCAGCGTTCCGTCAAATCTAAGATCTTGATAATTAGCAGGATGTTGTCAGAATATATTGCCGCTTTTTCGACAAAAAATACGTCAGTGTGGTGTAGTAGAAACACTCACCTGGTCTTGTTAACCATCGCTGGCACGCAGCTTGACAGCAAGGTTTATTCCCATCATCCAGCTGTCGTGCTTTGACTTCTGTATTACAGATGTGTTTACTGTTACAGGCTTTTTATGTGCGTACGTTTTCTGCAGGTCTTTTTGTGCTTTGTGTGGGAATGGCGTTTTTCCTTTTATTTGTTTATGTGCCCACCCCAAAATCTTCCTGTGTTGCTTTAGAAATGAATCCTTGAATTGCTTGGGGCCAGGCTTTGGAATGCTCTGACCTGAGTATGTTGAGTTACTTCTGTTAAAAACAGGGAAAAATAAGACATAAATGCTCTTTGGTCTCAATCAAACTATGCAATATAGCGCACCAGAGAGCTGAATTCCTTGTGATACAGAAGACGCACGGCTCTTGTGTCCTTCCAAATCCAGTCCTCGGTCCAAGGTTAGGAGAACTTGTACTCAATGGCTGCCCAAGAATCTTGCATCCAGATCAACTCTTGTTCACTGGTTTTCCTCCTTCCCCCCCGCCTCGCCCGTCAGTGTATCAGGTGTATTGACTCGGAATGACGTGCTGTCAAAGTGTATCCCTCCTGTCAGTCTCGTATTGTCGATTCGAGCTCGTCTTGTAAAGCCGGCAGTGTGGCTTGCCCGCTGGGGTAAGGTAGGGGCCGCTTCACGAGGTTTGCATCTCTTTGCTCTAGAGTATGTCAGGCATTTGGGGTTTGCTGTGCCCCTCCAGGTAGGTGTAAGTCTTGCTTTTACGTTCCTGTGTTGTTCAGTTGTGGGTCTGGTGCTTACAGTAAAGGATGCCTGTGACGTCTCAAATCCAGTCCAAGTAAGTGTCATTTCCACCGCTTGTGCGTGCGATTTTGCTGCTTCCATGGCAATTCAGGGATAAATGCCCATGTGGTCAGGACTGCCGGTAAAGGTTCTTTGTTCTCCTGTTCCTTTGTTTTTCCAGTGAAGTTTGTTCCTTGTGTTCCCCTTCTTCCCCTGTTAGATCCTAATAAAACCGGTACACTGTTTTCCCCTGGTTCTACATCCCGTGAGCAGCCCTTCTCTACCAGTTGATCACGTCCTCTCACCTTTACATGCATTCTTCTGCGTAGTTTGCCTGTATTTGTCATTTACTTAACCCACCTTGTACCTCATACTGCTGCTCCCTCCTAACTCCGTTTTACTATCTTGTCTGTCTTTAATTCAGGTTGACCTTGATTGATTTCTCTGATTTCCAAAAGGGATTTCAGTGCACAACGCGGGAGACAAGCAGAAAATCTCTCTGCAGATGTCTGCGTATACCCATTCCCTCCCCAGCACGTACAGTGCAAGGGGTTCAGCCTATTCCGCTCCTAACCCCAGGTTTTTCCTAGTGCTAGGCAGAACAAAGGCTGAAGGCGTTTCTTATTTCTTTTGGTAATTGAAAA
This sequence comes from Calonectris borealis, assembly GCF_964195595.1. NCBI lineage: Eukaryota > Metazoa > Chordata > Aves > Procellariiformes > Procellariidae > Calonectris > Calonectris borealis. The sequence goes on from NC_134323.1 coordinate 18,157,117, forward strand.
TATTTGGAGATTTTCTTCTCTGGAAGTAGCGGCTGCAGATGAGCAGCTGGCTTGCGAGAGGGTTGTTACGCTTCCATAGTCAGTATTTTTAATTGAGGAACAAATAATTTATTTTGGGGAAAAATGTAGGTTTTTTTGTATTTGTATGTCAAAGTGGCCTTTATAGGAAAAGCACATAAAATATTTAGATTAAAATTGCTTAGTTGTGTAATTTTAGTGGGGATTTTTGTATTGACAGGGTTTCTATGCATTTTTCAAAATATACTTGCTGTTTTGTGTTAGAATTATTGGAAATATTTTTAAAAACGTGTATTACCACATTTTCCATGGTTGATCCCGTTACTATCATTCCTTTTGAATACTACAAAGATTTTGATTAACCCTGTAAATTAACTTTCCCCCACAAATATTTGCATTAAGTCAATATAATGAGTTATAGCATGGGTATGTAGCTTTAAGGGAATAAGCCTAGTAGTGTCGCTTAATTATGGAGAGATCTTTTTGGAGAAGGGCAGTACGCAGTGTTTCAATTGCACTTAAAAGACTAAATTAGCAAATTAAGTTTTTGCTGTACCTCACTGGGATTTTTTTTTTAAACTGTTTCCATCCTGTATTGTTTACACTCGAGCATTATTTAAATATGTACTGTTTGTGCAGTATGCAATTCCCCTTCATTCTGTCGGGATAACACTAATGTTAACAGATATGAAAAGTTTCGGAAAGTGTTGCCGTATCCTAACGGATACGACGTGAGTTTGGGGGAGGGAGGAGAGGAAAGTTAGATCCATTAGTGTATTTTTCCATTTAGTTAGGTACACATTTTCACATTAGCTGTAACTGAAGTTACTGAACTTACAATTGAATTGTAAGTAAAATTAGTGGTTTGGGGGTGGGGGGAAAGAAAGAAGGGGTTTGCAGACTGCAGGCAAAAATACCCTTTTTTGCACTGCAGTGCACTTGCTTTGACTGCCTATGCAAAGTATAACCCGAGTTTGATACATCAGACCCTTCTGTTATTGCTCTGATTTTACTTTCTCTTCTCGAGGTGTTATTGCTAAGTAGAATCTTCCCAGGAATGTTTGTCAACTGACACTTCAGTTTTATCATTTTATGTTTGTATTTTAATTTTTGTGCTTGTTTCTGTTTCGTAAGAGATCCCAAATCGTTCATAGGTTAGTGTAAGTGCAAGCTTTTAGGTGTAGTAACAAACGAACATTGCATGCTACCATGTATTCTCATAATTGAAGAAAAATGTGCAATTTTAATGGCACTTTGACCTATTGCTGAAACACTGGGTTTTGCAATGGAACAAACTCTCAACAATTTAAAACACTCTGTGTCTACATTAGATGTCTTAAAAGTGAAGAAAAAGGCAGTTACTCCAGTTGTACCCACAGATAATTTGGTATTGATTTTTTTTTTTTTTAAAAAGGAGTTTTATGATCTGTTATTACAAAAATACACATTTCTTGGTTTACTTTAGTTGCATAAATTGCCCAGTGCAGAGTCTGGTCCACCTGCATCCATTTGTTTTCATGGAGTAGTCGCACATAAAACTGTAACAGCAAAGCAGGAAAGCTGTTTGGTTGCTTACCAGTAACCTCCCTTGCAGAATTGCTTTGTGGCTCACACACGATACGAAAAGGGACACGAGAATTTTCCTGGATTAAGTAGCACTGGCTTCGTTTACGTGTTCAGTATAATGTTGGGTGGCTAAAGGGAGGTTCCCTTTTTAAAGTATTTGACTTGTACTTTGGGGACTTAGTTGCCACTGTGCAAATTGTGCTGTAATATTGTACCAAGGATCAGTGAAAGTGTTTTATCTTTTTTAATGTCGTTTGTATTTGACCGGGTTTTATAAATGTAAGAAAACAGAGTGTTGTATTTTGATCTGAAATTTGCGTATGGTAAAAGTAACTTTGCTTTATGTATTGGAGGTTTGTTCAGAACTTGAATCATTTTATAGAAGGGTACAGACCAAAATTAATTGTCTTAAAGGTGTTTAATAAACTAACCAAATAAAACATTGATGGTTTGAAAACTTGTTAACTGCTCCTTATGCTTTTTCTTTCTATTTTTAAAAGAAAGGAAGAACGTAGTTCAAGATTTTCTCTCAAGGTCTTACGAAAAATGAAAAAAAAAAAAAGTAGTAGATTTTATAAATACCATCTCCCATGAGTTATCTGTTTTATTATTAAACATTCCTACATGCCAGAAGTTTAATCAAAGGGGAAAACCCAAAGGAAATAAATGGAGGAGGAAAGGCTAAGGAAATAAGGGGAGGCGGGAGCAGTCTGTCCCGGCAGTAGATGCTTACGGCCGCTGGGCCATGGATGTTGGTGATGGCCACGCCGGGAGAAATGGGAGTGGGAAGGAGCTTCTGCTCACCTCTGAAAGCTCTCACAGTTGTTTGAAGGTCTCTGTTCTCCCCTGCAGTCACCTTCACTCGTCCTCTTCACAAATACTGCTGCTTTCATGTGACCTTTAAAAGCAGAGGAGAAAAACATGTGAAGCGTAAGTGCTCCCAAGGGCGGGTACAAACAGCTCATTCCAGGGCTGCCAGATATTTGGTGACCCTCGGTTGCGCCATGGCGTGCATACGTAACCTCTTCAAGTTCAGAGATCTGGACTTTTTTAAGATGCCAAGCAGCTGCAACTCAAGTTAAGCAATATGCTTCCCTCGTGCTGCGCTTCTCCCTCTGCCGATGTGCGGGCCCTTGCTTCTGCTAGCGCTGCCTCCGCTGGGACGAGAGCCAGCCCAGGGCTTTTGGCTGTTAATGGGAGGGAGACCGCCCTCCGCGATTATAGGCGGGAGCGCGACGATAGCAGTAAACTCGGCCGCTGCAGTAGTCCTGTACCTTTTCAACTTTGGGAAAATACTTGATTTCACCCAGAGCTCCATCTACCTTTTTTTAAATAAAAGGTCATTCAGGCAAGGCCAAATGTGAGGTGGGAGTCAAGGAAGAGCCGAGGTTTGGGCTCGCTTGGGCAAGGGGGGAGGCAGCGCCACAGCTGCAAAACAGAGTGGAAAACTGGGTGCTATAAACACTGTTCTAAAGAGACGGTGGGTGTTAGGGCAGAAAGGTGGATATTTGCTCAATGAACTCCTTTCCTTGCTTAGTTCAGCAGCCATTCCCAGTGAAGCGCAGGTCCTGAACCGCCAGCCGCTTTGGTGCAGAGAGCCTGAGGCCCCCAGCGTAAACACGGGCTGACGATAGGGAATCTCGTGTGATTTACCCTTGTTGCTGGTGTTCCCGTGGTTATGGCTGCGTAGATGGGCTCTGCCCTATCTCCCCTGTCTTACTGAGTCTTGGAAACAAAGACAGGAGGGCGAACTTGGATTTATCTTTATTACACAGCCTGGAATCCTCACAGAACGGGAAGAGGGCTGCTGCCTGGTTTCCTTTACCTTTTATGCACAGAGGAGATACAACTTCAAGTTTCCATTTCTTCCTCTTTTTACCTCCTCAATTTTTTTTCTAAAATATTGCAGAAGAGATCCAGAAACGGTTCCTCAAACAGGATTTTCAGCCAAGGCTCTCAACACCTGGGAGCAAGGCCTCCCTGTGCCTCCTCAATTGCAAGGTACTTGCCAAGGCGGCTACGTACTGGGTTTACGCAGCAGGACTTGTGACTCTCCTGATGTCTGCGCCACAGGGAATCGCGGTTGTCCACGAGCTTCTCCCCCAGCCTGAGAGAAGAGCGTTCCACCAGCTCTTTCCTGGCAGGAATGTGCCAGGAGAGGCGATGCAGTTGGCGAAGGCTCCCTGCAGGTCGGAGCTGCTGTGGAGGTGTCTGGGTGCGTGAGCAGCCCTGGCTTTGCTGAGCCAGGCTCTTCCCAGGGCCGGTGCCTCCTTGGGAAGAGGTGGCATCTGTGTCCTTTGCAGAGCCCGGGTCTCGGCGCAGGCTTTCACCAGGCTGAGTTTTCCAGGTGAAGAAGAGAAAGGAGGTGATGTGGGAAGGACAAGAAACTTTGCAGAGCAGGTAACTGGCTCCTGGCCTCCAGAATCTCAAATCAAGCAGTGAGCCCCGCTTTTCGCTAAGCTCTGTGTTGCTAAGTCAGCCCTTTGGTGCAATGATCACTGGAAACAGTAAAATTAACCAAAGAATTAATTGCTGTCCAGAATTCAATACAACCCTTTACTTTTTCTCCAGAAGCTGCTGTAAAGCCAGAGGCAAAAATTAATGCAGAGTCCCCAGGGGCCTGGGAAAGGTGCAAGTCGTTTGAGAGGAATGCTGGTGCCACCCCACAGATTCTGACCGCTGCTCCCGGTGAAGCCGACGGCAGCAGGATCAGACCTATTATTTTTGCTTTTTCTCCAGCGTATTTGGACGCGCGCGGGCCAAGCTCTGTCACGTGTGGCCTCTAAGGAATCGTGAACCCCAACACCATGGGCTGGGCTGAAGGAGTTGGCTAATGGAGAATTTACGGTAAGAGCAAAATGTATTTTTAACCACCAGGATATGCTTATCGTCAGGAAAGGGCAAGCAGCACTCCTATCTCTCCAGGGAAGGGGAAGTGTTGAGCGTGACTTTAGTTTTGTCCAACTCCTTTCCAAACTCTGAAAGGTTTTTTTTTCTTGCTGAGACATGTCGTCGGATTAAATCAGGGAGTTAAATAGACATCAATCCTGGGTCACAGGTGAAAAATATTAAATGTCAGGCATGCAGTGTTTTTCCATTGCATGTGATGTACGTTCAGGAAAGACCTTTGGAAAGAGCGCTTTGAAACGAGTCTGTTTTGCTTTTTTAAATATACTAAGAGCCTGCCCAGAAGCTTTTAATTTTTCAGGGCAACTTTGCTGTTTTCTGTCTTGAAGAGGAAAGCAGATTCCCCTCGCAGTCCTCTACCCGACCCTGCTGCCTCTGGATCAAGCAGCACATCAGGTGCCTGCGATTGCGGGCTGCTTTTTGGCTTGGGTGCTTTGCTCGGATCGGGGCTGGGTTCGTCCCCTCGCCCGCTGCGGTGCCCGTTTGAACTCGCCGCCCCGGGAGAGCGGCCGCTGGGCGCAGGCGGCTGCTCTCGGCTCCCTCCCCACCTGCGCCCAGGGACACCCGCCCTCGGCTTGGGACACGAGCGCAGGCTTCGCCTTCCCGGCAGCGGGGCCCTGACATTTTCCACAGCCTGCTCTGCTCTCCCGTTCCTTAATCCTGCCCCGGGACGAGGAAATCCTGCCCCTTTGGATGAGACACGCTGCAATTTGCTTGCAGGACAGACAGTAACGATGCCTTTCAGGGCACCTGGGCAGGAGGGGTTTTGCTGATCCCGTAAATAGCCGCTTGCCTGTTTTAGTCAGTGGTAGGAGTCACAAAGAAAAGAAACGCTTTGAAATGCTAAAAGCTGCCTGACCAAAGAGACAGCTGAGGGTGTGACCACGGTGCCTCGCACCCTTCCCACGTGCAAGCAGCGCGGCTGCCCACCTCCTCAAAACCAGTCTTGCCCGTCCTCCCGCGGACGTCCGCATCAGCGGCAAGACCTCCCTCCTCCCCCTGTCTCCAGGCTCCCTCCTGCCCTTCCCCAGTGCCCCCTTCCCTAAGGGTGGCTGAGTCCTCAGTGCTCCTGCTCGCGCTCTTTTTTGCACTCTCAGATTTAAAAGCTGTAGCCCGTAGGCTGAAATAATTGCACGGTGCTGCAGTCTCCGCGCGGTGAGGGGGCCGGGCAGGGGGTTAGGCATGACCCGTGGCCTGCCGTCAGCGCCCGCTTACGGTTCACCTCGGGTTTTTCTTTCACCGCCGGACGGGGTGGCCTCGCCGGGATGGGGAGGGCTGGGCTGTGCCGCTCCTCCCGACGGAGCGGCTGAGTGGGTTTGTCCTAGATTTCTTCCTGATATGCCTGTGTCGGAGGGTGACTCACCCCCGGCTGGGGAGAGGGAGACGCTCCCCCGGGCGCTCGGCCGGGGATCTGAATGTCTCCTTGGGAAGGGCCTATCTGCTCCCATCGGCTGCCCGGGGAGCTGAGGGCAATGCCCTCCTCTGCGAAGGGCTTGGACATCAGGTGGGATGGTTCTCGGCTTCTTGCTATCTGTGCTTCAACAAGTTTCGCTGATTTGCAATTAAATCTTCTTTCATGTTGGTTTTAATTGCCCTCTCAGTTCCCCATACTACAGAGTAATGCTGAAGAATCCATTTTCAGCCTTTCAATTCATCTCCTTCTCATTTCAGCTGCGTCTGTGCTGTTCTCCGTACTGTCGTAGTGTGAAATATTCAGGGAGAAATGTGAAATTCCCTCCTCTGAAAGTCACGTACCACATCTTAGAGCTTGCCATGAGGCACGGGAACGTTCCTGGCTCTACCTGCTTTGAAGAGCAAACAAAGGAAAGCTGCAAGCACCACGTTGTCTGGTCTTGGCAGATGCTTTGGAGACCAGCCCATTTTCATGGAAATTAGGTTGTTACTCTTAGTTTATTTTTCGTCAGGACCTGAGCGATTCCTCAATCATTTTTCCATTTTCATAAAGCGGTTTGTGAATCACACGCATGTAAAACGAAGGAGTTAGCAAATGCTGCTTCCCTTTGATGTACGGTAATCTAGCCTTCTCGTTTTTGTAACTGCTGCCTGGAATTTTCCATCTTATTACGAATATTTCAGTGAAGGTTGGAAAAGAAAACCCCCCACTACCTTGTACTTGTTTAAAGGGAACAGGAAGGTTGTGCAAGCTAAAACGAAAACAAAACTGGTTTGCAGCTGAATGATTGTGTAACCCACACGTTAAGAAATGAGAAGGAAAGGGCTGAGGAAGAACATTCTGACACAAACCCTTCAGGTGTGGGGCAGTGGCTAAGGTTAAACAGTCTCTGCTCAGAGAAATGTGCTGGGCTCACTACTTGGTAGGGGAATAACATTGTGCCATCGTAATATTTTCCTAAGTTGGAAAAGTGGCTTCAAACGCGGGCATGTTCCATTTGTCTCCATTCAGAGATGCAGTGTCAGCGTCAGAACCAAGAGCACCACAACTCAGCTCAATGTTCACAGTGTTTCCCAACTTTTTCCTCCATGCTGAATGGCATTTTATATCCTCCAGATATTAGTCTGGGGATTGACATAAACCAAAATCTAATAATTTCCTGCTACCTGCTATTAACTGCCCACTCCAGCTTTCTGGGCTTCTTTTTTTCCTTAACCTAACCTGTTCCTTAGAGCTGATGTAATTAAAATGACACCACCTTCAGACCCTGCTCTGCGATCCAAGATGCTCCTTGGATTTGCTCTTCATTGTACCAACGCCTTGTTATAAAGGTCCTAAAGATGAACTTTTTCTTGCCTAAATAGATGCCAAGAATAATGTAGGAGTAGCGTAGCTGTTGCCTACTCTATCCTTCAGTTTGAAAAGGAAGGTATAATATTATTCCAAATTTTTTCATATCTGTAGAAGCGAATTTGAATGAGACGTCTTCTCTGTTTCCACTCTTCCACTGTCATTGGCAGTGTGGTGAGAGAACATCTTCCTACAGGATTTCTCTGGGACGTTCAGTTCTGTGGATGTACTTCGGATTTATGGTTAAATAAATAGAGAAATGTCCTCTCTTTCTTTATGATTGCACTTAACATTTGGAAAAGACAGTTATCTGAGTCGGAGAACACTAGAATAACGTAGTGTAATAGAGGAAACAGCCATCGTCACAGCCACAGGCATCTATACCCCTGTGCTTTTTTCAGAGAGATCTGGAGGAAGGAATCTTCCACAAGATTTCTTGGGCTGAATCAACACCCTGTTTCCAACATGCGATGTCAGCGTTGCTCTTGGGGTTGACCTTGAGTTATAAGCAGCATTAAGATGGCGAAGTAAGGCCCCAATCCAACAAATATTTAGAGCTCTGCTTAGGTTTTGTATTTGCAAAGTCTTTGCTCTGACTTTGCGAGGCCCCTGTGAACGTGGCACGCTGCGAGACAGGGAAGTGTCGCTTGGACCTAGCAATGACACATGGTCGAAAGCAGAACAGGTAGGGAAATCGGAAGATGTGGAGGACCAAGGGAGTCTGTTCTCAGCAGAGCTTCTCACAGATTCTTCCACCACTCCCCCACTGTACCAGTTTATTAAAGAGACCTGAAAAAACCCTAGTTCTTGCCAGCCTGGGTGACTCCTATCACAGCTATGACAGGTTTATTCCATTTGCAAGTCAAAACAAGTTTCTCCTCTCTCTTGAAGGTACATAATTATCAAGATCATCCTTATTGCTACACCCGCTACCATTGCCTATAGTCTTTTGGTATTTGCACTTTCCTGGCACAGTCCTGATTGGCAAAACAAAGTTTGCATGTGTGATAAGTTTAGCGTAAGAGACTCTTCTCATTAGCGCTGGATGCCATGAATCAGAATGATTAAGTGATTCGTCCAAAGCACAGAGCAGATTTAGCGTTTCTGTACTGCAGTCCTAGTAAATCGTGAATGTCACCAAATTCACAAGTATTACCTAAAAATATTAAATCCTAATCTCATAAATATGATCCGTTTCTATTTATACTGTGGGCCTCAAACCTTAACCATTTATTTTTTCCTATAACTAAAAAGCTCTTAGAAACTTGAAATTATGGTAGTTTAAATTTTCTCTGTGCCAAAAAAATGTCACAAAGGTAGTAGTTCTGTTTGGACAATATATTGTTTGGAGCCAGAAAAGCATCTAAAATGTTACCTGCTTCCCTCAGTTAATTGTTGTTCTTGCTTTGGCCAACTTCAAGTAACCTGCTTGCCGGTTATCAGCGAGTGAACTGCAGGCAGCAGTTAGGAGCAGTAATGCTGGTGAACTATTACGAGAAACTCCGCAGAGATGAAGACAAATGGTCCAGCAACGAGGACGGAGAATCGGTCCCTGGTGGCTCCAGTTCTGGTCCTTGCCCTTCTTTGCACCATCCGTGTGACTGGCAGGCTAGGGAGGGACAGATCTTTGAAGGTGCCAGAAAGTCGTACAAGATCATCCTCTGATCTCTTGACTTCAAAGTCGTCTCATACCTTGGAGGAGATGCTTCTGTCTTGTTCCCCGTTTTTAGACAGGAGAAAACAGAACAGACTGGTCTACAGTGCTAATCCGGGGTGACCGAGAGTCTCTCGCCCCTCCTTTACAGGGGCTGTTCAAGCACTTAGCTCCAGGTGTTATTGGGGGAGCAGAGCCACCGCGACAGGGCGTAGACTAGGGGAAGGGAGGAGAGGCTGCCCATACAGCTACCGTCACGATTGGAAGGACTTTGTTTAGAGCTTCTGGCACACAGAAGAGCCTGCTGTCGGCTGACTTCTTCAGTGAGATAAGCCTAACTTTTTGCACTACTCCTGCTCTGAAACTCTCCCGTAGCTGTAGGGGCAGATGGGTATCTCCTTTTGCCATAGGGCCCAGCAAGATGCAAAGAGATCTCGCCTTTAATGCTTCAGTGCACAGCGATGCTGCTGGAAGGAGGAAGTATGAACAAGATGAAACTGTTCCAGCACCTTTAGCCTTCCCTGCTCGCTCTCTTTGCTTTTCTGGTCATCTTAATCCTCTTCTACTGCTCAGCAGAAACATTGTGCAATATTCTCCAGGGAGATGAGCCTCGGGTGAATACCCCTGTGCTTCCAACGGCTAGAGAAAGGCTGAGTCTCTTCCCTTAGAAATTTAAACAAGCCTCTTCAGTAGATTTCACACATTTCAGTTTGCTTTCACAAGGCTAGTCGGTGACAAATGACACCATAACCTCCTCTGAGACTTCTCACCCAAAGTATTATGCAAATCGTATGTAAACTTACTCTCACCATGCGAGATAGGTCATGCCTGAATGCCATTTTTGTTGATGGATGTCCTGGGGCTGAGTGCCATGTCCTACCAGGGGTCCTCCCGAGGCACGCACCAAACCTGGAGCGTGCCCAATGGGTAGAGTATTTAGGAGCACTGGTGGCTCCCAAAACTTCCTGGGCTCCAGCTCACACTCTGAAAGCCCTCCTGCTGCAGCATCCAGCCCTCCCGCGTGGCAGCAGGGTTGTTCTGCCACATCAGCATCATAGCGGCTCATCGTCCAGAAAGAAGCCACCCTCACCCAGGCCACAGGGAAACCCACAGCAGCCGCTCAGTGGGAAGAACTCCCTATGTGGCCGCTGTCGCAGGCAGAGATGGCCTCGCTCCCAAAGAGGGGGTGGAGAGCTGCCTGGGTGGGCAGTGCAGGGTAGCCCCACGCGGCCTTTTGGGTGTTGGCAGGTGGTGCTGGCCAAACCCCAGCCTGCACACCGGAGCTGACTCAGCCAGGGCCAGAGGTTCCTGGGGACGCTGCGGTGTTGCAAACACATATGGCCTTGGTCATGTACTATGGACCGAGCGCATCCGGCTCCCCGCTGCTTGCACATGGTGCCAAATCCCACTTCCTCTGACGCTCTTTCAGTATTAGTGTGCCAGGTCATGTGTCTGGTGGGTGCAGGGACAGGGAAGTCTCATCAGAGCCTTTATCTTTCTATGTATCTGACTGGGGTCCGCTCCCTTTCTGTCACTCCTCCCGGGCCCTATTCTAGTCTTTTCTTCCTTTCTTTTGTTTTTTTTTTTTTTTTTTCTCCCTTAAAAGGGCTCAGCAAAGCTGTACCTACAAATCCCCATCAGTGAGCACCCCCTGGGACTGCCCCTCTCTTTGCTTCCACTAAGCTCACCCCTGTTTGTGCTGCCACGCTGGAGAAGGAGCCTGCAGCGTCACCCAGACCCCTGACTTTAGGGAATAGAGAGTGGTTGGTTGTGTTAAAATAATAGGACCTGAATCCACGCTTCATTTGTGCCAGTTCCCAGCCTGGTGGCTTACACTGAGAGTCTGTGCGGGCTACTTTTGTCTTGCTTTTTCATCCCAAATTTGGTGTAGCTTTCATGTTGCTTCATGCAATCATGCCAGCAAAGAAAGGCTGGAGGGCTTGAAGAATTGAGGAAGGTTTGCTTCTCCAGTTCCTGTTACGGAGGCAGTAGCTTCTGCAAGGGGTGAGGGGACAGGCAACGTCTACAGTCACTGCTAAAGCCACAGTGTCAGGCCGTGGGCAGAGGTAGGAAGCTGCTGTGCCAGCTCCCCAGCTGTTGGGGACCTCCACTCTCACACAGCCAGAAAAGCCACAGGCAATCCTCATCCACTACTCTGAGAACAACTGGACTGTTTACACCACCTTTGTCTGGAGTGGATTTACATACCGTGCATTCAAACCTTAATTTACTCTGTACCAACCTCCCTGCGCGGGCAATCCCTAAGTAACCATCTTGCCCAAAGTGACTTGCCCACTTGCATTTGGATAAGTATGTGCTTTCCCAGCTGGTTCATTGTTCTGCTGCTAAATATTGCTCAGTTATCCTAGCCATGCCAAGCCTGATTTTTATCTGTGGATTCTGCAAGGCAAGCTGTGGAATGCAAATGATTCCAGTGTATTTGCAGGTCTGTGCTGAGGAGGAGATCCCTGGAGCTTGATCCTTCTGTTTCCCAATGACTCATTATTGTTATGTAGGTTGTATTGCCCCACCGCTTTGAGATATGAAACACTGGGGTTTTGCAGGTCACTTTTCTTTTGTAAAAGAACACAGGGTCACAAAATCTAAGTGTGTGTCTAGCAGGAAACCGGCATTCCAGTGGTGATCACATGCTACTTGTATGCAAACCTTTCTCCCAAAATCTCACCCAAAATCTATCTCTAGGCAAAGGCGGTGTCCCCTCAAGCGTTTTACAGTGCTCAAGTGCTTAGAGAAGGAACTCCGACTGCAGACAGCAACTGTTAGCATGGCAAAGTCTAATGTAACGCAGACTGCTCTCTGCGGGCTCTTTTATCTCAGGTGAGAGATAAATCCTTTCCTTTCCTTTCACTTAATAACCCCAACAACCAAGAAGAGGTGGGGGAATCATTTGATAATTATATGTTCATTTGATAGAGTGCACATAAATGACTGCAAGTGCTTGCAAATTTTAGTAACTCTCGAAGTTAATTCCAGTTGTGCTGGTTAGATGTCCTTTCTGCTCTGCTGCTGAACAAAGGAGGCGATTTTACCAGCTGCCTCAGTGAGAGAGATTTCGTGGCTTCCTTACACGGAACAAGGCAAGAACAGGTTAGAAAATCTCCCCTCACACGGTTGCTCCTTCCCAAACAGCCAGCTATCTCTCTGCAGTCAGGCTGGGTGGATTCCTGCTGTGCCAGGAAAGAATGATGATCCTTCTGCAGCACCCACTCGCCCCGTGGGGAGGGCTGACCCAGAAGGGAGCTGTGAAGAGGGTAGGCAGCGCTTGGTGAGAGGAGGCACCTCTGTCTTATGAGCAAATTAAAGTGTGTTTGATCACTGGATAGATCTAGGGCATCCCCACAACGCTCAGCCCTGCATGTGAAGTCTTACGGATTAAAGGAATGTCTGGATCCAGGGATCTGAATGCTTGTGGCTGCCTCATCCTTCCTTTGAGTTTACTCCCGGCTAATACACGCTGCCACGCTGACGTCTAGGCCAATTTTGTCATAGGCTTGGGTTTTTGCAAGGAAACTTACCTCCAAGTTTCCTCTGTTTGCCCATGCTTCATCCAACCTGCCCTTTCCATAGCTGCTGCGGTGGGGAATGACGTCCGCGCTTGGCGGTGGTAAGGTACAGAGGATGCGTGCGGCGCCACGGAGGTGGTGATCCGGCAGGGCGAGGGGCGCAGGTTTTGTGTTTGCCACTAACGCCCTATGCCTAGTGCAAGGGTTTTTTGGGCTGTTCTGGAGATCCAAACCAGACGGTTTAGGTGATTTCAGCAGAATGCCGGCCAGGATTTGGCGTTAGGTGCCTTTCCTTGCATTCACAACTAGTTTAAAAAAAAATGCTGGCAATAAACAGCAAAATGTTGCTCACTTTAGCAAATGCAAGACCCACCTTGAATACACGCTCTCTCTTCTATTTTCTCTATGTTTGTGCTCTATTTGACAGCGGTTTCTGACTGACTTCCAGCAAAGCAATAGTCAACCTGACTAGTATTTGTCACCTCCTATGAGCTAAATATATTTTGGATTTTATTTACCTCATAGTATTTCTTTATCAAGCTCTGTGATGTGAGTTCTTCCTGGAAAAAAGAATTTCCCCCATTGCTGTCCTTACGCAAAATAAATAAAATCTTTCTGTCTTCTTGCCACATTTAGGTCTATATATATCCCTGGTACACAGAGGAGATATCAGCTTGGGAATTGGCACGCTGAGGGTAAATAAATGAATTTACAGTAAAGCCTGGTTATCGTTTTTAACGACCTATTGAAAGGAGAAGACTGTTCTTAATTTTCTCTTGTAATCTCATTTCAAGATGTGTGGCTCGTAAAGGTCTGTCAGAACGTGGGGCCTGGACTTTTATCTTTGCTCTCCAGTTGAAAACCTGGAGGACACTCTGGTTTTTCACTCTTGGCTGTGGTCACGAGGAGAAGCTATAGCCAATATGGGATGGGATCCTGCGGGCGGCCGCCGTACAGATTCCTTGTCCAGAAGTGAAAAGGGCTGTTAATCCTGCCTTGTTTGCTTTGCACACCACACCCCTGCTTATTGCCCACAATCTAAATTACAGAGGCGGCCAAACTTGCTTCCTGTTAAAAACAATAGCCCTGGCTGGCACATCGCCTCGTAATGCACGAAGCAAAATGCTGGGGAAGGGCCGGGTGGGTTTTACGGGCAGATGGGGCCCACGGCTGGGGCTGCCGGTGCTTCTGGCCCCGCTGGTGGTCCCTGCAGAGGGGTCACCACCTGCGCCCCGGACAGGCAGCAGGCTGGAGAAAAATGTAGGGGCTGCTGATAGTGTGCTGTGGAAAGAAATGACTTTATGGAGGATGTTAATTAGGGGAAACGTATCTGGGAACATGTGGAAAACTTCCTGAAAAGAACAAGCGTGAACAGGATCATCAAAGGCGTATGAATTTAGTGGGAATTTCTATAGGGAAGCTAGTTTGTAACTGTCCAACTGTCTCAAAATCTGAGTCATGCTTTTCTCTGCAAGAACAAAGATACTATTTTGTTGCAGAAAATACTTTCATTAGGTAGTTTTCATTTGAAGGATCGTACTTGGGGATATAAATCCTAATTTCCTCAATTTGCTTTACCTCTTCTAGGAAATGCACGCAACAATCAGAGCTGATGCTATTCGTGTCTAATAGCACTATTGGGAAGAGTCGTGCTGCGTAGGAGTCCCTCTGCAAACAGAGGATATATAGGAAACGTCCCAGGTATTTCTCAGGAACTATACTGGATCGCAGCCAAAACGTCGTGGAGGACGTAGGTAACATACCCAGCACTTCCCCGTACAAACATTTCTGTGTTCACAGTGTCTGGCTAACAAAGGCCAATACAAGCTTGGTGTGAGCAGATTTGCTGTCCTTTGAACACCTGGCCACCAATGCTGGAAATTTCTGATTCTGGTATATCAAGACACATCCAGTGACTGTATCTGTGGTCTTAGGATGTGTACCAGCTTCCGCAATAGGAATTACCTTGCTCTTGTTAGACACGGAGGATGTCACTGTCTTGTATACAGGGCCGCTGCTGCTTCCCCGTGTTTACCCTGGTGAGGTGCCACTGGGTTCAGTTGTTTACACTGCAGTTGAACTGGCCGAATAGTGCAGCGAAGGGGTGGTGAGTCAGGCCCACGATTGTTCAAGTGCAGGAAAACAAGCTGTGTGTGCAAAGTGATCTGGGCACCGGAGCTGGAAAATCCGTCCGAACCCTTTTGCTGTTGGTTTGAGGAGACTCGTGTTATGAAAGTGTTCCGGGGCCATTATAAGGCTTATTTTTCAAGGGATACTGGCATGTTGGGAAACTTCACACTTATTTAGTTTTTAATGTTCTTTTGTTCTGCATTCTGACTCAGAATAATACCTTTCCCCGTGAGCCGGAATTACAGCTGGAACCAGGTTACGGGTTCAAAATTAATCCAGTATCCCAAGATCTACCTCACTCATAGGGGTTAGGAATAATTTTCCCTGTCTCTACCTACAGTTTCTCTGCTTACAGTTTCCGAGGGAATCCTGGGCATGCCTTGGGAAGGTTCTCTCTCCCTGTTTTTATCGTTGCTTTGGGATGACATCTGGTTCCATCGCTTTGTCAGCCTTTAGATAATTTACTGTTTCCATCTCTCTTCCAGCATGATCTATACGATCCTCCCCTGAGACATCTTAATGTTTGGAATGAACTCCCCCATCTTCTCCAGTGAACACTGAGGCAGATGATTAACTGTAGCCAAATCTACCCCTTTTTCTCTGTAAATTATCCCATACTGTCTCCTCCTTCCTTTCCTTGGTTTTAACTAACAAACAACTTCATGAAATGTCTGACTCCTTGGTTTTTCTAGAGAAAAATTTTAAACAAAACCACATTCAGACACACAGACACACGCACACAAAACGCGAACAATGAATGCTCACAGACAACCAACAGCACACTCACAGAGGCATGCTTATATAGAGATACAATGACGTAAATCAACACCCAGAAGCATTTATTAAATTACCCAGATGTATACACAGAGGGACAGGCAGATGGGTTAAGGCTGCATTTTTACTGGTGGATAAATGAAAACATCACTTTAATGCCCACAGGAGAGTATTTCGGAAAAGCGGTGGCAGTAGCGGCACCAGATATTAAAGGTGATAATATCTCTTTATTCACTCTTTTGGACTAATTGGCTTATCCTAGGAAATGGCAACTACTGCATAGCAAGCGTGAATCCATACACTTTCATAATCAAAATCAGTGTGAAAACAGCATAGCAATCTTTCCTGAAATCATCCTCTGTTCCCAGGCAAGGAATGATTCCTGGAACTTGCATCCCTTAACTCCCTCCTTTGATTGCTCTGGGCAGCCCCATCTTCCTTTTTTCTTTCTAAAAGATATGAAAACAAACTGAATTCCCTGTGTACAATCATGGGAAGAATTATTCCCGGAACCCAGCTACACAGCTTCTGATGTATTAAATGGACTTTTCCTTGAATGCCCATTGTCCTCAGAGTATGGGGCACTAGGAAATAGTTCATTAGCGGCTGGTACTTGCTTACCCCCACACCCATTTAAGGAGGCATTTTACCCACAGATATAAGTTAACTGAAACAGCTGGATGAAGTAAACTGGCTAAATGTCTGTCTTTCCTGGCCCACATGCAGGTTTTTCTCATTAAAAACTATTGCTAAGCTAACTTTAATCTCCTCAGATGTCCTTGAACCATGGGATTCACCTGTATCTTCAGTATGCTTACACTGAGTTATAAGTTATACGGTACGAGTTCTCTAAACATGTTAAACCAGCTCCATGATCCCTACTTGCATCTTTCTACTCAGTGCACCAGTCCTGCTAACTTCACCCAACATTTTCTTTATTTCTTGTTTCACTGTTAAAATGTGGATAGTGTTTAGAACTGTAATGATCTTCTTTGCTCTTGACTGCAGGACAAACAAGAGGCCAAACCCTGGCTGTCTGTACTCACAAACAAGACCTGGTACACACAGAATGCCTTTATTCTGCTGCTGTTGATAATGATAACCCAGCCCAACACCATGCTGCCCACGTTGCATCCACTAACTCGTGCAGCTCCTCCCTTTCCTCCCATCACCTGTGTGGATGTGGTAAACAAATGTAAGTTGATATCTACATTGGTGCAATTTGCTGATGGAGTTAACCAATTCACAAGTTGTTTTTCACTAACAGCTGTGCCATCCCTAATACTCTTAAGGTCTTCTAAAGGCTTCAAGAGCTGGTGCTGGATAGGTGGTTCTTTCCTACGATGTCTTGTTCTGCATTTGTATCTTAAAGCTTTCCATAGCATCAAAGAAAAGGTCAATCAAGATGTACTCTTTTTAGTTCTTTTTCATATTATGGAAAAATAGCCTTATATACTGAAAGCCAAATTTATTTATCAGAGAAAATGCCTCCATTTTGCATTGTGGTAGCTCAGAAACTCTGATTTCTGTGGTCACTTGGGCACTATCAAAGCTATATGCATGATTTTTTTCTTTTTTTTTTTTTTTTTTTCCCCCCCCCCTGGTTATGATGTGTCATGTGTTTCTTCTAGGTGTATAGTACAGTCTGTCCATGTGGGTGAAATCTACCATCACTGACCATCTGTGCTTTTCAGAGAATTCTCTTGGATTTGTCATCATCTTGCTCTGTTGCATGTCAGCCGGGGACTGTCCTAAGCAAGTCACTGCCATTCTCTTATTTTCTGTTTCCCCTTGGATTGTAAAGCCTCCAAGAATATTATACTTTCAAGAACTCAGCTATGCTCAGCTGATGGACAGGTAAAAATTACAAGGTGTATAATTACCAAAGCATACCTAAACAGCTGATTTCTTCAGTTGTATCTGGGAATTGATAAGATGAAGGATAATTATGCTAAATTGATGCTTCTCTCTGTCCTTTGTATTTGTTTTCTTAGACTTCTTAGGTCAAGGACTGTCTTACAAGGTGCTTAGCACAACAAAGCCATAAGCACTGGATGATGGGCACTGTCATCAGATGGGAGTTTCTACTCTGCTTTATAGCGCTGCTCATATTAAGGTAATGTTAGCAAAGGACCGATGACAGGTGGGAGAGTTTCAGCTGCCTTTTGTGTAATGTTGTTTTGAAATGATTGTAACATGGGAATTTAATAATAACAACAATAATTAAGGATGTTATTTTATCTTCGCTTTCATCCTCTATGACACCTCTTCACCAGAGAATCTGTGGATACTAATCCTGCTAATACTTGATGCTCTTTCCCATTCTGCTTTTTTTCTCCCCCTGGTCTTTCAAAAAATAATCCAAGTCTTTCAGCATTTCATCCACTTCTAATTTCAGTTCCCCAGCGTGTTGGTTCAATGAGTGAAGACATACTTCCCTAATCTGTGGACTACCTTTTTCTTTCTTAGTTGTTCTTCCTCTGTTTTGGGGAAACTTCAGCTTACTGCAACAAGTTCACAGCTCTGCATCATATCCCGTTTCCCTTTGACTTTTAATGCTTATTTGTCTTATGGTGATGTTTTATATATGTTAAGAGCTAATAGAGCGTTTCGGACTGACGAGCACTCACAACTTGGAATTACTGGTAGGATGTGACCTATTGATGAAATAGGAAATATTAGCTGGGGGTGGGAACAATAATGCAGACAGTCTAATGGAAATGGTGACTTTTCACTATGTCCTGTCAAATGACAGTTTTTTACATACATCTTGATGGCAGTAAGCACTAAAGGAAAAAGAGACGGCAGCCTGATGAATTTTGTTGTGAGCTCTTCTTTTTCCAGGGCTTTTTCCATTCCTGGGTGTGTGGGTGGCCCTGGAAGAAAGTAGAGGCTCACAGGGAAGAAGTTTATCACGTAGGGCTACTGTCACTTAGAAGGGTGAATAGCTGCACTATCTGATCGGGTGCAGCAAAGCAGAAAAGAAATTTCAGGCTCTTTCCCCTCTTCTTTGTATCTTCTGCTTATTTCCTTCCTATCTATTCGTTTGTTTATTTTAGTTGCATCTTTGTTTCTGTTTGTCCAATTCAGTCTTAGACCTGAGATTATAGACATGAGACTTCCTCTTTCCACTTAAATAAATTCCTTCACCACGGCAAGTCTGTTAATACTGCTTCTGTTCAGATATATTTTACCTACTTTGTATAGTGCTCCATCCTACTAATATCAGATCAGGTAAAAGTCAGACTGGAGTGCTGTTCAGATCAACAGATGGCAGACTCCTTCTAGCAATTGATGCCACCAGCTTCATCCTACATCCCCCTACATCAGAACATCTGATGATGACAGGCAGAAAAAAGTATGATTTCTACATTGTGCACTCAAAAGTGTGCATTATGTCAGTGAGGAATCAAAGATATATTTGTCACCAGAGTCTGCGTGGCATGCAGTTACTCCTGTAGTGTAATGTGCATCAGCTGGGAAAACAAGACCAGAGAGACTGAGTAAACCTGAGAACAGCAGAAATCTGAATGTCAGAGACGTCAGAGAATTACAGAGTCTAATTTCCCTCTTACTACTCCACCTGTGAGGCGTCCTCCAAAATTGATGTTAGGGTCAGGAGAAGTGGGTGATGAGAAATTTGGGAAAAAGAAAGAGATGCTTGCAATTGCAATCTTAATTTTATGTGTTTGTGATCAATGGTGCCCTAATCAAGCCCTTCCTTCCCTTAGGGGCAACTACAGAACTGCTCCTTGTAGGGTGGGTTTCTTTAATCTTTATCTAGTTAGGTTTTAAATGTCCATCCCTCCTTTTGGGAAACAATTCTGTTTTCCGAAGTTTTATGACTTGCGGAATCCTGTTAACACCACCATGCTGATTAATTTAAACAAACTTCAAATGCAGGACTTCTAGCATTACTGATACAGCATCTCTTTCATGTTTTATATGTTTGCTTGAATGTGTTGTATTCCCCAGTTTCACTAAAGAATGGTTTTAAAGTATTTTTTAACAATGCAGCATTGTTATGAAAATGAGCTGACTAGTGAGTCTGATAGCAGGAATTTGCTCTGAGTCAACAGCGGCAATTTGCAAGCGTTGACTAATGAATTCCATAATCCATGCAGCACCTCTGTGAATAAGGGAAGAAAGCTCCATTATCTCTAATGTGCATCGAGGATTCAAAGATGAGAGGGACAGCTGCTGTGTAAGAGTCTAAACGGATATTGAATACAAGTTGGGAATTCCTGGTGCTTGCTTTTCTGCTTGGAAAAACTGTATCTCGCATCTCTGTACAGGGACATGTTGGGCAGACAAGAGCATGAATGTGGTAGGCCCTTACAGCCTCTGACAGAAAATTTCAGCAAGAGACAATAAAAGGAGATTTCTTTTCTTTCCTCTTGATTGACTGGGGAAAGAGTTTGCCAAAACATCTGTTAATACGGTAACAGATTCTGTAAAACAAATTAGGAATAATTCAAAGGTGGACTAAGGGCATATTTTATTCCTTTTTCTTGTTTTTCATTTGAAAGTGTAATACAAATCCTGCAAAGCCCCTCTGGGGACAGTGCTCTCTCCCCTGGTAAGCACATCCCCTATGGAGGCATCTCAATATTTATATCTGGTTCTTGCCACAGCTGCTCCATTACTCCCCTCATATAGCTTGTCATATAATGTCACTGCATGGATTTACTCTCAAGCAAGGTGCCTTTAGGCAATATTTTTTTCCTGCATAGGTTTTGGCATCTCAAGTGTTTTCTCATGGGTTTTCCAAGCCCCCCACTGCTATGCAACCTGTGTTATTGGCACTGAGCACTACTCACAAATGGCTGTCGTCTTTGCTTTCAGAATATCACATTGTTTTTGTTTTAATACATGGTTTTAAGTAGGTGT
The DNA here is from genome assembly GCF_964195595.1 of Calonectris borealis. Taxonomy (NCBI): domain Eukaryota; kingdom Metazoa; phylum Chordata; class Aves; order Procellariiformes; family Procellariidae; genus Calonectris; species Calonectris borealis. Next base: position 18,177,344 of record NC_134323.1, read on the forward strand.
TACCAAGCTTAAGAAGGTACGTCAGGACAGTGCTTCTGTTTTGGCACACAGGAATGACCTCTGCAGAACACCTGATGGACCTAAGCATCAGCAGGCAAGAGACCAAATGCTGGAAATGCATGAAAAGTGGCTTTTCTTAAGATTGGAGTCCCAGCTGGAATTTGCAAATGATTGTGTTTATGGCCCTTCCTGTTTTTATGGGCATATAACTGAGCAGGTGAATATTCTGAATAATATGGATCACAACTGAATTAGTTTTGAGGAGGGGAAAAAAAAGTCTCAATCTATTCCTCTGTCGCTTACCCAGAAGTCTATCTGTCTTAAACTGCATGGTGAGGATATCCCAGTTTTCCAGGCTACGGCGTCTTTCTGTAAGTGATGCTTCTGTTTACAAAACCTACTATGAAATGGCAGCAAATAATAAAAAAGAGCAAGATACAAAGAAGTGCAAATGAAAGGGCAGAGCTCAGGAGCAGGGCACAGGACTGGTAGGTGGATCTGAATTGTCCTCCTGCCACTGACCTCTCTTCTGGAGGAAACATATTAACCTCTGTCTGCTTCCCTGCCAACCCCACTCCCATTTTGGTCCAGTTGCACTGGTATTTCTGCAGAGCAGGACAAGTCTCTCTCTGACTCTCTCTTTCCTCCTTCAAATTTGACCTGTACCTACAGGCCCTGACTTAAAAGAGCTTCTCCTTGGTAGTAATATCAACGATAATAAATAAACTACTCAATTTTCATTTCCAAAGCCTGCATTTCTCTTCCAGCAGAGAAATGAAGTATTTCATAGAAAACCTCACAAATTCTTGAATTATTCAAAACTGATAGCATGCCCATAAGCACCTTGTGAGTAGCTAGACGTACATTTTCACTGATGTGCTATTTATTATGAATCATTTGCTCAGTGTTTATGTGAGTGAATGATTATGTCCCACTTTCACGATAAAATTCTGGTTGGATTTGCTCATAAAAATTAGATTCTGGGAAGAAAAACAAAACATACGGCAATCCCCAAACATCACCTTGAAACACCACCAAGCACATGTATCTGAGATGTCCATTGGTCTGCATGGAGCCAGAAGAGGAAGTCTGGACAAACACAAAGCCGGGAATACATATATCCCTCGGTATAATGTATAAGGGACATGAGAGGGGGTGTTAGTTTTAATGTGTTCAGCCTTGGGTCACATACCAGCCATTACCGCAGGTTGGATGGCTAACGTGCGTTTCGGCAAGCTGTGCAGCAAGCAGTGTGTTTCAATTTCACTTGTCTAGACAGGGTTTTCGGTTGCCCTGTTCTGGCAGGCAATGTGAGATTTCATACCTTGATCTTATCGTTCTGTGCCGAGTTTATTTCAGAGAGAACACCTGCAGCCTGAGAGCGTGGATTCAGCGTAGCTGGAAATGCAGAGCAGCTCTGAGGATTTGGATCTTTGTCCCTGACAGGGGTTGCTAGCAGCGGCGCTGTCTGATGCGCTGTGCTTTTGCGATTTCTCAATGGATTTCAACACTTTCGAACGGTGGATTTCCAGCAGAGGCTTGGATCCTTTCAGGTAACTCGTGGGTTGACCGCTATAGACCAGCCTTGCTTTTTTTGCTACCTTCTGTGGAACACGAGTGGAAAACATCTGCTCTAATTTGCCAGCAAATTCACTTAAGAACATCAGACTCTTTACATATCATCCTCCCATTGGCGGGCAGCACTCAGAGACGACAATTATGGTAGATTTAAAGCAGTGGTTTGAGCAGGTGGCTAGTTTGCACAAACTTTCACCAAAATAGCCACAGTGGTTGCAGTTCTCGCGGAGTGAAGTGTTGGTGAGGTGAGTATACGTGAAAAGTCCTACTGTTGACACTATTATCGTTGTACCAGAGCAGTGCCTCGGGACAAACAAGAACAGGTCTCCCTTGTACCAGGCACCCTAGGAACTCCTAGAAACAGAGAGTTCCTGCAGTAAAAAGCTTACATCTAAACAAAGCTGTCCTTCTAAAATTTGGTTTGCAAGTCTTTTTTAATTATTATTATTTTTATTGCAGATCCACACATATTTACCGGTATGAGTAGATCTGGTTTTATTTCATTGTAAATGCGTGCGTCATTCACCCCTAGCAGTATATGGTATACAAAGCTCTGCGGGAACCGCCTGCAATGCTTAGTGCACAATGACCAGTCAGTTTGTTTAAGTTCAGGAGGTAAGTAATTACCAGGTCTATGAGATACTGACAATTCGAACCTCTATAAAAGAGATTTTTGTCTTCCTGTTGGTTGTATTATTCATGTCATTAAATGAATGTCTTTCTTCTAACCTTAGCCAAATTGCATAATTCCAACCAAATTGTGCATCGTTCTATAAGCTGGTACTTAGGAGTACTCTGGAGACTTCCTAGCTTTTTAGAAATAATTTTGATGCTAACATGCCACAAAAGTATCCCTCGAATTTGCTAGTAATTGATAGGTTACAAATCCCTTCCTTCCTGAAAGTGTTTAAACAGCAATTCTCCTGTCAAATCCAAGCCTATTTCAACACAACAGCTCTACAATAACACACGTGATGGACACGCTCACAGTAATTGTGGGCCAGCAGCCACTACAAAAGGCTTTAGGACAAAGGCTCCCAAACCCTTCCAGTTGCAGCTCACCTCTCCAACAGATAATCTGTGCGACTCGTGATGCGAACATATCAGATGAAAGAGCTTTCTCTTGGGCGGGCTCACGGCTGCACTCGTAACTGCTGGCACCTCACTTGGCATCGTGACCTCTCATTTGAGAACTATTGCACTAGGACATGCCGCCAGAAACCCAGCCGCAGGTACATGCTGTGAAATAATTGGCTCGTCAGAAAGCAGAGCATCCCTTTCCCAACGTCACTCAGAGACGAGCTTAAGCTTTTAAGCATGAAAGTTTATACTTTCTCCGAAAGTTTTGCTGGAGTCAAGTAAACAGCCCTGGAAATTCCTTCTAAATTCTGGACCTCAGCAATACCCACTGCAATGAGTTCCACAGTTTAATGGCATGTGCACACATTATATGAAATGTAATTTTTTTGTTGGTCCTAATCCGGTTGTTCAAATGAGGAAATTGGAAATGAGATCTGAGTTCCACCACTACCTTTTAAATTGCTGAGAAAAAAGCAAGTGTAAATGGTACCATTTCTTTTGACATGGCATCCATATTGCACACAGCGTTACTGAGCCATTAAGGGTTTAGAGGTCTTAGAAGGGAGTTAATTTTTTCATTAGTTTTTTTTTTTTTGGTAAACAATTGTTCTACTTCGTGGATGATGAGAGCACACTCAACATCCTACTCAGCACCGTACTAGCAAGATGCTCGCACACCAACCCCTGCCATTCCCATGCTGGCGCATCAGGGGAGTGCAGCGGTTCCCAGTCCCACCATAAAGCCGGAGGAAAAGGAACACCAGTGGGAGCCACTGGTGAAGTGACAGCGACCACGCTTGGGGCTTCCCTCGCCGTTTTCTGCAGCAGTTGCACGAGCTTAATGCCGAAGTGAAGATGCTCAAACTCAACCTGTAACATGCTGTCATCTTATCGCTTCCCTTCTCCCTCGTCCCCACGGGAGAGGCGGCCACCCACCCGCCGCCCTACGCCGGGCTCCTGCCAGCGCGGGGGCTGAAAGAAAGGGAGATTTACCGCACTAACCCCCTCGCTTTTCCTCACGCTCTCCCTCGGGGGCTCCCCTCATGGCGGAGGGTACGCGGCGCGGAAGGGCCTGACAGCAGCCGGGCTGCCCCCGCGGGTGCGCAGGTGTGCCCGCACACCTCCAGCCCTTCCCGGGCGGCGCCGCCCCCGTCCCCCTTCAGCCTCGTCCCTCGGCGGGGCGACAGCCGAGGGACGAGGCTGAAGGGGGACGGGGGCGGCGCGGCCCCTCTGAGGAGAAGGAGGGAAGGGGAGGGGCGCAACGGCCGCGCGCGCGGCGCTTCCCGCGCACCTCGCACGGCCACCGCCGCCGCTGCCCTCAGCGGCTCCGCGGCCATTGACGTCAGGGAGGGCGGCACATGACCCCGTCGGAACCAATCGGCTGCTCCCGGAGCCGCTCCGGCGAGAGGCTGTCGGCAGCGCTCGCTCCTCTCGCCGCCTCCTCCCGCGGCGGCGGCGCGCGTGGACGCACACACACACAGGCACACACACACACACACACAGACACACACACACACACACCCCACCCCCCACACCCGCACCCACGGCCGCACACACGCACCCACATACATGCACACGCGCGCCCGCCGCCGCACGCTCTCGCGCACACGCCCCGGGGGGAAGGAAGGAACCGCGGCCGGACGCCCCGCAGCCCCCGCCGCCGTCAGGAGCCCCCGCCGCCACCGCCGGCTTTTGTCTGCCGCCCCCGCCGGGAGCCGACCCTCCGCTCGGCCGGCGCCCGCCCGGCAGCATGGACGCGGCGCTCTGAGAGCCGCGAGGGGGACCCGCCGGGGGCGGATTCTGAAGTTTGAATAAGGATTTTTATCGCTTCCCTTTCCCCCCTTCCCCCTTCTCCCCCCTCCGTGCGGTTCGGTCCCTTCCCCCACCTTCCCTGACAGGTTTTTTCTTCCCTTCAGCGTTTTTATTTCAATCCGCCGCGCGGGGTTGGATTTTTTATTACTATTTTTTATTTTATTTGGTTATACCCGTCTCTACCGCCCGTAGAGACCGGTCTCCCCGGGCGGCCGCCGCCGAGCGCCACCCCCGACCCGCGGGGCTGCCATGGATCGCACCGGCGGCTGCGGCGGGGGCAGCGACCGCAGGCAGACCGAGGAGAGCAAGCCGCTGCTGGGCGAGATGTCCGCTCCCGAGGGGAATAAAATGGGTGCCGCGCCGTGCCGGAGAGCCCTGCTCCACTGCAACGGCATGAGGTACAAGCTGCTGCAGGAGGGGGACATCCAGGTGTGTGTCATCCGGCACCCCCGGACGTTTCTCAGCAAGATCCTCACCTCCAAGTTCCTGCGGCGGTGGGAGCCGCACCACTTGACGCTGGCGGACAACAGCGTCGCCTCGGCCACGGTAAGAGCCCGGCCGGGCCCGCCGCCACCGCCGCGGGGGGCGGCCACAGCGCGGCCGCGGCCCCGGCGGCTTCCCCGCCCCGCGGGGCATCTGCGGGGCCGGACCCGCCGGCGCTGCGGGGCCGGGGTGGCGCGGGGGGGAACGCCTGCGCCTTTGTGCCGCGGCCGCCGTGCTGCCGCCCGTGCGGGGACCCCCGGGGGATCGGTGCGTGAGGGGGGCTCGGCTTGAGTGAATCCCGGAATGCCTGTGGGGTTTTTTTCCTTCTTTGTAATCCTAGGGATATTTAATTTTGCAGTTCCGGTGGTTTTGTGCGAGCAAGTCTAGTTTTCCTCCGTCATTATTATTATTGTTGCTTTTTTTTTTGCCTTTTTTTGCCCTTTTTTTTTTTTTTTTTAAATTCCTCCCTTCTCAACACGACACCGACATGAAATCGCCACACTGATCCAATTCTATCCGAAACCGAAGTCGGCAGATATCTGCTGGCACGTTGGCCAAGTTGGAGGTGAGGGAGGTGGAGGATGCTTTTAATTCGAGAGCGGAGGCTCGGGGTTTGCTCTGCTTTGTTTTAGGCCTGGTTTTGGGGCTCTGATTTGGCGGTCACATACCCTGCCCAGACACAGGCAATGTGATCGTAAAATATGGAGATTCCTTCAGGGTTTTCTTCCTAATGGAAAATGATGCAAGAGAAAAATGCAAGGTGTGATATCAACAGTACAAAAGATGTACAATAGACAGATACAGTCTTTAAAAATATGATTTCTATTTACACGTACAACTTAGAATCTCATGTCCGGTATTACTTGAACATTCGTATAGTACGTGATGTGACTACACCCAGATTTTGTTTAATAGCGACTAACACAGCTCACAAAACATGCTTTACACTGATTTTTAATCATTCAGTACTTTGATCGTGTCCTTTTTTGATTTATACCTAAATGTCTCATTTTTCTCAATGGCTTCATTCTGGCCTTCCTATAGGACACTCGTGATATGAGAGAGTGGATTGGCTTTTGTCTAGATTTCTGTTAATGGTGTATTTAAACGGGTTTCATCCAGTCTGTGCTGTGCTCGGAGGTTGGATTTTTTCACACTTTGGTAACGCAGACACATAGTGTGTGTAAATGTCTTTCCTGCATCACGCTCTGCTGTGGAGTATTCAAAGCAGGTTTTCAGTGGGAGCTACTTTAACCTTCAGGTAGGCCAGCTGCCTATTCTCACGGAGCTCTTTTTTGTGCCACAATGACATCTCTGCTTACCATTTCCACCGGGCTGTCAAGGATGTTTCCAAGGGAATATTTTTCTTTCTGTGATAGAACTACTGTGTAAAGGGAGAAGGAAGACTCGGTCGAGCATTGCTGGAGAAAACCTCCGAAAGACACGAGCACAAGGAGTTTTTGCAGTTCTTCTTTTTGTTAAGATACCATCAGCGTAGAGGGGAAGTTGACTATCAGTGGAGATGAGGCATTTTCCTGGCAGTATCCATAGCCGATTATTTCTGAGCAGAGGAGAAGGATACTGGTAGAGAGAGGTGTGATCATGCTTCAGACGTTAATCTCTGCAATGTGGCAATACTAGGCATGAAGTTGTATTTGTACAGGAGACGTCATACTGCTCGCTGGCAAAGCTGACACCAAAGAAACCATCTCTGAAAAAATTTCTGAAGTCCTATGGGATCGTGCTTTAATTAATGTTGAGGTGTTCTCATTCCTCATTATTTTATGTATATAAATAGCAAGAAGATACTAAAACATTGCACGTACCATTTCAGGCTCCATTTTGTTAAGCAGTGCTCTTCGTGCTTGGTCTTGCGCCTTATCATTTTTTTCCAGCGCTAACTCAGCAAGTAAATACCGTTGTTCGCAGAAATATCTGTGCTTTATTATTTCAGGTAGCGTCTTTGGTTTCCAGGGAGTAATTAGGGCACTAGGATAAGATCCGCGTTCACTTGTTGCCTGAACGTATGGGTACGTTATCAGGTACCTTTCAGACATTGGTTCTATGATACTTAGATTTTACTCTTTTTTTTTTTTGAGCTGAAAAGATGTGATTTACGCAAAATACATGGTAGTTTAACCCCCACCCCCTATGGAAGTGGGGTGCAGGCAGAATGCCAAAACCTCCTGAAATTGTAGGTAGATATTTAAATGCAACTAATTTGGTTTTCAAGAGCTGTAGAAAAATATCCATGCCGTCCATTGGAAGTGAGCATTGGCAGCACTCAACAACTTTGATAACAAGGTCATTTTTACACATAGGGCTTTCCACAGGCAGGGTGCTTTATGAGCAGCCACTAATTAATCTTCACATCATCCCTTTGCAAATCCTCTGGCATGACGAGTTTTACTGCATTCTATATAACATGAATAAAATTGAACAAGAAAATAACATCACTATGTTTTGCATTTGAAAGCAAAAGTTGTAAGGACAGCTAAATCCAGATCTGGCAAATTATGTCCCTGAGTACAGTGGATAAGTTATTTGTTGATTCTAGGCACTTTCCATTCTTTTTATTGTCACTTGAGTCATCTATTTGAATTAAAGTCTTCTCCCCACAAGCTCTTACTCGTCAATGCTTGGGCTGCAATATAGGAGTTAGCATTAGTTTGCGTATGGATTATTCATCTGCAGTTTTTTCCTCAGATAGACACTGTATGTGCCCACATACAAGTCTGAATAAGGGGACCCTACTACAGGGTTTTTGCAAGAGGTAACAACTTCCGTTGTTTAATTAGACAGTTACATGTTTTGTGCTGGCAAGATAGCTTTCTGTAGCAGAAGCACTATGCAAGAATGCAATGGAAGAAGAGTTAGGCCATCTTATTTTAGCAAAATTTAGGGAGGAAAAAAAAATATTCTCTACAAAGTGCTTTTTCTGACATTATCACAAGTGACTGTTTCAATTAAAATAAGTCCATGTTCATCAAAAGATAATAATAATTGTATTCTGAATTGGTATATGCAGCTAACAAATGGAAAGGTATTAGCTTGTGGAGTGGAGAGACCCATAACTGTAGGTGTTGGGACTTTATCTGATTTACGTGTTGTTTCCATTGTTTGCTTCATATTTCTCATTTCTCAAAGAATCGGTTAAACGTAGTACAGTTTCACCATTACAGTTCCACTTGTGCAGGCTTTCATTCTGGTTAAGGTTTTTTTTTCGGTGAAAGAAAATACAGATCTGTAACTTTTTTTTTTTTTAATGTAAATGCTAAAGTCCCAGTAGGAGATTTTGATACTTACAAACTTTGTTTGCCAGACAACACCTTGCCTGGGGATGAATCTGACTTTCTCCCCCATGGAAGGAATAATGTTTATTTTATAAACACCTACCAAACTCAAATGTAGCACCCTTACTAATTTTTTTTTCCAGTGGGATCTGTTCTTGCACAGCTTGAAGGGCAGTGATAGTAAAAACAAAGACAGAAATAAAATCCAATTTAATATTCCTTGTGTGACTTTTTGTGTGTGTATGAAGAATAAACCTATGGCCATCTTCAGCAGAAATGTTAAAATTTAATTTTCAGTAGTTTATAGGTAGCTGTCATAACTGAACTGCCTTCAATATCCTTCTGCCTTGTCCCATTCATGTCTCTGCCCTGCTTTTCTCTTTCATTGTCTTCCTTGCACCAGTTGGGAGTAGATGTTTAGGACAATGAGTTTTAAAGTACTGGGCTGCAAGAAAGACTTGTGATACATATGTATGCGCAGCAGACAAGGAAAGAATAAATAAGCGATTCGTTTTTGCTGGCTAGGGATGACCGCTATAGTTCCCATCTGGGAAGATAAGACATAATTGAAACCATGAAATTACTCATTAATATCCCTCAAGGAGGTGGAAACTTTGACTTTTCATGCCCATTTCACATTTCTTGGTTTCGCCTTGGCAGGTAAGTTGAGTGTAATGTAATGTTGTATTCAAAGCCGGTGACAATCCTGAAAAGATTTGGGTGTCTTTTAAACTTTTTTCTGTACAAAAGTGATATATGAGGACAATAGTTTATTGACAAGTTCGCTAATCAGAAATATATTTGAAACAAAAACATAAGTGGATTAGGGAGCTGCATTTATATTTTCTTCTAGAGACAAGAACATAGCCAATTAATATTAAATGAGGCAGAGCAGGATGATCTGTTTCAAATAGGAGAAGTGGAGTAGAAAATTGTCGTCTAATTGTTTTTTAAAATTCAACAATTCTGCTACTGCGTGTGTTTCAGCATGCTATTACATGTCTTTCCTTCCTTCTTTTGGTAAAGATAGAGCAAAAATTCCTATCAAGCTGGACTCATTGTTTATTTTAGCACAGGTTCCCATTAGTTAGAAAAACACACTTTTTAAAATTAAATTTCCCTTGAAAAACAATTAGCTCAAGTGGTAAGTATTATGCAGAGCTCAGAAGTTTCAAAACAATCTTAAAAGAAGAATTTTTTTAAAGCTTTCCTAGAAGAGGAATATTGTAGCATTATCCAGATTCCAAATAGAAATGGTTATGAATTAGCTATAATAATAGTAAGGAAAGTAAACAGTCTGTTCGGTAAGCCAAGTCCTGTCCTGAAATCCTGTGCTATTGATGGGGCTCTAAGAACGTGACTTAAAACTAGCTTGATGGCCTGCCATCGTTATGCGTACAAGTAAGTACGAACACATAAATAACAAAGTAATTTAAGATCATTTTTTTGATCCATTATAACAATGGAATGCTAAATTACTATTTAAAATAATATTTCTCATTGTTTACTATTGCAAATGCTTGCTTTCATTTGACGAGAAGTGGTTCCTATGGGTTTTGGGTGTACATTTTTTTGCCTATTCTGGGCTACCCTGTTGCTATCTCTCAGGTATTTTCTTCAGGCACATCAGAAAGAGCATTGAGTCTTGTAATTTGCATACAACCCATGATAATTTAGAATTCTGTGCAAATAGAGAACAAATTGCTCCATGTTATCTATGTTGTTGAAATTGAGATTCTGTTTCAGAAGTGAAGGAAAGCATGCGCGTGCATTAACGAAACCCAAATTTTTGTGAAGACACTGTGATTTAATGGAATATTACTCTGTTGTGACAAACTTATTTTATTGCTATATTAGTTTGTAGCTCAGCATAAGAAAACCTAAAATGATATTTCTTTAAAGTTGTTTAATGCCTATCAAACATACCTTTGAATATATAGTTCCTGCAGTGGTTAAAAAGCATATTTATAAGTCAGTAGTGTTAAGGTACGTGTTTATATGTCACAGAGCTTATATAAAATATGAAAACAGAAGCTATATTCATTGATAGAGCGAGAGCTCTTAAGGCTATTAGTGTTAACACCCAGCCAGTAAATTTTACATGTTTAGGAGCATAAATAAAAAGGATACTCAGAAATACTTCTGCCTCATTTTTCGTTTTGGCTGGGGAGTGAAGATGTGGTGCTAGCCACTACGTGGTGGTAATAGTCCCCTGGAAGCAGCTTGTAAGTTGCCTCTGGTCCTCAATGGGGACCTGATCCTGCATCAGAGCAGGGACTGGAGGAGCTCAGCATCCCTCACGGGGCTGGGCCTTTGTGGAGCTGTGAGATCATCTTTATTTTTTTGTAGTGGAACATCGTACCTAGTGATGGGTAGAGTCTGCTAGATCATCGAAGTCGGGGTGTGGTCCTTCTAGGAAAGGATGTACTACCCAGACAAGTTGTGGATGCCCCATCATTGGCAATGTTCAAGGTCGGGTTGGATGGGACTTTGAGCACCCTTATCTAGTGAAAAATGTCCCTGCGCATGGCAGGGGGGTTGGACTAGGTGATCCTTAAAGGTCCCTTCCGACCCGAACCGTTTTACAATTCTGTGATTCCGTGAAACAAAAAAAGGTCATTTAGTTTTTCAGAGGTGAAAGGCTAGGTTGAGAGTCCCGTCTGCATCAACGTTTGCAAGCTTAGGTTTGCGTTGTTAGCGAGAGTGGGAGAATGGAGGCTGAAGCCTTGTTCCCACTAAAATCATTGACAGAACTGTGTACACTGAGGGACGTTTTTGGAGGAAAAAGGTGGTAGGTTTAGTACATAGAGAGGAGTGATTTATTTGGAACTGTTTAATTTATTGCATATAATTTGTTCATACTTTGGAAGTTCCTAAATAGCAGGTGAGTTTTAACATGATACAATAAAATGGCTTCTCTCAATTCCTTCTATGTTAGTAAGCATGGCTGGACTAATAGGGTTTTACTCATCTGCCCACATAGGATTTATGAAAGAAGAGACCTACCTCAGATAGTTCAAGCCTTTTGGAGTCTTTAGAAGTAATTAGATTGTGGGTTGCATGGGTAGATTGTGGCTTGTTTATTAGTGTTTTGAGCAGTGCTAGTTGCATCAGTATTGTTCTGCTCTGTGTGTGTTCATAGTGCTTAATTCCATAAACAATCGCGTGTTTGAAGATGATTGATACTTTATCATGTATAATCCATACAGAGCGCTTGTGCATGTGTGTGCACTCAGTAAACTTTTTCGCACAGTCTGATGATGCAGTGTTATTGGCAGTAGTGCTGTCTTAGGTAGTCCTGGCCTGTGCTGTCAATCTGTCTTTTGTATGCACTTAGCGGTTTGCAGGGTCAAGTTGAGAAAATCTGTGTGAACTGGCTGGGGAACACTTTCCCTGTTTGAACCTTTTGCTGATTTGTTGTCTTTTAACTGGATGAGGGAACTGATCTGTTTCAGCGTATAGTCCGCCAGACTGTTGAGGAAGAAGAGAGAGGGAAACATGGTAGTCTGGAATTGCTGCCAAAAACAATGTATTATTAAATCATTGCGTAAAATTTTCCTGTTTTGCACAATATTTAAGAATGCAGGGGCAATACCAGGAAAGGGAAAAGACAATTGAAAAGCATACATTATAACTGAACACGTCAATGGTGAGTGAAGTTTTAGCTCTTGTGGTTGTAGAAGAAAACATGAAGAAGTCAAAACCAGATGCTAAATTAAAAGGCCTTCACTTCATAGGCTTAAAAATTAGGAGAATTTAACAATACTCCTTAGGTTTTGAAGGAGGGGGTCTTGTTTCGGGGTTTGTGGACATTTGATGTTACCAGTACTGGCATCTGCAGTGCTTAAAGTGATTTCTTGACTTTGCCTCTTGGGCTGTCCCATGACTGATGCGACAGGGCCAATAGAGTGGGAAATACAAAAGCAGGTAACATGCCAGGTTGCAGACTGTGGTGTCCAGGGCATGAGTTTATGGTGAAGCCTATTTCCTTCTACTTTAATCTGAGTTTTCAGTATGTTTTCAAATAATTCTTTTTCCTTTTTTTGAGAAACTTAGGAAAAAAGACATCTGTTTTTTCTGGGTTTGAGCATGTCTGCTAGATGTGTGCCTGTTACTAATTGAGCTCGTCAAGTTGCAATGACTAAAATCTGAACTGGAAGTACACTCGGTCACGTACATTCTTGGTCTCGCTCTGTTGAAATCAGTAGGGTAATTTGAGGAGGGGGATTACCATTCATTGCTTGCAACGTGAATGGCAGGATGTGCTGTTCAGAAAACCAGAAAGGTTCAGCGAAAGATCACTGTGCCGCTTTCAGGTTGGCTGCTGGTTGGGAGAGATGACTGACTCTACTGTTAGGCTTGTACAGCTCTCTACAAAATAGAGCCCCACTTTTTTCCTTTGGTCGGCAGATCTCGAGGTGCTGAGCAGCCTGCACAAGGAGGAGCGGCGTTTTTATGAGTGAGAGGCTTGCTGAAATTTCCCTGTTAGACAGAACAGCTCTTGCTATTTTGCCCATTTTATGCCACCATTTTGACAGCAGTGTCCTGGTGGAAAGTTAGTTTGTGACATTACCTTCTTCTGTGGGGAAAACCGGGGCTGAGGACAGAGAAGCTAACGAGGACTGCTCACCACAGTCTGACACCCTGGCAAGGACAGCAGTGAATATCTTCAGGACATGATAGACCATAGGACCAAGTGCTTCCTCTGCACCTTCATATCCTGCAAAGCTGGGGGAAAACGCATGCGATTTGCAGCAGCGTAGTAATGTTTAATTATTCGGTAGAGTTGTGGTGGATCAGCAAATGTCACTACCAACAGGGCAAGTGTAGGTTTTTTGGTTTTTTTTGTTGTTTTTTTTTGAATTCATGTCCCCGTAGCTGAAATGTAGAGGTATCGTGGGAGGAGAGCGAGCCGCTGTCGGTGATGCAGGGAAACACGATCTAGCTTTCTTAGCGGCCCTGGGTCAGGCTGCACTGGGTGCACGCCCTTCTCATTCAGGATTCCTGGAAAGGTCCTGCCAGCCACTGCTGCTCCGCAGGGCATGTGCTGGTTCCCTCTTGCCTCTCTTCCCCGGACAATAGAGGTTTATTAAGAAAAAAATGCTGCTCGCTAGAAATTGTTCTCTTTTCCCCCATTTGGTCCTCAAATTTGCTGAAATACTGCTATGGTACCTGGTCCAGGGTGAAGCTTGCATGAGGGTGAATCCTCTACAGGGGGCAGCTGCCCTCAATTTCTGGGAGGCGTAGGAAGACGGTGCTGCTGTTTCTGCTGGTTTTTTGCTTGATATTCAAAACTCTAGCAATTTTCACTTTGGAGGCAGTGGCAAAGTGTGAGGTTTAAAATGGGATAAGGCTTTTATGGGCCCTTGAAGTGTCTCTCTCCCTTGTCTGCTCAGAATTACCACTTGTTTCAGGGGTAAGAGCTCTTGCACTTTTCAAAGTATGTTGCAGTTTCCCTAAAGTTCTTGTTCCTGTGGCTGAGAGACTGCAGGATTTTCTCATTGGATGAAAAATTTAAAAGGAAAAATTGCTTTCACTCTCATTGAGGAGAAGAGTAATAACCAGGGCTTCAAAAAAGGTGAATAAAAAATGAATATCCAGTGCTTCTCAAACTCCAGATCTCTAATTTAGTGATATTAAGAATGGGAACGTCGAATGCTTGGAACTATCACTAAAGGGCTTTTGCTTCTTGGATTTCCAGTGCTTAAAGAAATGCTGAATAAAAGAAAATCTTTTTCTCCTTTTGAAAAATTTAAAACTCAAATCCTAAAGCACACAGAAATGGTTTTAGGTTTTGTAAGATTTTATTTACAAAAATGCCACATGTGGTACAATAAATGTTGCCTGAAGAAAGCTGAGATTAAGCTAAATCAGAGGGGTTTTTTGAGAATACATAATTGTATTCCCAAATATAATTATTTTATATTTACATTTTATATAATATTTTTCTTAGGCCTAAAGAGAAACTGTGTTTGCAAGTGATAATCAGAAATAATATTTTTTCTCTTATAAATCAGTTGTACATATTTTTGAACTATGTGTACAGATGTCTATGCATATTTTATGGATGATATTTCTGGTGATATTAACCCAAAGGTAAGGCAAGAATTTTGTAAACAAAAAAGTCACCTCATTCTTTATTTGTATATAGACAAATAACATCTAACTGACCAAAATTAGGTAATTGCATATGCAGGTAGACAGTTTGAATAATTTTTAAAAGAAAACTCTTTTTTTTCCTAAACCTCCTGAAGATACTCATGGTGTGTTCCCAACAGTTACAGATAGTATGGAACAGATACTTCTCAATAGTAAAGCTGTGATACTGCTATTTTTTACATGGCAGTGGCCCTTTCTTCCCAGTCTTTGTCTGTTTTGGCTATTTGAATATAAGCTTTTGGGATTGGCAGGTGTCTCTTACCATGTCTGGTTCCTGTTGTAGTGGGATTCTGTTGTACCACGGAGTTTTTTGTTTGCTGCTGTAATACAAGTAGTGCGTACTGTGAGCAGGCTATGTTTTTGCTCCATCTGTGTGAGCACCTAAAATAAGACTGAATGACTTTGTTATCCATTTTCAGGGATGGGCATTATTAATAGTAAAGTAGAAACTGCTTTAAAAAAAAAGGTTTCTGAAACTTGCCAAGTGGAATCCAACTTTTTAATCAAAATACTAAGGGTGTGTATGTTTTTTCCATAAATATGAATGTCTGTTTGACCTTCTGTGAACAAAAAAAGAGGGATTATTTTTGGCCCTTAAAACAATCAGAAAAAACTTCATTCTACAAGTCCTTGGGTTTCAACTTCACTGTGCTTCAACTGTCTCAAAGTGCTTTATGGTCAGTGAAAATGGGGAAAACATGGGGAAAACAGAGACAAAAAAATGTAGGCCAGACTTTTCAGTCATGTCTCCTTCTGTTGGTTCATGGTTAATTTGCAGTTCCTCCTCAGTTGGTGTATGCATCTATGGTTCACTCTGGAGCGTCTTAGGTTGGACACCACGAATCAGTAGCATGTCCTGATAGTATTAACTGAAGTGCCTTGCCCTAATGTTCACGATAAATCACTGGTAGGAGTTGGAGCAGAAATGGAATTTCTTTGCTTTGGCCGCCAGGCTGCATTTTCCCTCCTGATTTTGATGGCTATTTATTTTCTTAATCGTTGTAAATCTCATTAAAAATCAGGGGAAGTGTGGGAGAGTGACTGACAGCAGAACGTGGCCCAGGGTGTCGTGCTCTTCTTACTACCCTTCAATCTTCCTGCAAAGAAAATATCTGTCAGGGAACCCGATGCCAATCAGTTCAAGGCTCTTGCTTTCTGCGGTGTGCATGCTTT
This sequence comes from Calonectris borealis, assembly GCF_964195595.1. Classification (NCBI taxonomy): domain Eukaryota; kingdom Metazoa; phylum Chordata; class Aves; order Procellariiformes; family Procellariidae; genus Calonectris; species Calonectris borealis. Next base: position 18,192,922 of record NC_134323.1, read on the forward strand.
GTATATTCTCTGACAACCTTTCTGACAACCTACCACTTTGCTTTTGCTTTAGAGGCTGTTAAGATTGATTTCAGAAGTAGAGAGTAAGTCAGGGAAACCTTGACTGCACTGAAATTTTCAGGATGAAAGTGATCTTGCAAAATTACTATAGAAGTGGAGTGTTGCGATCTGTTTTTGAAAAAAGATAAGCAGTTCTCTCTCCCTCTCATACCTTGGATTTACTATGAAAACTTCTTGATGTTGAGCTCTTAAATTTAGGAATCACTTGAGAATAATATGATTGCAGAGGCATCTCAAAACACCACATTTCTCTCTAATACAATGTAAGCTGTGAGGAGGTAGGAAACTGAAAGTAGAAAGTTATGTGGACTCTTAAATAGTGGATCTATGAGCCATTGGTGTAAGCCGATGCAATTCTGCAGATTTTTTTTTGGGAGCTATGCAGTTATTCTAGTTGGGGATCTGGGTGTCGGGTTGTTCCTGGCAGCTTGAAAAGGTAGTTGCACAATGAGAGATTTCTTTGCCCTGGCTGTTACAGTGCCAGGCAGGGCACTGGATGTCAGCGACGGAGAGTTGTGAGTGCGTGCCTTCCTTGGATGCTCTGGTTCCGCGATGCTCTTGACTGTAGCTAAGGTGTTCTGTCATCTGAACAGTTTGCTTAGTATGTTGGTTCTGAGAAAGAAAGTGGGAGGAGGGGACCAAAACTGTGAAAGGCCCAGTGATTCTTTGAAGAACAGCATTTACTTTTGCAGCAGAGGAGATTTCCATCTACTTCGATGGACTGTTGAATGAGATCCATCTGTGTCCGTGTCTTACTGCTCAGTATTCAAATGTATGTAGTTCGAGTACCTGTTGATTCCTTGTGAAGATGAATCATGTTCATTGAAGCAATCATGTTCCTTTTCCAACAGTAATGTAGAACAGAGAGGTTTATTTGGATGTCTGGAGAAAGAGAAAACAACATGTTACAGATGTCATTCAGTCATTGGTTAAACCAGAAGAAAATCTATGCAATTGCTGTAAACGATTTCCTTTGGTAAACAGGTTATAGTAGCATGATTTCGGGGTTGGAAAAGGAGCTTCAGCTTATTCTTTCAGTGCAGCAAGACTGATACTTCTTTACATACTCCTTACAAAAGGAATAGCAACTCCAGCTGCGTAGTAAGGGCTCAAAGTAGTATTCCTCATCCTTTTTGTTATGAAATGCAGCCAATTTTCTTTCCTGGTATATGGAAGTGAGGAGCATTGATGAAAGATATTTTGCAAGTGCAAATTATTAGTCATTACTTTGTTTAGTTTTTCTTTCAACTCTTCATGGTTCTTTCAGATCCTTCAGGGTTTGGTTTTTTTTCAGTCATTGCTATTATGCTGACTTTTGAGGAAACTTTTTAAATTTTTAACTAAAAAGTAGCCTCACATCCAGAGGCACAGAATAGGCTCTTCCTCCGCTCCCAGAGGAGCAAGTGACTTGAATGGAGTCCTGGCACTGAAAATCCCATTTGCAATCAAATAACGTGGACATTGAAGAAAACGTAAAACTTGTGCTGGCACAGAACTTTGTTGGTGAAGGTGAAAGTACGGACACAGTCAACATGTCTCGTCTGACTGAAACCACGTTTTCTAAGGTTAGGTAATTCATCTTTTGTGATTGCTGTGAATGAAACAGCAAATAATGCAGGAAAAGCTTGAAATTGAATGAAATGTGCAGGACCAGACATGCACTTTGGTATTAAATATTGACATACCCCTTCTAGGTAACCACTTTGCCTTTGGAGCCCAGCATTTGCCTGAAGACTGTAACGTCTTCTTGCTCTTGTGTTTATGGTGAAAAAATTATTGGCATTGAGAAATAGTGCTAATGGCCTATCTCCTAACACTAACTTATGCTTCTTTTGGTGCTTCGTCACTGCCTCCCCTGAAATTAATCTTGTCTGATTTATTGTAAGTTATTTCAAATGTCCCCAGTGACTTGGGTTGACTAATGTACTTTAAATCTGGTGAAATCAAATCTGTTGTGGGAGTTGACCGTGTATAAAGCTGCTCCCTCATGGAGACAGAAGACATGGGAAAGTACTGAGCCCTCCTTAGTGCTTGCCCAAATATAGGACTGATCCTCTGTGGGTTTAAACCTGTGTACTGGTGTGTAGGTTGGTTGGTTTTAGATCTTGGGTGAGTCGGGATTGAGGCAGCACTAACTATATGCATTACCTGTATATTGTGCAGGCTGTATGCATTTACTGGTACTACAGTATGGCCTGAGTGGACTTGAAGGGGGAAGGGAAAGAAAGGAAGTGAGGAGATGAAACATTTAAACAAAGCAGCTTCAAGTTAGAGATCGGATCTGTGTGCTCCAGCTGAAGAGGGAAGTCTCCGAGTTAGTGACTGGAGCGTGCTTGTGACTGGAGCTTTTTGACTCATCTTGAAGGGATGTAGTCAATGGTGCAGCTTCTTGATATGGAGTGAAGATGTTCTTCTGGGGTGGCTCACAGCATGTGAGGCCTATGTCATTCTATTTTCCCTTTTGAATGCAGTTTAAAAAGAATGGAAATGTTTAAATGTGGTGGATTATGTGTTTCCTAATGCCTCTTCATTTATCATACCTGCTTTAACTGAGATAAAGATGCAGTGCTGTGTTACATTATCTAGCTTTAACGTCAAGCGTTTGAGAGGTTGTGTCTCTTTACTTGTTGGATTTTCTTAGCAGGAAGAGGAGAAAAAAAACTACCTCGTGCATCTTCCTGCCTGTACAGTCTGTACCTGGCGATCTTCTGAGTGCTGCTGTCTTGAGACCCTTGTGTCTGATCTAAGACTTTTGCTGTGCTTGGTTTTCACGTTACCCGATTTTTTTTTTCTTGCATTTGTAAGAAAAGCCTGTACAAACAATGCTCTGCTGTTTCCAAACACTGTGAAGTTTTCCCCTTTGCTTCCTGTTTTTGTAGCGTGTTTGTGAAAAGACCTTGTCTTCTTTGCACTGGAGTTAGCATTAATGTAAATGCATTCAGCGTTAGCTACTGTGTGTTCCAACATGGAGGGACCCGAGTTTCTCTTCAGGAAGCGGTATTACTCTTTATTTATGGTAAGACTAGATTAAAAAAGACTTGTGCATGTAAAAGTGAAAGCACAGGCAGTGTTAAATTATGCAGTCATGAGCTTGTTATTTCCCCTCCCCCCAAGTATGCAAGCCAGTTAGTAACCTAGTGATCTATACATGAGGCTTTAATTGGATATATGCCCAGAGTACAGATTAATATGGAAAAGCCATAAAGGCATGGGTTCACAAACTTTATTTGACCACACGAGGACCGTCTGCATGCTCCCATGTGGAATGTGTGAGGGATTCTCAAAACAAAGAAATACCTTCATGTATTTGGGCAGATCTGCATGTAAACCACAGGATACAGAGGTGGTGTCTTTGTGTTAAAGTCAATGGACTGTTGATTAAATAGGACTTCCTCAGCCTAGAATTAACTTCATGGTTTTTAGGAGTGCTTTAGGTGGGGCAGAGGGGCATCTGTGGCCTCTGTGTCATTTACCTGACTACTTAAGTTTTAGTTTTGAAATTGCTGAAGTTTTCTTTTTACGATTGGATATAATCTTGGCCGCCTTTGGAGGTAAGGGGTGGGGGGGTGAATCTCCCTGTAGTGAAATGAAAACAAGCAGATGTCTTGACTGCAGCTGGCTAGAGATGAATCATTTCGTATAAACTTGCCTGGAGAACATGATCTTATTCCTCTATAAACCTATACTCTGGAGAGAAGGGAGAATCCCCATTAGTCAATGACACCCTCCTGGCCTAAAATTCCAGTGTTTCTAGTTTGCAAATCACATGAAGTACATACAGACTACTAGCTGTATTCAGCGAAGGCTTTCTCTAGATTGAAAACACTCATAACACAGGCTCTTCTGGGAATTTTTTTCCTAAATGAAAATTACAGTATCCCCAAATGTGTAAAAAGAGGCACAGTCACACCCCTATGTCCCCCAAACCAGTTTAATAATGATAAAATCTCTTTTAAATTGGCATAGTATTGCAATAAATAGTTTGGTGGCTTAGGAGAGCCCTGTTGCAGGCATAGCTGACCATCCTGACCCTTCATTTGATGGAGAGCAATAAGGCATACCACCTATCTCAAAACTCTCTTCTTCCCCTTTCCGCTTCCCCGTGACTTTCTGGAAAGGGCTGACATGTTCAGAAATGACAGTGGTGGCCCTGGATCTCACTGTGGGATGGTGCTGAGCTTGGCCGTACATCTGGGTCCCAGAGTGATCTACCAATGTTGGCTTCTTCATCCTTTGCCACCCTGTTTCCTCCCGCAACTTAGGGTCCTGTGCCAGGATAGCTTTGCAACTCAGCTCAGGACTGCAGATGTGCTGCTTGCAAGCCTCCTGCAGTTCAGGCTATCTTGGTACTGTTTTTTATTCTCTTTGCCATTCTCTGCATGGTTGTATGGCACATTCTTCGGTTGTTCCCTGAAGATGGTGGGATGAAAATGTTATCTCCTGTAGCATAAGCCCTAATCAACATGAAGAGTGGAGAGCTGGCAGTAACTGTGCTCGAATAGTTGCAGAAAATAAGGTAACCCTAATTAAAGTTTTGTACAAGTAGTTTCAGCATTTGATTCCAACCATTTGCCTGACTAATGAAGACAGGGAATAGTCCTTAGCTCTCTGCCTGCAGCAAGAATATGGGAATTGAAGTGACTCATTCTCAGGGACGTGGCAGTGGGAATGAGGCACTGCTGTGGTTGCAGATAATTCCCTGGAAGTCTCCGTTGTGCAGAATGCATTAATTGAAGAGATTCATGAGCTGCTTAATGTCACATCACTTCATTTCCTCATCACAGAACTAGAAGTCTCATCTGTATAGGAAAAAACAGTAGCTTTCTGGTTTTGAGTAAATCTTAACCTTTGTAAAAGCGGTTGTGTATGTTGCCCAGCAGATCGTCCTGCATTGAACCTGTTGCCATGTAGCTTGAATTTTTTCTTGCCATCCTATCAGTGGGCACAGATACAGCAGTGTAAAGACGTGCATTTCTGAGCACACAGAAGTGAGCAGTGGAGACGAGGAGGGAACTGTTTGCTGCCGGTTTCTTCAGTGAAGTGCAGCAGAAGGACGGATGCTTCCTGTTTGTAACTGATCACCATCTGCAATGATTGCATTGGTCTCAGAAGAAGTGGCATATCTTTACATTCGAGAGACAGGACGTGGCATAGGATACCTCTGCAGAGAGCTGCAAATACAACGTGATACTGTGTGGTCTTTGCCTGTTCCGGAGTAGATGGGAGCATACGTATCTCTGGGGAACACACTCCTGCGGATAATAGCATGTTCCTAGTAGGCAGATCTGATGCATTGTGTAGGCAGCAGAAAATAAACAGTGCAGCCCACCGTTTGCAGATTTAAACTGGAGAAGGGAATGTGCTGCACTTATGGAAATCAGCCTTGCTGTGTGTGATATCTCAGTTTTCAGAATCAGATGTACCCTAATTCTGGTTTTCCCCAGGTGCCTGTGTTTCTGACTGTCTTGCCTGTTGCAGGTCCAGGTGAGAGCTAGTACAGAATGAGTCCCATGGCATTTCCCATAGTTTATCACGTGGCCTCTGAAGGCACTGCTTCAGCCTGAGTTTTTATCCCTGTGTTAGTTTTATGACGTAGGAAACATTGCACAGAAAACCACAGTTTAACACTTTAATAGCTACTTGTTAAAAAAAAGGGGTGAACTTTTCTTACTTTTTTGACTAGAAATTAGTCAAAATCAAGATTCCTGCATCTTGATTGAATTTCTAAGAGTGAAGCATTTCTGAAGGTGATTATTTCTTGGAGTTTTGATCTGATCCTTGACGAAGGAGAGCTGGTCATGAGAGGAGGTGTCCTTTCCTGTGGCTCTATGTGCCACTGCTGTCCTGAGTTTTGGGAGAATCGATGAGACCTTAGGGCTGGACTTGGACACCTTTTGTCTTTCTAGCATCTAATTCCACCAGGAGGTCACAGTGGTTTCAGTTGCATGATTCAAGCTCCAGTCTACCACGAACAGCCATAATGTGCTAGCTACGCTCTTGTCTGTGGCAAGCTGGTTAAGTAATAAGAAGTACCTTTTAGATCCACTAATAATTGAGTTTTCCTTCATCTATGCCTTTGGGAACATTTCAGTACTTTGCCTGGCAATGTATCACTACTCTGAATCGTGTGTGGAAAAATGTCTGAAGCAAATTAAACAAAATGACTTGTGAGTAAAAGATCAAGTCAAAACACTGTCGAGATGAAAATCATTGAGTTGATGGGTGCAGTCTATATGTGACTGGGAAACCTTTAATGATGCCAGGAGAAAAAATTGACCATAGTAGACAAAGTTACACTTGAGGTTTCTGTGACTTAAAAAAAATATCTCTTTATTCCTGTGATTTATTATTTCTGTGGTCACGTGACACTAGCTATTGCGAACACAAGGAGACTTAGCGGAAGATCCAACAGGTGGCCTGTTTCAGCAAAGTCTGCGTTGAGACTGAATCTCAAAAAATTAAGGTGGAGAGAACGGGAGTGAAAAAAAAAAATTATTCTGCTGGCATTATATTTGTGGCTTGGCACGTCTAGATCCTGCGAGTCCATTCCATTGTTTTTACTCATAGCATCTTTCTCTCTTGTTGGGAATCACTAAGAGTGATTTGGCATCTGTACTATACTAGTAAAAACAATCTTAACTACTTATGATTAATGAATTGTGTAAGCTGGCAGTCACTGATTTGAGGGGATGCAATAACAAACATAAGGACAATATGAATTCTGCATTGACTGGCAGTGTATGTCAGAGAAAGAGCTGCTTTATTTATCTGGTGCTGAATTGCTTTAGCGTGTGGACTTTTAAATAAGCAGTACTTTAAGAAAGTGTATCAGTTGCATGAGCTGAAGCCTGTATCTTGGCTGAAAAAATCACATAATTTTATATCATCGTGTGTATCATGATATGAAATCATTGTGAAGAGAAGATGCTGTCATGTTTTCCCAGTTGTATTTACCTGGTTTTATTAGATGGGAAAATAAACCATTGACCTGAACTGATTATACTGAAATAACCTTCCTGTGCCCTATTGGCTTTTTTTTTTTTAAAAAATTTATTTTTTAAATGAGGATGACTTAGTATAAAAACAAAAAAGCCAGATTGAGATCCAGCAAGTGAAAGAATGATGGCTTTCAAATGGTGGCACTTGTATTTGAGTTTTGTTGTTCTTGATGGAGAGAAAACAGTACTTTTACTTTTTCTTATCAAGAGTTAATCCACAGCAAGATATTTAAACAAAACAAAACAAGCTGCTTGGACTCATTTTTGAAGAGAGGATTTTTTTGGGAACACTTTATTAGTTCAGACTCTTATGGTCCCTCTTTGGACTGTCTCTTTAGGATGCTTCAATCGCACACTAGATAGGACAGTACTCCCTTTGCTTTGATTCTTTTATTTTTTGAGCATTCCTCCACGCATTGGAATCGTACAAAATGCCTCTGTTTCCCTATCGAAAGAGGACCATTTTAGGGAGAGTTGATGTTCTGGGCAGTATATGCAAGATAACTATAGATGCCAGAGGAAGAGGAAGAGAAAGCAGTCTTGGGAACAATAGGGAGGCTTTAAAAAGCTGTTTAATTTGTGTCAAGCTGCTACTTTTTTTTTTTTTTCGGTTGTCATAGAAATGTGCCAGTCTGTGTCTCTCACAGATGAGCTCACGAAATGAATGGCTGTGCAGGATGAGTCTGGTTTCAATGAAGATGTTTATACTTGAAGAACACAGATGGACTTAAACCACAGCCCAGAATCTAAACACCCCTGAGCTCCTGGGGGAAGGGAGTGATAGGAAATGAAATCTGGATTTTATAGCTCAGGCCTGCATCTGTCCTCCTTGATTTGGCTTTCTGAGTTATTATGGGAAAGTAGGAGAGGAATATTATCTGCAGTAAAGAGGGTTTGTTTGTTGTTGGACTTTGGGGGGGAGGATGATTTTATATTTGGCCCAATTCCATTGGAAGAACTTTCCTGCCTAGACTTCTTTGCAGGACTGTCACAGCTGAGGTTAATTGGTTGCAGAGATATTACTCTAATGTGCAGTCTTTAGCAGGTATTTTCTCTGTCATTTCTGTACTTCTGTACTCTTTGTCTTTTGAAATAAAATATTTTGAATGAGAGCTCACAATCTTATCTCCCGCACTGCATGTAAAATGCTGTGATATAGGTTTGGTAGAAGTTTACACTTAAATTTTGCTGGTGCAAATGACTGCAAATGGTAGAAGCAGCATCAGACCTATGAAATACCGAAGAATTTGCAGACGACACAAATGACAACCTTCAGTGAGGTGTGTCATCGAGTGTTGAACAAATGTAGTGCAGTGAACAAACACAGTGTATTATGTTGAACGGGGTGGTGTTAGTGCGGGCAAAAATGTCCTTTGCAGGATTTAGTCTCTGGATTGTTTGCATTGTTGAGCATTATTCTGTGAATTCTTTTTACTTCCAAGGTGGCCATTAATTCTTTATTTTCATCTACATTTGGCACTGTCACAATGCCTCAAAGGAGCTTAGGTGTAAAATGACAATAGCTACATATCTCCAGGGTTTTCAGATAGCCGAATGATTTGTTTATCTGGCTGTCTTGCTTTACTTGGTTTTCTATTCCTGGAGCTGGACTGCCGGAAATGATGCATGTTGCTGAATGCAGAATAGTCCTCGCTGTGCCAAGGCATGTACTTGGAAGAATGGGATAGTCTGTCCTATTAATTGGTATAAATAATCAAGAATATGGAATAAATGAAATACTGGCTGTTCTTTTAAAAAAAAAAAAAAAGTCTTCTCAACAAGTGGAAAGGTGGAAGGTAGCATCTTTTTAAATGAAATCCACCCTTACCAGAAGTTTTCACTGTTGGCGAATACTTTAAGGACTTTCCACTCAAACCTGTTTGAGTATATTTGAGCCTTGACTTTGGTCATAGTGTTGAATACAGCTGTGCAGACTCTTCTCTTGATACTTTATTTTTGCTTGTTATTTGCTTTTAAGTGTCCTGCTTGAACTTGTATTGGAAGACAAGTTGGGGTAGAATTGCCTTTTCTTTTAATGAAAAATACTTATTTTAAGGTAAGATGAATTCTTTTTCACATGCAACAAGCTTCAGGAAGCGCAGTTTCTGTGCAGAGAAATTCCTCTTCTGCTAGCCTGACCCGTGTTTTGTGGCATCTTAAAAGGTCCCAGAACTCTGTTAAAGACCTTGCTCTGTCAACTGATCTCATCCTCGGAGGGGGAAGAGGGACTCATTCACTGCAGTTAGCGGAGGCGCAGTCTCATGTGGGCGAGGACACGACGTGCGTGGATCGTGTGCTGTGGATCTCAGCACTTTGCTGGCGTTAGCTGTCCTGCAGCTCCAGTCGGTTAGGAAAGCTGCAGATGATCATGGAAAGTTGAATAAAAACAAAACGGTTGATTTACCCGAAGTAAGCAAAATGCCAGAGTTACGGTGTCCGTTTCCTGCTTCTCACCAAGGGGATGGTCAGCTCTGCAGGGACCGTGGGGCCAGGAGCTCCTGTGCTTCTCCAGCCGTGCTTCTCATAGCCCACCGGGCAAAGTGCTTGGGAGCCCTGCGTGCTTTCCCATTCAAGAGATGGTGTTAGTAGGCTTTCTTACTGTATGTATTTATTTTAAGGGTTAATCAATTAGGCATCATCAACTGGAATTTTTGAGACAAATTCATTTCTAAAACTACTGGGTTTTCTGATAGAGCTCTCTGAATAATTCGTCCCGTATTTCTTCTAGTTTTGTGATAAATACCAAAAATTGACAATAGCGCTTTCTTTTCCCAAATCGTCTCCTTCATTCATTTTTGTAAGGGCCTTCCCGGAAAGGGAGCGCACAACTGATTACGTTGTATTTAAGGAACTATAAAGTGATCAGCATGACTGCTGCCAAATGCATGGAATTAAGATGGAAACAATTAAATGACCATTCTAAAATACTTTTTTTTCCAGTTATATCCTAGAACTCAGACCACAATATTTTAGACAGAAGTTTTCTGGATAATGCCACTGTTTTCGGTATTCCCTGGTTAGGTTAAAACAGCGTGTCAAAGCAGGAATACTAAATGATCAGAGAGGCCATGTTTTTATAGGACACATTTGCTGTCCTACTTTCGTGAGAAGTTTGCAGTGATGCAATAATACTGAAAATTATCACTTTCACTGTAGGAGCATTGATGCAGTGCTATTGGAAATGACCACTTTCACTGTAGGAGTGTTCACTTTTCATCTGAGATCATTAAAATCATCTTGGTTTTACTTTTGTAATTGGCTTAGGTTGCCCTTCTTGGGGGAGGGGAGGCTTTGGGGTTTTGTTGGTTTTGTTTTTTTTACTTTTAATTTGAAACACAGTTTTAACATTTGGATTGTTTGAAACAAAAACAAGAGAAGTCCCAACATGAGCAGAGAATATTTTTAAAGGACTTCATGGCTGTAAGTTCCTAACACAGTCCAGATGTCTCCTATCTCTGCTCTTTCTGTAGCATTTTCTGGCGCAGTGTCGTTGGATTTTGAACTTGGTCCAAGCTGTGTGCCAAGTCCTGAAATAAAGTAAATCAGTGAGTTGTTCTTGGACGTTTCTCCTTAATCCAAACCAACCCAAATCAAACTTCAGCTCTGACCTCAGGACTGCACATTCAAATATTTTCCTTTGCCTCCTCAGTTTCAAAGTAGCAAAAGCAGGAGATTACCACTTTGCAGTATTTAAACAGAGGCTTGTGCGACATCCGTGCAGCTGAAGTAACTGCGTTACTTGGGACTCGGTGCCTTTTAAAACACCAGTGATGTTTGCCAGTGATTCTTCATCGTGATTCCTATTGTTGGGTCAGGATGCACGTTACGACCACACTGGAAAAGGATTTATTTGGAGGCGTCTGTCGTGCCAACAATTCGATGGCAACCAAAGGAAATATTCTGTAGTGCTCTCTTGCAAATGTTTCTGCCTAGATGTCTTAGAAATTATCGATAGGAAAAACCTGGTAACCCCCAAAACATCAGAACTAAGTTCTAGGATAAACTGACTGTTGTTTATCTTTCCTTATGCAAGTACTTGTCTCCATTGTATTTAAGCACTCCATTGAAGTTGGCCTAGAACGCAAATAAACTGTGACTGACTGGGCCACCTATTGTTGTGTAACATTCTAGTGACAGCACAGCAGCTTATGTGGGGAAAAAAGTAATGGGAAGGTAGCCTTATTTTTAAAAACAGTTTAGTTGCTGGACCGAAGGAGACTTAACAGTGTGTGACACAAATTCTTTGCAGAACATCAGCAGATTTGAGATCTGCTGGTTTAATTCTTAGCTTTTATCTTCTGATTGGCCAGGTTCAGATAAGTTTAATTGAACCGTGTCTGTCATCCAACCTTTTGTTAGACCCAGCTTCCACTGAAAGTGGTGTGAAGCTTTCCTTTGGCTTAGCGGGCTTTGCACTGGATTCTCAAATGTGTGTGATCTACCGGGTGTTTTGGTGTAGCTGATCATCCTTGGTACAGACAGCTGTCAAAACAGGTAGGATGCAGGAGTCTGGAGGCATTTCAGACAGTGCTGTCTTGCTGTGAGGAATGAGAGTTTCCAGCATGCTCTGTTGGCCTCAGTTGATGTTTTTGGGATTTCCACTACAATTGTATATGCATATTTGGCTGCTCAGGGAATACTAATATAAAGCTTTTCTGTAGAGTAAAAGAAAGCTCCTTTTTTAACAAGGGAGTAGCAGTGACGCTATTTGATAGAAACACGGCTGGGAAGGTTTACTTGCCTGACTGTATTGCATATTATCTGGGCCAGTAGGATTACTTTATTTTTATTAATCAGTTTTGTTCCCTCTGGTCTTGAAGCCAGTGTGTGTCTTTCTGGCTGGATTCTGTATAAATATGAATACACATGGGTAACTGACAGATCCTGCCTTGGGGCCAGAGAGTACAAAATTTACCTTTCACAAGTAGCCAGAACAGCCACGTGCATAAAAATGATTTTCATGATGAATTCTCTAACTTGAGCTAAATGTTCACCGGCACGTTCACATGCTATGTGGTAGCGGTTGGACATGCAATTATGAAGTTGTTACGCAACAACGAATACCAGGGACAGCAGTAAATGAGTTCTTCTACAGAGAAATGCCATAAAAAAGAAAGATTTCAGCCCTGGTATATCTTGTAATTCTTTCATCACCTAGCAGAGCTTTTGTATACGCATGGCTTTATGTTTCCTGTGAGATGCCCTGTTTGGTGCTCATCTCTTGGACGTTCAGGACTGTTTTGCTTTCTATGTGGAACATCAGGCATGGACTGACCAGTCACCCTGAGCTTCCCTTGCTTGTGCACTGTGCAGGGATTTTTCCCCTGAGTGTGGACCTCATCTGAACTCCATGTCAGAACCTCTCTGCTCTGTCTGTTGGCTCCTTGTTGGCCTCCCTTGCAGGGGCTGGACCTGGTTGTTTTGAAGAGTGACCTTTCCATCAGGGCTGACCCACCAAGCTCGCTGGCATGGGATCAGGAAACCGATTCTGGACTCAGTCAGGTCTGCTGCTGGTAAATTGTTGTAGCACCCTCAGCCTAAACACTGTGATCTGCATGATATACCCCACATCAGAAATTACCTGGATATGTGAAATTAGGTTCCCTTCTTTGTCGCATCAGGAAGGATGTAAAGGTAAAGGTGACTTTTGTGCTCTGCCCTGGAGGAACTGGGAATCAGCCTGCCAGAGCAGGAGGTATATATTAGAGTCGCGGGAGGTTTTCTTTCCTTCAGTGCTGCTCAGAGCTTCTCGGTGGAAACAGCTTAGCAGAGATGCTGGGAGAAAGGCTGCAGCAGGCACAACCTTCATATGTGTGTTTGCAGATAGATAAACACTGCTCAGGAGATCTTATGGGCTCCGAAAAAGGGATGGTTGGAGATAAAGCTCTGTCAGGGGACAATGATAAAAGAACTGAGGCTGAAAATGAAAGAGCTGCTGGGTGATAAGAGGAAGCTCCTGTGTTTTGAGAGCTGGACTTCAGCTAGATAAAAATCTTAAAAGCCCTGTGCAGATCAGCAGAATAATGGTCTTGCCTAGGTTTCGCTTAATTTTCCCTCTGCCACCCAGGCTGTAGGAAGCAGTTTTCATGCTTCCCTGGCAGCAAGATTTTTGAATGTGGGAAACCTGATAGTGTGTCTGCTTAACTACCAGACTTTGGCCTGGTGCCCTTTCTGGTTTCCTTATGGAGTAAGTGCAGTGATGGGAAGAATGTGCTTCTTACACATGTAGTCATCTCGGTGATAGTAAACTGTAACACTGATACCCTGTTTAGCCTACCTCTGCCTGCAGAGCCCTTGCCATGGTACGTGGGGGTCACCGGCAGGATAACAAGAAGTCTGCTTTAGGTTTTGAGTGTAAAAGAGAAACTAGAAGTGAAATTATTTTTTTTTTGTCTGATTTTTTTTTTGAGAAACTGTAGATGTTTGTTCTAAACTGTCAACCTAATGCACTTAATCTGATTTACTCCATTGAGACTTTTGCAGCGACTGTTAACGCACAAACAGAAAGCCTCCACTATATGCTAGCAGCAGTTTTCGCAAATTAGTCCTTTTTAACTGTACTTAATGTGGCCAGTTTGCCTGCAGAATAGAAAGAGAATTTGCTTGGGTATTTAAAAAGCTGTGCTACAGCCATTTGAATGACTTGCAGTAGATGTATACAAAAAAAACCACCCATGAATTTTGGAGGGTTCCCCTTACATTTGTAAAATTGCTTTAGTATCATTTTGCATGATGTTCAGGTCAATAGAAGGGGATTTAAATAATACAAGTAAGAACAGCTACCGACAAGGAAGCCCCAGTCTGTATATGCGACTGATGGCTTACGGAATTGAATTTATAAAGCCTGCCAAACACAAGAAAAATGTTTTGAATTATAGAAATGTAAGCTGAAAATATTAAGGCAATGAGTTTGTACTAGAGACAAAAGACTTCTGAAATTATGAGGAAATTCTTTTATTTTATTTGAATTTTAATGTTTGTATTTTGTTTGTTTTTATTTGGGGTATGTGTTTAGAAAATCAGCTTGCTGGAGATGTGTGCTAATTTCAGACTTTGCTTTCCAGCAGTCCCAAGTGGAAATGAAACTGTAGGTGTCAAGCACGCTGAAAATGAATTTAAGATCCTGAGGAATCAACAGCTAGGACTCGTAGGTCTTGATACTGCAAAATACTGCATACTCTGAAATCCTGTTGGAAATTGAGTGCTCTGCAATGTGCAGAATTGGAGCCAAGAAGCTATCAAACCAGGTAGACGTGCACTAGGAAGTGATTTGGCAAACTCACTTCATCATGACAGAGCTATTTGTGATGGTAAATGCTCACAGGATCCTTACGCCTTGGTCCTGAGTTACAGCCATGCGCAACTGCGGTGTAGAAGCCTGATTCAAAACCTAATTAAATTGGGGGATGTTTGAATTGGCTACACTGGCCTTTGGGTTAAATCTTGAGACTTAGTTCTGAAGAAGACTTTTACTTAGTGTATAAGTAACGTATACACTAAAGAGCATGATTTCTAACAGTTGTTTTTATTGGAGAGTGCTTTGTTTTTCTGTTGGGAAGTGTAATTTACAAGAAAGAATATTTCTAAAATACTTTAGAAGTTTTGTATATAGTACATGTCAAGTGGCAAACTGCTTATTGGTGTGGTGTCATACAAAGGGGAATTTATTAGTACTCATTAAGATCATCTGGTGTAGTTCTGCCACTTAAGATACCCATTGTGGACTGTTACCCCAGTGAATCTGATAAATCATGACGTGGTTTCTCATGAATCACTTTATAATTGGGCAGTATTACCTGGATATCTTTGATGGGGAAATGAAACCATATACTCTTGTCCAAAGCCAATCCAAAGTCTATGTCAGAGCAAGAAGTGGAAGAAGAACTTCAGAAGTCCAAGTTAAACAACTGAACTGAACGAGTATTGAAAAAAAAGATTTGTCTTGTGTACAGGCATTTCTAACCCTGATGCAGCCTTCTCTTAACGTGGCAAGTCAGTTGTTATTACAGACATCTTTGGTGATTAAGATTTTTCAAGTCAAATTGTGTTCGAGTTGTACAAAAATTAAAAAAAAAAAGCTGATGAGCTGTTCTTAAAAGAATATTCCCTCCTGGAAATGCTCAGGAAATTTTACTGAATTGTTCCAACACCACCACCATTTCCCCTCCTCCTCCCCCCCGAAGGTTTTTTGAGAAATGATGTTTCTAATACTTGGTGACGGGTTTATATCTTCAAATCCTTGTACAAACATGAAATAAAGCATTTAACTACGTGCTACTGGAAAATAACGTTCAGTGTTCAACTGTAGTGCCTCATTCAGCCTTTTCTTTAATTGACCAAAACATTTAAAATAAAAGGATATTTCTTAGTCATGGGTGACTTGTTCTGCAGTGGTGAAGGTGTTTTCTGATCCTCTGTCTGTGTCTTATGTGGCATTATTAATCTGTTTTCCCAGTCATATGTATAAATGTATAATAAAGCCCAGGAAAATAGGTCAGCATCAGTCAGTATCGCTATCTCCAATACAGCTAAAACACCTCACTTGTCAGTTCCTACATTGTGTAACTTTCTTGTTGCTGCTTGTTCATTGTTTCTTTATCTCTGGAGGTCAGAGATGAGTTTTAGAAAGCAGGTTTTCAGCTTGCCTGACGAATATGTTATTTTTAATTTCCATATGGTACCAGGCAAGTGTTTATTCCATTTCTTTAGCATTGTTGTTGGCTGTTTCCTAAAGAGTTGTACTGGTAAGTCTGCATTTCTGTCCCTCGGGGAATGAATTGGAAACCCCCTAGTAACTAAGGGGAAATTAATAGTATACCTTTGC
This sequence comes from Calonectris borealis, assembly GCF_964195595.1. NCBI lineage: Eukaryota > Metazoa > Chordata > Aves > Procellariiformes > Procellariidae > Calonectris > Calonectris borealis. The sequence continues at coordinate 18,208,804 of NC_134323.1, forward strand.
AATGTTGAAGGGAGAGTAAGAAAGCAAGTGTTGCAGATTTACCTGAAATTACCTAGTTAGGAGGGACCACTGCAAGGAATGAAAGCTGAGAGGGTAATTCTGGTTGGAAAAGTTGCTTTAACTGACAGGATGAACGTGATGTTTTCTCCTTTTCAGTGAGTCAGATTTTTGTTCTCTTTGTCTGGGTCTTTCAAACAGCAGCAGAGGAATGATAAACACTGGGACTGGAACCTCCCGAAAACGAAGCCATTTTTTCCTTGGGAAGAATTTCACTGCACATGGGGAAACTTGTTCTGACCAGAATTGCAGACATTCAATGGCACTGTATTGTTTGAAGAGTTGAGGGCATTCATTCTCTTTCACCCTAAACAGGGTTTTGCTGTACTTGTGGTCATCCTGAGCAAATCTTTGTGTCTTTATTTGTGTGTTTTTTACTGTATTAGGCCAGTAGCATTCAACAAACAATGTTGACTTTATGTAGCTGTTAAATACGCTGACCTTTAGTATTGGTTTGCACAAGCCATGCACAATGTGAGTACCACTGAAATACCATGGCTGATTTAAGCAAGTTGCTGTGCTGCAATCAAAATATGACATTTCTATTACTGAACAGATGCTTCATCAGCGAGAGGGCCACTATTTCCCAGAACTAGTTCTCTCTTTCCATCTTTTGATGCTTTGGTGTGGTACCATTTCTCCTTCAGTCTCGGTTTCCTCACCTGAAAAATAGAAATAAAAATTCTGTGTCCTCGGGAATAACCAGGTTAATATTTGCTGAGTGCTTTGAAGCTGTATGGTCCCATGATACGCCTTACGGGGTCAACGTGACTATTGCTAAATCACACTCTAGTCAGAATTACAGCCATTAATAGCTCTGAGTCTGGGGAAAGAGTCACTGCAAATACTGTAACAGCTACTTTAACTGTTTCCTTTTAAGCAAACAAAACCTCTTGACGTTTCTGCTGAGCAAGTTCTAATGGCTTAACTTATTAAAATGCTGCAAAGTATGTTGTTCCTTACTGGCCACAGTAGCCTTTTTTCTTTTCATTGAACTAACTGATTAGTGAAATTTCACCAAAAATGATGGCAGTGCTTCAGCTCAGTGGATTTGGAGAATGGCTTTCTTGCTGTTACTCAAGTTTGTGCCCTGAGAACATGCAAGCTACAGTAATTCAGCAACAGGAGAAAAGGGGAACCTAGAATCAGTGACGCACGTTCGGTAATTCTACTTCCCATTCCCAGTGCCTTGGCTTTGGGGTTTCAGCACATTAATCAGCTTTATGGAGGGGAATGCCCTGTTTTAACAAAATTTAACTCTCTATTTCCTGGTGGGTTGATGCTACTGTACCAGGTATCCTTTGAGAGATCAGGAACAGGGAGAGACTGATTTCTGGTGGGATACATTCAGAGAGCTGTACTAGGGGTTCACAGTTTCACCGTGACAAATACTGCAGAAGAGGTATTTTTGGCTTCAGGACCTCCCTGTGCGGTGCGTTTGTGCATCCTTGAGATGAGAAGAGTGCGTTAACATTCTGTAAGGTGAATGGGAAAAATGGGAGAGGGGACAGCCACAAGATCCGAGGAGTTTTTGGCTATAAAAATTACTTTTTATAAGTAATTTTAATATCTTAGATTTGACGTCTGAAGAATGGAGGCAATTTCTCCATGCTCAATCACCTAATAACAGTGATCAAATAATGGAAAAACAAAAGCAAAACCAGCCCCCAAAAGAAATAGTAGAGCAATGTGAGGTTGGAGAAGCTATTAAGCTTTTTCTCAGGTATGAACTGCTTAGAAATTCTTCAGTCAATCCTTTCCTTTGTTTTTTATAAAACAGAAGGTGTTTCCATAGGGAAAATGAATGAAAATATTGCAAATAAAAATACAGCACTAGAAGAGAGAACTGAAATATTCTAATTTAGTTAAAATCTGTGTGAAAGTTCTCCTCTGTGGACAATTAAGAAAACAAGAGTGGTTGCCAGTTGAATATGTTTGGATAAGCGTATGCTTGCAAGCGAGAGATGTCAGGAGAGAGGAAGTGGGTTAGTCCTTTCATATAATTCTCATTTTGTACGTCTCAGCTTTCTGCTTTGTGAACTATCGTGTGAGATATGCAAGGTGAAAGGTTTATTAGTCAAAAGATTCAGGAAGTAGATTCAAATTGAGAGACTAACTCTAACCTTATTCACAGCCATCTCTTTTTTTCACTGACTTAAAAGAAAGAAAAAAACCCCCAACAACCAAACCCCCTCCTTAGTCTTAGCTAGAATGAACTGCAGTAGGCAGCTCCATTTTGTTTTGCTTTTTCTCTCAACTGGAGCTCTGATGTTGCCAGGCCTTTAATTAGGAGGACTCCTCTCCCAGATTCACATGGGGACTATGATGAGCTGGGAGATAGAGGGGTGAATTTTATCTCATTTATTCATTTCAGTAGTTGATCATAACCAGGCCCATGTTTCTAGGATCAGTGCTGCCTTCTCTTTTATCCTTTTCCATCTTATTTTGTCCTGTTGTGATGATTCTGATCCAATAGTCAAATAAAAATAACCAAAAGGAGGGTTACTGGTACTGAGCTGAACATTTACAGCTAAGGCTCCTGTCAATGCTGGGTTTCTCTCATGCATTGTCTGGGCTTGAGAACTGTAAAAGTTCCTGAGGATGCAATTTCATGGTTTGGTTTAAGCCTGACTTAATCTGTACTGGGAACAACAGGGTTATCTCCCTCAAAATTGCCCTGCAGTCCCATCCCTCTTGTACACTTGCTTGACTTGTGCAGCTGCATAGTTGGATTAAGAATGTGACCAACCTGCAGATTTTTTTATTATTTTATTTGTTGTAGGGAAAATTTTTAGTCCTCAGTTCTCAGTTTAAATTGCAAAATTTATGTCTCTCAAATTCCCTTGTGAGTGGGCAGGAGTTGAGGGTACTCAGCCCTTACGGGAAGCCCTCGGTGTTTTTCAGGATTAGACCACAAAATGCTGTGGTGATTTACACAGTGAACATATTTAGATCAGCCTGAGATATTTTGGGTAGAAGATTATTTGGGGAAAAGTGGGGGAGTTCCTGCTTTTCTGGTACAGAAAAAATTCAAATAATTTCTCATAACTTCAGGCTGTGAAGGTTTTGTTTTAGCAGTTTGCATGTGATTGGCGTATCCTGTGAGGAGAGAAATGGTGTTTATCTAAGATGTGTGGCAGTGAACGACAGGACAAAGGTTAGATGTGTGTTGAAAAGGCTGGGCATTGGTTTCCTAAAGATGTTTTTTGAAAGCTATAGCTATCAGGGAGTGGAGACCTCCGTCTACACAATTAGGCATGTTTTGATCAAAAGTCACTGAAAAGGATGTGTCAGTCTCACTCTTAATCTCTTACGCAGAGATGGTAATACTGTCAGCTTTCTCATACATTACTGAAATAAAGTGTTGTGTTAAAGTCTGACTCAGTGATTTTGCATGGACTTCACCCCATATTTAAGATAATTGCTGCAATACATTTCTGCCTGAGAATATATTGATTTCTGAATGGCATAATTATTTCTTCACTGCTTATCAAACTGCTCTCTCCAGGCAGTTTGTTTAAAGATCAGATCGTTTACGCTCATGGGGGCACTGCGGGAAGGTTTGTTGATGGATTGGTAAACAATTAAAAAATCCAAGATCAGAAAACACTAGGCTTCCTGAAATAGAGCCTGGTAGGTATTTATTTTGACTGTCAGGTTTAATTAAGCTTCATGTTCCCTCAATTTTTAAGAATGATGCATGGTCTTAAGTGGTAACTTAAGAGCATTTAACATACCTTTAGCAGTTCTGTCCTCAGCACCTGCGTGAGCTAGTCACTACTCACCCGATGCTTTGTTCCTGCTAAAAAGCCCCGGTATCCCTCTGCTATGTCCGTGCAAGTTTCATTCCAGGCTTACTGAGCTGC